>NC_141537.1:13186250-13487500 GCF_021556685.1 Rattus norvegicus | reverse complement strand
AATCTACATATGGAGTAATAACGCTTCAGTTCTAAAAATAAAGATCCATGTTACCGTGACCCTGAGCAACTCCAACGTTTTAAGAAATAATTTCTCGAGGTACAAGATTCCTTTGTATGAGGTCAGGTAACACTAAGGGGAGAAAGGGGAGACCAGACAAAGCAGTATGAATTAAAAAACAAAACAACCCCCCCCAAAAAACCCCAACCCTCCAGAAATACCATTGATTTTGTTTTGTATCATTCATCTAACTGTGGGCTGGGGCATACCCAGTAAGATTCCTTTGAAGAGAAAGAGTTTTTCTTTTGTGAGTGACTATTAATTGGAGATAGTTTCTGGGTTAGGGATGGGGCTTGTGTGTGCCTCCCCTTACAGTGCTGGGACCCCGTGTGTGCAGGCCGAGCGCATGTTGCCACAGTCTCTGTGACTGTATGTGCACATCCACCCTGTTGTAGCTAGAAGGCCCCTTTTCCTTGGTGTCTTCCATTCCCATTGGCTTTTACACTCTTCCCATCTCTTCTTCCATGGACTTCCCCAACCCTAAAGAGAGGGATTTGATGAAGACAACCATTTAGAACCAAGTGTTTCAAGGTCTCTTATTCCCTGCTTTATCTACTTATACTGGATCTCTGTCTTTCTTCTCATCTACGGCAGGGGAAGGCTTCTCTAATGATGGGTGAGCAATCCACTGATCTGATTGTAGCAGAATGTCTTTAAAACTCATTGCTACATTCCTTTAGCAGAACAGTAGTATGTGGTTTTCCCCTGGGCCCATGGCCTATCTGGTCTACATAAGCAGGGTCAGGCATGGGTTCTGTCTCATGGATGGGCTGTGATCATCTCATGGTCAATTAAATGCAATCAGAGAATGGTTACCCCCATAAGCTCGGTGCCAGTATTGTACCAGTGTATCCTGAAGGCAGGACACCATTGTAGACGGAGGGTTAGTGTTTACAGTTTTCCTCTGGTGCATACAAGATACCCTCTAATACTGTGAATACTAGTGAGTACGAGAGAAGGGCCTTAGGTAGACAACAGCTATGTTTCTGTTTGTGAGTTATGTGTTATTTTCAGGAATAGGGCCTTACCATCAGTTTGTGGAAACAATCAATAGTGTAGGCAATAGCCTAGTTGTTTAGGGGTTTCCATGAGGTCTCTTCAGTCAACTCAGTAAGTTGTAACCCCTTCCTGGTATTGGAGGTTTCATTTGGTTTTGACAGATATCTAGTTGGGGCTTTCTCTGCCCTATTATTTGGTAACTAATTCTGATATAGAATGTATATTTTAGTATATTTTCAACATCCCTAGCCTCTCTGCTCCCTACAAGCAATCCAGCTAGACAAACTAAAATAAATATCTATAGAAAATGCTAAATGCTTCCTGGCGGGCAAATCTCCCCAACTTGAAAAAAACAACTGCTTTAGTTATACAAAGTTAATTAATTATGTGAACCAACTCCATGAATTAAACTATATTCTCCAATGATTATCAGTCAGCTTTGCATTACTGTAACTAAATACCTTGAATGGACATTGAGAAGAAAACAGGTCTATTGTAGCTCACTTTGAGAGCTTTGGTTCAGAGTTCAAGTCAGTAGCCTAACTGCTTTGGGGATTTGTGGCTGAGCAGTATACTATAGAAGGGCATGACAACCAAGATGCAAAGACAGAGAAGGTGGTATGGTCTCAGGATCACCTACAAGGTCACACTTTCAGTGACCTAACTTCTTCCCACTCTGCTGGAGGTTAACAGGTTCCACTACCTTGCCGTAGTGCTCCAGGCTGGTGACTAAGCTTTTAATGAATGTTGTGACACGTATTCCAAGCACAACGATGAAAAAACAAGAAGGTGCACAAAAGGTTAAATAACTTGGCTAGGGCCACAAAGCCCAGTGATTTAGCTGGTTCCTCACTCCCCTCACCCCACACCCCAGTAGCCTGAATCCATGACTTCGGAGCAAGTCCTACCCGACGCCTTATGGAGGAGACATGGTTGTTTTGTGACTTTCAGGCTTAATGCGGCGTGGCTTGGTACTCCACTGCCCTTTTCAGAGCTGTTGAAAAGAATCTCCTCCTTTATGAAGGCTAGTCATGGGTTGAAATGACAAGGAAGAGGGGAGGGTGGCCTTTAGCTGTGTGGTCTGGTTCTTGGTAAATTAAGAAATGTGTAAAGTGGGAGATTACGTAAGAAAACCTAAGAATGCACAGCTTAGTAACTGCCCTCACTACCACCTACAGTCCTTTCTGATCAAGGTAAAGTACAAAGCACAAGCTGCCTCCTTAACAGGAATATCTGGCTTGCCCGCTAGCACGATTCTCAGTGTTAGATTTCTTCCTCTAATTGGAGAAATATGCCTTCTGAAGAGATTTCATTTGTAGATGACCCTTGTTAAAATGCTAATATGCGTATTAAGCTCTATTAGTCTTCATTTAAATAAATTGATCATATTACTGAGTCATTTAGCAAAGCTATTAGAAAGTAAATTACAAAACAGCAAACTTCTAAAGGCCCAGTTAGGGCAGGGAAAATGTAATTAGAGTACCTTTGAGAGAAGCCATTTCTACGGCTGGCAATATGGTGTGACATGTTTCAGGACAGAAAATGTGCTGTATAGGAGACAGGTAACCAGCTGTGCTGAGGAGCAATGGTGTGGACACTAGAAACTTCACCCCTTTCTCGTTCATCTTCAGTTTCTAATCTGCCAATTGCTCTCCTTTCTGGTGTGTTTCTACCTCACAGGACAGCTTGAACCATGACTCAGCATCTGTGTAGCAAAACAGGAACCAAAAACTACATGTCCCAGGAGGCACTGCTTTGATGGGTTACCTACAGGCTCTCTGCTCATGTCCCAGAAAGCATTGCTTTCAACAGTTGCATACAGAGCCGTCCACACATCTATCCCAGAAGGCACTGCTCTCGATGGTTACCTACAGGTTACTCTCTACAGATCTCTGTATTTGGAAACCCAAGTGTGAATCTGTTCTGTGCTCCACTCTTCCCGGGTTCTTCCTTCACCAAGCATCCTGGGAAGCATTGGAACAACTTCCTGGAAGAGCATGAAGAAAAACGCTCACTAGTTGTGGTGCTGTCCTGACTGGAAAGATCCCATCTTACTCAGAAGGCAAAATGCAATTGTATTCCGTACCTCAAAATAAGAATGAGACAGAAATAACATGTTTCCTTTGAAGAAGAAAGGGTCAGATAAATCACCACATAGAAAGGCTTCCTACCTACGAATGGCGACTGTGAGAATTTTTCTTCATAAAATGAAAAGAAACATTTAAACTAGGTTATAATTAAGCTCTTTAAACTTTCAAGTATTCAATGTAACAGGAAACCACTTAGAAAATATGAACAAGTAAGGCAGTCAGAAGCAAGGTACAATGTAAAAGGAAGAATTTTATTGTGGGGCTCTCAAACCTCAGCGACTCAAAAGCAAAAAGGAAGGAAAACAACATTCTCTAAAAAGCCATTGGTGGTTAACGAGAGTGACCAGTACTGTCAGGGCAGCAAGCAGAGTCAGACATGAAGCTGTTGTGTGTACAATGAACAAGCTGCCTTGTGTTTGGGAAAACCAGGGTAAACCATAAGCATATACAGCGCATACTTTAGCAACCATGATCTTCTAAAACAGTGGCCTTAGGAAATCTGCTCTGGCAAGAGCTGGCAGCGGCTCCCGTGGAGAGGAAGTGAAAAGGCTGGGCAAACAAACAAGGGCTGCTGGCACGTTCAAAGCGCAGGGGATAGTTCATAGAGCAAAGCACAGTCCTAAGTAAATGGGTTTCAGGCAATTTCAGTGTTAAGATAACATCATTAAGAGTAGAACAGATTGTGCTCAAACCCTGCTGTTTATA
Source organism: Rattus norvegicus (assembly GCF_021556685.1). Taxonomy (NCBI): domain Eukaryota; kingdom Metazoa; phylum Chordata; class Mammalia; order Rodentia; family Muridae; genus Rattus; species Rattus norvegicus. The sequence goes on along the minus strand of NC_141537.1, from coordinate 13,483,646 downwards.
ATTAACACGTTGCTTCCAAATACTCCCGGGCCCCTGGTAAATAGTCTTCTGCTCACATCTACCCAGACCAATCAGAGGGTTTTCATCAGGCTCCATGCTGGGCCAGCACCTGTTTGGACAAATCCAATAGAGCCAAAGAACTCCTTTCCCTGGCCAACCGAGTAGTTGGATGAACACAGCTTGGCTTAGTCATTGTCACAGTGTCCATATGGCTTTGAAGCTTGTTTTCACAAGAAATCATACAAGTATTTTATTATGTCAAAGTTCACCGTCCTAGAAACAAAAACAGATAGCACATTAGCATCCTCAGTCTCTACTGCTCAGCTCTGAGGGACTGCAGGGCATGTGGGAAGCAAATCACACTGGACAATGCTGTCAGATCACCAGGACAGTGGCGGCACTGACTTTTTAGATGTACCCTATAAACGGGACGTTAAGCCATTGTGAACCATTCAGAAATTACTTTCCTTAAGACAGTTAGAGCTCCTTAACACTGAGCTATATTGTGTGGAGTTTAGATTCCATTTGGAAGCTGCTTGCTTTCTGCCTAATAATCAGACGAAGTGATTAGAGATGCAGAAGGGTTTGAGTCTTGTTTTCTTCAGAACATTGTTTCCCTCCCAACACCTGCTTTACCAGCGCAGCTCATCTGTCCTCGTTTGCAGCTTTCATTATCCCAGTCTTTAGCAGCGCTGACCTGTGTGTGCATTTCAGCTAAATCTGTGTGGTCCAAGAACATGATACAACGGGCGATGGAGATGTATATTTTTACACTCTGATAGCAGGCAGAATAAAATAACAGAGGAAGAGACATATAATTATTTTCCTTTCTCTAAACTCATTCTTCACTATAAATATTCAGACTTGGAGGTTTATTATTTGAATAAATGGTCAAAATAATTAGATATAATGATCTAGCAATAAGTATAAAATTAAAGCCCTAAGTATTCAGTTCCACAAAAATAATCATCCACTTGAGAACAGCCTTTTCCAGTCACTAATTGCACATTACTTATTAAACTATCATCATTATTCTTTCTGTCTATCATTTTGTTATACACTTTCTAAAAAAGTTTCTACACAAATGACTGACATGCCAAATATTTTTTAAATATATGGATAGGGAATTATAGATACAGATTTTGAAGCACATTTAAAAATAGCTCGATTTGCGAGATGCTCTGGCTACCGAGATACCCACGCTGAACTGAAGAATATATTTATTATAACAAGTGCCTCCCTGAGAAATACCGAACCTTTCTAAGCAGCAAAACAGTGATCATTTCAATTAAGTCCTCTCATGCACAAGGATGATGCTGTGATGGGCTAACACAGTCCTGCGTTCACTTACCTCTCACACCTACTGGCAACAGAGTTCCTGTAGCAAGGACCTTAAAAATACCCTCACAGCCAGTACCCTGATTATCAATCTTGAGAGAAACCAGAAACAGTAGGCTAGACTTTCTCATTCATGAGGAAGAGAAAATGTGTATTCATATACCTCTCTGAATACATTTCCACTGATGGTTTGAATGGTCAACAAAATAAAATAGATTTAATGCCTTGTTTTTGCTTATTTGTTTGTTTGGTTTTGTTCTGGGTGAAAACAAAAAGTGCTAGAAAAGTTAAAAAAACAACCTGACAGAGACCTGGGAGAATTTCTATATCCCAAAGCATTATTCAATAGACCAGTGCATGGAAGGAACAAATGACCAATATGAAGACGCATCGACAAGACTAAGAATGTACGGGGAGAACGCACAGAGAACACACAGAGTCACAACTGTGCTGCAGAAACCATGGAAAAATGTCTGCCCAAACAAATGAAAGCAGATACTTTGTGATAGGACCCTTACATGTTTACGTAAATTTTTTAGTCCGTGCTGTTACGGCATAGTTTATGCAATAACATACTAAGAATAAATGGTCTGAGTTAAACACCCCAAGCAACTTAAAAGCATTCACTTTTAGACAATTCACGGCATTCTGGGTCTCTGTTTTGTCAGTGAGGCATTCCCCCAGAAAGCAAATCACTGTGTAATTTCTTTTTCTGAAAGTCTGAGGACTGCCATGGCTCAGTGGTTAAGAACACACACTGCTCTTGCAGAGGACCCAAGTTAGAGTCCCAACACCCACACCTGGGTGGCTCACAAGTGCCTGCACCTCTGGTTTCAGGGATCCATTGCCTCTGGTTTCTGCAGTTACTTGTGCTCATGTGCACATACCCACACACAGGCACATACACACACAACTAAACAAAAGATGTTTTGATGTCCACAAAGCCCAGAAGACAGCATTGAATTCACTGAACTAAGGTATGAGCTGATGGCCATGTGGATGGTGGGGACCTAAGCTAGTTCCTCTGCAAGGGCAGCACATGCTCCCCAGTGCCCATGCTGTAAGATTTTATAGTTTCCCTCTAAAACCAAACAAGCGAACAGCAGAAACCTAACAACTAAGTGACTAGGGGATTTGATGTATAAGATCATTACTTTATGCAACATTTACTAAGCAAAGTGTCCGATTACTTCTATGGTCCCTGTGGAGGGTGGGCTGTGAAAGGTATCCTGGTTCCCAGCTGAGATAAGGTTGAAACCCCAGAGACCCTAAGGGACAGTAGGCATTTCCCTAAACTCCCAGGAGGCCAGGCCCTTCTCAATGTAGCCACACTCCCCTGTAGAGAGGCTTGTGGCCAGTCACATAGAAGCAGGACCACGCCCTCCCACATGTAGATGAGGTCTTCCCAAGCTCTCAGACCAAGCCTAGGAAGCACCTGCTGTCAGACCCTGACCCACCACAAAACTGTATATAAGAATCCTATCCAGAAGGATTAAAGGTATGCGAGAACTACACCATCATCTGTCATTAGAGCTGTAACACTGCAGCATGGGGAAGAGATTTGCTCTCCCCAAATTGCCCAGCAGTAGCTCCCTGCACCCCTCGTTGGCTAGCCAGTCTCCTGCTGGCTCAGCCCACCATGTCTTGATGTCTCGGAGCAACTGAAGTGGCAGCGTTGGAGACAAAGGCATTCCCCTTCCCTGCTTAAGTTCTCTCCCCTTCGCCTGAACCCTCGCAACTAGCCAGGTCAGAGATCTCCCTGGAAAAGCCACCAGTATGAAGGCCAACAGGTCACCCCAGCTCTCAACAAACAGGTGACCTATCTACTGACCCCACATACATCTTCTGAAACAATTTAGAATTTCAACAGCATGACCACAGTGGCAATATAAAATACCAGGGAACTCTTTTTGTACCTATGATATGTGGAATATATGTGTGTATGCAGGATTGTAAGTATATGAGTGCTGGTATGTGCACAGGGAGGCTTCGAGTTGACACTGTGTCTCCCTTGATCAGACCTCAGCAATTCTAGGTAGCCTAGCCAGCCAGCTCCATCATGCCCCTGTCTCTCATGTGCTGGGAGTCCACGCACATGCCCTTCTGCCCCGCCTCAGCCTGGCTCTATTGCTCTGAACCTCTGTCCCGAAGCCTGTGTGGAAATGCTTCACTCGCTGAGCTACTAAACCATACAATACACATTTAAGGATTTAGTTTTATCTCTATCTTTTTATTTTATCGTGTCAATTCTTAAATCATAGTAAAGACTTTTCTCATGCTTTTATACTTTGGGGCTAGTTTTGAGTTTTGAAAATCTGTTTGTCAGCTTTTGTCACTAACAAACTTTACCTTCCAACCTTGAGGCATTGTGTAGTCTTTCCACTGACTATGGAGAACTGCCAACGCCTACCCCTCACCCCACAGAAAGACTGTTCCATAGTTTCTTCCCCAGAGTTCCTGGCTCTACGTCCTCCTCTTCACACTTCTTCTCTACATTCTGGTTTCTTCTTGGAAGCAGCTTCCTGTCTGTAAGTTCTCCATGTCTCTAATCAATTTCTTTTCTCTCATTCTGGGCATTAACTAAAACATGGCTCTCCCTGAAGGGCACAGTTTTCTCTTCAGTTCTTGCTAATACAGGTTCATCTTTCTAATGTATGCCAGACAGTTCAGTCAGGTGAGACTGGTGTCCTTGTGTAAGATCCCTGCCCTTGAGACCCAGCGCATTTCAGTCACCTGCCTTCTGTCTACCTTGTCACCATTTCCTAGTCACGGAACACAGTTAGCACAGAGTTTGGTTTCTTTTGTACCCCAAGACCTGTAAACTTACTATATATTTGCCTTTTCATCTGTAAACACTCAGAATAAGAATTCTCAGAAATATTCTACTCTTAGAACATACTTACTGAGATGTTATTTTTTTCTATTTCAAGTACCTGGGACACCTAGAGACAATTAGATTACAGACCCTTCATTTTATTTTGACCTACGAACACAGTGTTTATGTGCTAGGCAGGAGACCCTTGGCCCCTGGCTTCCTTTCTGTCCAGCGCAGACTCCACAGCTCATCATACCAAGAGCTCACCTGCCACTCGCCTGGCAGAGCCCAACAGCATGTGATCTCAATTATTCCTCTCTGCAGCCCTGGGTCTAGCATATGGATGCTGCTGCAAAAGACCACAGTCTCTAAGATTGGTGCCACTGTAAACTCAAGGTCAAGGACTCCAAGCCCTGTCAGCACACTATTTTTCTTGTAAGCACTGGCTTCATATCCACAGCTTCTGATTCCAATATCACACCCCGTTCTCAGTCAACACTGCTACTGTTTCTGCCTTTGGTCATAATTCTGCCTCCTCCTTCATGGAGAAAACAGAGATCAGGTGAGAAGTTCCTCATCTACTAAGGTCAGCATCTGGATCTGCCCTGCTCAGTTCTAAGGCCCACGTACACTGCTGTCTCAACCTAGGCTTGACCAACTCCTCTCTACATCCAGGCTTACACAGCACTGCAAACATTTTGTGCTTTATATCTGTTTTGTTTTGTATCATTAACTGTCCTCTGGTTTCCCTCAGCATCTAAGTAAATTCCTATCTTCAAAACAAGAGCTAACTCATAAGTGCACACGAGCTGCAGCCATGGCATACTTGCGTCTGGGTCTCCAAAGCCCAGCGCTGTCTGTACACAACACTGGCATGAATGCTAAGTGCATAAAAGAACAAAAGCCAAACCTGTGCTTGCTGCATCTACTTTCTTATCAATATTACTGACGAATAGAACACGAGGCGGCCTATCCCGCCCTTCATGGGCTGACAGTGCTCCTGAAGTCAGGACTGCTGACTCCCACTGTTAAGCTGCCTTAGTTTACAGGCGGTGAGAGTCTACACACATGTAATCCATGTGAGAGGCTACACATATGTACACCTGCTTGATTCACTTAGGCTCTGCCACGACCTCTTCCCTATGTTTTTCCTTCAAAGTAGAAGTCTTAATAACTGCACAGTATCTATCCTAAGAATATAAATTATTGGTCGATCTGACAGGTTGTTCTTTGCTACTTTGCTGACTAGCGTCAGTATTTTGTTCAACTTGACACAAACTAGAGTGATCTAGAAAAAGGGAATCTCAATTGAAACATATGGACTCCCAAATTAGTCTACAGGTAAGTGTATAGAGTATTTTTTTGATTAATGATTAATATGGGTGGGCCCAGCCCACTGTGGTGGTGACACCCCTAGGCAGGTGGTCTTGGTGGTATAAAAAGCAGTAAATGGCCATGGGAAGCAAGTCAGTAGGAAGAGCCCCCATGGGCTCCTGCCCTGCTTGAGTTCCCAGCATGGCTTCCCTCAATGGGTGGACCGTGATCAGGAGTGACAGCCAAATAAGCCCTCTCCTCCCCAAGTTGCATTTGGCCATGATCTTTCTCAGAGCAATAGACAGCAAATTAGGACAGGCACAGATCCTCAAAGTCGGCCCAGCTACCTCTCTGACAGTCAACACAGGGACTTGCTCCTTCTACCCCAGCTCAATTCCCAGTGAGACCGCTCTTCACTCTTTTTTTCATGTCACCTCCAAAACAAACCCACACGATTCTGCCCACCTACCTAGGGTTTTACTGACACTGGAAAGGACAAGAGTATTTGCAATGTCTATACAACACCTACAGGGTCAAAGCGCCACAGCTTTTTATCTGATATAGAGCGATGTCTGTGCTTCCCATTCCGTGGACTCATGTTCAGGAAGATGACTTTAATTATTCAGCTAACTATTTATACTGATAAACATAAATCAAAACGGCATCTTCCCAGTGACAGAGGAAGTGGTGAGGATGGCTATGGTATGTCTGAAAGGGCTTCGGAAGTAAAATACAGCTTCACAGTGAACTATGAGTGGAAAGCAGTGACTGGAAAAAACGAGAAAAGGCTCAAGCGTGAGCCCACAGGACAAGGGCATACGATATGTAGGAAATACAGGAGAATTGCTACTAGGAGAATGAAGCCAACTTCTTATAGATCTTCCTGCCTGTAGTGAAGACAGAGGCTGTAAGGAGAAGAGAGTAGAGAAAATTAATTAGGAGGCTTCTGAAGAGCAAGAGAGCACTGTAGAGTGGTGAAGTCGCCATCGTGTGATTGTCGCCATCGTGTGATCTACACAAGGACTAGAGACCTCACGGAACAGTGAGTAGGCACGGACAGTGTGGAAGAACAAGATCACTCTCAATTCTAGGCCTCTGCAGCACGGCAGACTGCAGTTCTGACTGCAGAAAAGAAAACAGTTTGTGTGTGAAAACAGGTTAGAATTTCTGAGTTTGGTCTCGAGTTGAACTGTCATGTCTAATAAAGGTCAAAAATATAAAATATGAAAATGAAATGCCCTTTCACAATAATGGGACTTACTAATGGTTGCTGAAGTTGTAGGTACAGTTAAAATTGCTTAGGAAAAAAGTGTATTATGAGAAGAGAGGCCAGGATCAAGCCTCGAGGAACAGCTAACTCCATTTAAAGGTCGGGTGGGGAGAACAGGCTGGCAAATGAGCCTCAGCAAAAACAGCCAAAGAACAAGGAGAAACCCTGGAATCACGGCTTCTCGAAGAGGCTGCAGCAAGAACTGAGTGGTCAGTGTGCTAAGGGCCACTGGAAGAAAATCAGCAGCTTGAGAGGAACGCCCTCCAGGGAAATGGAGGGGAGTTCTGAACACAGGCAGGTGAAGAACTCCTTAGGTAGGGTCCCTGCACCACCACACACACTCAGGAAGGGAAACAGACAGCCACCAGCAGTAATGGCACTGACAGGGTTCTAAATCGATGGCTGCAGTATTGTGAAAGAAGCATGGAAAGAGGAGCACAGACATTAGGGTCTACATAAAGCCAAGAATCTAGCAGGCAGGAGTGAATGCTAGACAGTGCACGCGCTCCTCCTCAACACCTAAGCTGTGACGGCTGGAGCCTGAGGCAGGGTAATCTTCCTAAGGAGATCAAGGAAAGAGGAGGAAGTCATGGAAATGACCTGCGACAGGAAAAGACTTGTAGGATCAGCTTGGACAGAAGAAATGGCTGCCACCAGACAGCTACAGAGGAGTAGTACGGTTAGAGTCGGTGAAGGACCTGAGGAAGAAAACTGCACAAGAGACAAGACATGGGAGAGAGAGACAAGAGCTCAAGTCAGCACTTGATATGTCACTTGAGGGCAGGGGGCTGATGTGGGGGAAGATGATGACCTATGCTCTCAAGTGCCATGTTTCCATATACATGAGCTTTGGTATCCGATGATCTCTGGAATCCGGCCTTCCTATATATAGTATTGCAGTCAATTCATTTCTGTCATCTAACACACTAACCACCACTTCTAACTTCACATCATTGGTAAACTAGATTAGAGCACACTACAATGGAACTCATTCACTTTTGTCACAATGATCGCTCCTTTGTTATATTAGAAAGGGTACTTTTAGTTAGATATGATTTGCATGATTGTGACCTTTACATAATCAGATAATCTACACTTACCGCGCAATAGATCTGATGAAATCTAGAGAAACTGTGCATTTGTATTTTGGTCCATTAAGTTGATCTTCATGACCAACTACGGTTAACAGCTGAAGAGTCACTAGGGAGGTAATCTAAAAAAGAAAGGATATTGTTATGAGAAAACTTAATGAGATTGAATGATATCTTTATTTGTTCACAGTGCTATTAACAAACACATAAATGAATCCATAAAAAACACAAGTATTGTAAAGTTTGCACACCCAAATTGTATGTGTGTTTAACAACCTAGTTTAACAATGACAGATACTTACCAAAGAGTCCTGGTTTGTTAACAGATGATTTTAAAATACAACATTTTCTTACATAAACATCATTTGCATGTGTGTAGGTTCCTCTGTGTGTGTGTGTGTTGAGTACACTTGAATATGTGTGCATGTGGAGGCCAAAGATAAACTCAGGTATCATTCCTCAGAAGTCATTAATCTTTTTACTTTTTTGAGTGAGGGTCTCTCTTCTCTGATTTATCAGTCTGGCTGGCTTGGTAGGCGAGTGAGCTGCAGGGGTCTGCCTGTCTCTGCTTCCCAGGCTCTGAGATCACAAATGTGTGCCACATTTTTGCTTTCTGTGTGTACAGTGATGATCAAATTTGGGTCTTCATACATGCAAGCATTTTACTAAGTGAGCTAACTCCCGCCCTAAACAGAAGGTTAAATTAATGAAAGGGTTAAGACATTCTCCCATGGCAAAACTATAGTAACTGCAGCCATTTTTTTTCCCCCATAGGGATTCATTTGCTAAAACACTTGGAAAGTTTACAAGCTCCTTTATTACTAAAGGCAGCCTACTTTGTACTTCTTCTTCTAATGTAAGAGAGAACATTACTTACTTACTTTGCCCGTGATTTTCCCTTATACTTCTTATAACTTCCATTTTCCTATAGATTAAATACTATCTAATATTTAACTAAATTCTTTATTGACTGTTATTCTTCATCCACAATTTTCATGGACAAATATAACATGTGTCTTTAACTGAGCTAGGTTAAAATTTCAAAAATGTTTTCAGATATCTGAGCTTATACCCACAGGGCAGTTGCAATGACTGTGCAGAGGCTTGGAACAAGTCAACGGCTTTGAGATCACTTTCAGTTCTGCCATTTATAAGCCACTCACGTACAGTAGGAAAATGCATGATAATATCATTTCAAGACTGAACAGCCAAAGTCACTTCCGGAATATGAGTTCAATGATGATATCAGTTTTTAGGGAGATGATGGGCTATTTTAAGAAAGCTAGTATTAAAATATTCAAAGCTAAACAAAATAATCCATCTAGACTTGGTATACAAAAAGCGTTAATTCCAGGGTTACTCATTCCCCAACCTTGTTATATGAGAACTACTGTAATATATGAATACATAGATCAGGAAAACTTTTGTTACATAAACAGTATAAAAACATACTGACACTTTAAGAATACCTTCTTAAAAATGTAAAAAAATTAAAAAAATTCCTTCCTAGTTTATTTAAATGTTGCTAGAGTAAAATCAGAATATATTAAAGCACAAAAATAATTTTTGGGTTTAACACCTTAAATCTCAAACACACCAATTCAAAACTCTAAATCAAAACTTTTAGAAAAATATAGAAAATTATTCCTATTCCTGCATAACTATAAGGACATTTACCTTTTCCACGATCTCATCTTTAATTATCTATTTTTAAAAATTATATATCCATTAAACTCTTGGGGACTTACTCTAGAATGTGAACATTCAAAGACAACATCACAGAAAATAATTTTTCTCGCTTAACTTCAAATAGTCATGACAACCCAACAAGAGCAGCTCTCGATGCTTACAGCGGAATAGCTTGAGGCAGTCAGTGTGCACGTCAGACAGTTCCAGACACAGAAGCTCCTGCCTAGTCCAGTACACATGCACAGGCACGAGGAAGACAAAGACAAGACCGTCTTTCCCATCTAGCTCTTTTGGATTCACTGACATACAACACCCAAGAAAGATAGCCAGAAGAGTCCCGTCTGTCATTACAGTCCTAGGAGCAGAAACCCACTCATAGATTTCTCTAGTTTCAGCAAGGAAAAGAAAGAAGAGTATGCAGGTTATAAATTAACATCTCAGAAGGACTTAATCTTTGTTGGAAAAAAACTTGCCAAACAGTAACAAAACACCCTCTACTTGAACATTATAGGCGATCTCTTTTTAACACTTGTAGTGTACAGAAGGCTTGTTGTTCAATTGAGCTCTGAATTACTGTGAACACATTTCATAATCAAATACTAACGAAGGCTTACAGGGTTTAGAAAAGGATAACCACAGGAGAAGAAACTCCCAGGTCCAATATAATGGCATAGATTCAGATACACTGCTTCGCCTTGCTGAGGACAACTGGAAACTGGACGTAACCAACACAAGGGTCAACCAAGGAGGCTAGGGAAAGGGGTAGCACTGCGGCCAATGCAGGATGCTAGGCCCTGAGGACTAAACGGAGGTAAAAACTTGCAAATTCCTTGCCCAACAACACAAAGTAAGCCAGGCTTAGAACTGCACTGTGCCAGCCAGCAACACAAGATTTATGGCCAGCCTTAGTCTCCCCATGGACAGAAGGCAGCACTGTGAAAATGAACTGATAAGTCTGTGTCTGGCAAAACTATCATTTGCAAATGAAGTGGAAATAGACATTCTTAAACAAGAGAAAATTAGGGAATGTGCCACCGGCAGACCTACCTTTAAAGAATAGCCAAGGGAAATTCTTAAAACAAAAGTATAAAAGGAGCATTGAGCACCAGAAAGAAAAAGAACAAGAGAGAGCAGGCATGTAGGAAATGCAGCACATCTCATGTGTCTAATACCTGATTAAAAATTGTAACAGCACCTATTTAGGCCAAACCTATTTAGTAAGTGTTCACGGCAAGAGAACAACTTCATATAAAAATCTGCAGACCAAATTTCAGAGTAGCTTCATTTATAAAAGTCAAAACAAAGACCTGCACCAAGAACCTCCAAACTAAAATACTTGAAAGAACGTGCATGTCAGACAGGTTAATGTTTAAAAACCGGTACAGTCACATCACGGAGCACTAAGCCATAAAAACAAAGAAAGGGGCTGGCCCGGGACATTGCTCAGTGGGCAAAGAGCTTGTTTAACAAGCGTAAGGGACCTGAGAGGTGGTTAGGATTCCCCAGCACCCACATAAAACGCTGGCAGCACGGCAATATGCACCTGCCATCACAACTCTGGGGAGTGTACGACAGGGAGAGCCCAAGAGTTTGATGCCCAGCCAGTCTAGTAAAATGGTAAAAGATCCTGCCTCCACAGATAAGGTAGGCTGACAGAGGACGGCACCCAACACTGACTTCTGCATGGACACCCGCCTGCCACATGTACACTAAGGTACAAATACACAAGCACAAACGACTGAGGCGTGAAAAATGAATCCCAGCTACCACAGAGCGGGGAAGGAAGGGAGATCTAAGGGTATAGCTGTCAATGGGAAATAGGTAGGTCCATTAATGATGAAGATGGTGTGATTTTCCCGTCGGTCGGCAGGTTTGCATATTCATCTCCACAGTCAAGGTGCACACTGTGGAGATGAATATGCAAACCTGCCGACCGACGGGAAAATGTGTCCTCTGACCAAGGATGCAGAGATGTATGTACAGATGAACAGACGCAGGGACTGGAGGAGCAGCCTGGTGGTAGCATCCCCAGGGCTCTGTCCTTAGTACACAAATGAACATTTCGGAAAGCAGTGCGCCTTGCTGCCCACCCACAAAACAACCACCCAAACAGCCACAATCACACACAAACGAGTGCGTGTGAAGTGGGTCAGTTAGACTAGGATCAGTAGACCACATTAATGCCAGCTTCCTGACCGGGATACCTTCACCTGACCTTGTGCAAAATGTCCCTGCTGGGGGACGTTAGTGAAGGGCTCACTGCCCTGCTGTCATGATTGTACACATTAAATTATATTATATTCCATAAATATGCTGAATTATATATTGATTAAAAGTAAAATATTTAATATTAAAAACTAAAGTATATAACCCTTTTCCTTTACCTCCTGATGTATTCACAAAGAAAATGTAAAAATAAAAATCTCTATATACAATACTATTGACGTATGTCTTAAATGGGGCCATGAGATATCTGCTCAGTCTTTGCTGTGTTATTGTGTTCTTTGTTCTCATCCATGAGATGAGCTGATTATTTATATCTTAACAATAGGAGTTCATGTACCACACTGAGGGGGTTTTCTTAATCTGAGAGGCCGTCACTAACAAGCTTCAGTTGGAAATGCTTAATGTAAAAACAGTGGGAACCTGTTCCTGGGCTAATAAACTGTCCTTTCTGCCAACAGACGGAAATCAATTTACAACTGTAATTAATTTCTAACAGGCTCATTATTTTTATACCTTTATAGGATGGTAGGTATATAGGTCAACTGATTTACGAAATACTCCATATTCTAATTGTTCTAAAAAACCTCTATGATCCAAAACATATTATTTAAATAAACTTAATATATGAAGTATCAGTGTGTGAGATCCACACAAACTCAGCAAGTATCATAATTGGTTAGTATCAAAGGTTGTGATGGTTTGTGGCATAAGTTAACTGTTCATCTCATTTTTACACACACACACACACACACACACACACAGACACACAGACACACACACACACACAGGAACACACACATGGACACAAACCGGCAGACACAGATGTATGCACATACATGCCGAGGTAAGTGAAGCAAGAAAGAGAGCGATTCAGTTTAAACTTGCCACAGTTTTTTTAACCTCCAAAAGGAGCATGGTCAGATAAGCCAAAAATGGCATGTATTCTTTTGTATATATACAAGGGAACTAAAAGAAATGGCTCTGATCCCTGGAAGCATTTGGTAAGCTTTAATGACTGGGATGGTCCTAAGTCCACATAAGGAAAGTGGAAGTCGCTTATTTACAAACACTGCGTATGGAAAAGTCTACGCACTCAGGAAAGCTGCAGTCACACACAGTAAATGGCAGCACCTAGGTGTGCGTGCTCTGCCAAGGACAAGCCTGGACATACATTACTGGTTCGAGATCACGGATGGACCTTGAGCAAATGGGGCAAAGCGTGCACTTCCTGAGACATCCAAGAAGGGTGTGACAGACCACGAGGGGTAAAGGACCTCAACAGTGACAGAGCACTGCAAAGCTGCAAGACCAAGACCAGGGAACTTAATCCACGTCAGAGAGGAAGCAGCTTACTGTGAACCGGGTGGAGAAGAAACAAAGTGTCAAATATGGGGTCAGACTGAACAGGGCCTTACAAGAGAGGCTCTGGAATGAGAGGTGGTTCTTCAGATAATGTAACTCCTTAAAAAGTATAAGCAGAAAACAACAACAAACACACAAAAAGAACACAAAACAGGAATCAAATTCAGTTTGCCCTGAAGGCAGGGGGCCCAGAGAGGAAGCTGGTGTAGTCCTAAGAAGTGATAAGGCTCATGACTCCCCGAGACTGGAAGGTGCTGGGGAAAAGAATGAAGGAAGCTTAGGCTTAGTATTTAGGAGGAAAAAGCATATTGGATGTGGTCAATTAAAAGAAAAACTCAGAAGATATTTCTCCATTCGTTAAACTGAAAACGTAATATTACTTTTCTCCCCATCCACACACACACACACACACACACACACACACACACACACACACACACACACACAGAGTAGAGGGTGAATGAACAGATAACCAGTTTTACTTTATTTCCTTAATGTGCAAATTTGTTTATTTTTATGACCAGTTTTAAAAATTTAAGACTGAAATTCCACAGAAATTAAGGAATAATCAGGTTTATCAAACCAGAGTTAAGATATATTTGGGGTGTTCAGATTAATTCAAATGCAGTCATCAATGCGGATGGAGAACTGGAGAATAAGGGGCATAAATACAGAGTCCATACACAAGCAACACTGATGCGGCATCGGACACCAGGGAATATGTGAGACAGTTCTGACTAAGCTCTTTCTTATTCTGAACAATGAGGGCGTGTCTGCCAGCCATTCTAAGAAGTCAACTGTTTACAACATGCCCCAGGGTTTGAATGGAGAGAGCAATTAGGTTCTTTTTTTTTTTTTTATTTTTTTTTATTTTTTTTTTTATTAACTTGAGTATTTCTTATATACATTTCAAGTGTTATTCCCTTTCCCGGTTTCCGGGCAAACATCCCCCTCCCCCCTCCCCTTCCTTATGGGTGTTCCCCTCCCAACCCTCCCCCCATTGCCGCCCTCCCCCCATAGACTAGTTCACTGGGGGTTCAGTCTTAGCAGGACCCAGAGCTTCCCCTTCCACTGGTGCTCTTACTAGGATATTCATTGCTACCTATGGGGTCAGAGTCCAGGGTCAGTCCATGTATAGTCTTTAGGTAGTGGCTTAGTCCCTGAAAGCTCTGGTTGCTTGGCATTGTTGTACTTTTGGGGTCTCGAGTCCCTTCAAGCTCTTCCAGTTCTTTCTCTGATTCCTTCAATAGGGGACCTATTCTCAGTTCAGTGGTTTGCTGCTGGCATTCGCCTCTATATTTGCTGTATTCTGGCTGTGTCTCTCAGGAGCGATCTACATCCGGCTCCTGTCGGTCTGCACTTCTTTGCTTCATCCATCTTGTCTAATTGGGTGGCTGTATATGTATGGGCCACATGTGGGGCAGGCTCTGAATGGGTGTTCGTTCAGTCTCTGTTTTAATCTTTGCCTCTCCCTTCCCTGCCAAGGGTATTCTTTTTCCTCATTTAAAGAAGGAGTGAAGCATTCACATTTTGATCATCCGTCTTGAGTTTCGTTTGTTCTAGGGATCTAGGGTAATTCAAGCATTTGGGCTAATAGCCACTTATCAATGAGTGCATACCATGTATGTCTTTCTGTGATTGGGTTAGCTCACTCAGGATGATATTTTCCAGTTCCAACCATTTGCCTACGAATTTCATAAACTCGTTGTTTTTGATAGCTGAGTAATATTCCATTGTGTAGATGTACCACATTTTCTGTATCCATTCCTCTGTTGAAGGGCATCTGGGTTCTTTCCATTTTCTGGCTATTATAAATAAGGCTGCGATGAACATAGTGGAGCACGTGTCTCTTTTATATGTTGAGGCATCTTTTGGGTATATGCCCAAGAGAGGTATAGCTGGATCCTCAGGCAGTTCAATGTCCAATTTTCTGAGGAACCTCCAGACTGATTTCCAGAATGGTTTTACCAGTCTGCAATCCCACCAACAATGGAGGAGTGTTCCTCTTTCTCCACATCCTCGCCAGCATCTGCTGTCACCTGAGTTTTTGATCTTAGCCAATCGCACTGGTGTGAGGTGAAATCTCAGGGTTGTTTTGATTTGCATTTCCCTTATGACTAAAGATGTTGAACATTTCTTTAGGTGTTTCTCCGCCATTCGGCATTCCTCAGCTGTGAATTCTTTGTTTAGCTCTGAACCCCATTTTTTAATAGGGTTATTTGTTTCCCTGCGGTCTAACTTCTTGAGTTCTTTGTATATTTTGGATATAAGGCCTCTATCTGTTGTAGGATTGGTAAAGATCTTTTCCCAATCTGTTGGTTGCCGTTTTGTCCTAACCACAGTGTCCTTTGCCTTACAGAAGCTTTGCAGTTTTATGAGATCCCATTTGTCGATTCTTGATCTTAGAGCATAAGCCATTGGTGTTTTGTTCAGGAAATTTTTTCCAGTGCCCATGTGTTCCAGATGCTTCCCTAGTTTTTCTTCTATTAGTTTGAGTGTGTCTGGTTTGATGTGGAGGTCCTTGATCCACTTGGACTTAAGCTTTGTACAGGGTGATAAGCATGGATCGATCTGCATTCTTCTACATGTTGCCCTCCAGTTGAACCAGCACCATTTGCTGAAAATGCTATCTTTTTTCCATTTGATGGTTTTGGCTCCTTTGTCAAAAATCAAGTGACCATAGGTGTGTGGGTTCATTTCTGGGTCTTCAATTCTATTCCATTGGTCTATCTGTCTGTCTCTGTACCAATACCATGCAGTTTTTATCACTATTGCTCTGTAATACTGCTTGAGTTCAGGGATAGTGATTCCCCCTGAAGTCCTTTTATTGTTGAGGATAGCTTTAGCTATCCTGGGTTTTTTGTTATTCCAGATGAATTTGCAAATTGTTCTGTCTAACTCTTTGAAGAATTGGATTGGTATTTTGATGGGGATTGCATTGAATCTGTAGATTGCTTTTGGTAAAATGGCCATTTTTACTATATTAATCCTGCCAATCCATGAGCATGGGAGATCTTTCCATCTTCTGAGGTCTTCTTCAATTTCTTTCTTCAGTGTCTTGAAGTTCTTATTGTACAGATCTTTTACTTGCTTGGTTAAAGTCACACCGAGGTACTTTATATTATTTGGGTCTATTATGAAGGGTGTCGTTTCCCTAATTTCTTTCTCGGCTTGTTTCTCTTTTGTATAGAGGAAGGCAACTGATTTATTTGAGTTAATTTTATACCCAGCCACTTTGCTGAAGTTGTTTATCAGCTTTAGTAGTTCTCTGGTGGAACTTTTGGGATCACTTAAATATACTATCATGTCATCTGCAAATAGTGATATTTTGACCTCTTCTTTTCCGATCTGTATCCCTTTGATCTCCTTTTGTTGTCTGATTGCTCTGGCTAGAACTTCAAGAACTATATTGAATAAGTAGGGAGAGAGTGGGCAGCCTTGTCTAGTCCCTGATTTTAGTGGGATTGCTTCAAGTTTCTCTCCATTTAGTTTAATGTTAGCAACTGGTTTGCTGTATATGGCTTTTACTATGTTTAGGTATGGGCCTTGAATTCCTATTCTTTCTAGGACTTTTATCATGAAGGGGTGTTGAATTTTGTCAAATGCTTTCTCAGCATCTAATGAAATGATCATGTGGTTCTGTTCTTTCAGTTTGTTTATATGATGGATCACATTGATGGTTTTCCGTATATTAAACCATCCCTGCATGCCTGGGATGAAGCCTACTTGATCATGGTGGATGATTGTTTTGATGTGCTCTTGAATTCGGTTTGCCAGAATTTTATTGAGTATTTTTGCGTCGATATTCATCAGGGAAATTGGTCTGAAGTTCTCTTTCTTTGTTGTGTCTTTGTGTGGTTTAGGTATAAGAGTAATTGTGGCTTCGTAGAAGGAATTCGGTAGGGCTCCATCTGTTTCAATTTTGTGGAATAGTTTGGATAATATTGGTATGAGGTCTTCTATGAAGGTTTGATAGAATTCTGCACTAAACCCGTCTGGACCTGGGCTCTTTTTGGTTGGGAGACCTTTAATGACTGCTTCTATTTCCTTAGGAGTTATGGGGTTGTTTAACTGGTTTATCTGTTCCTGATTTAACTTTGATACCTGGTATCTGTCTAGGAAATTGTCCATTTCCTGAAGATTTTCAAATTTTGTTGAATATAGGTTTTTATAGTAAGATCTGATGATTTTTTGAATTTCCTCCGAATCTGTAGTTATGTCTCCCTTTTCATTTCTGATTTTGTTAATTTGGACACACTCTCTGTGTCCTCTCATTAGTCTGGCTAAGGGTTTATCTATCTTGTTGATTTTCTCAAAGAACCAACTTTTGGTTCTGTTGATTCTTTCTATGGTCCTTTTTGTTTCTACTTGGTTGATTTCAGCTCTGAGTTTGATTATTTCCTGCCTTCTACTCCTCCTGGGTGTATTTGCTTCTTTTTGTTCTAGAGCTTTTAGGTGTGCTGTCAAGCTGCTGACATATGCTCTTTCCTGTTTCTTTCTGCAGGCACTCAGCGCTATGAGTTTTCCTCTTAGCACAGCTTTCATTGTGTCCCATAAGTTTGAGTATGTTGTATCTTCATTTTCATTAAATTCTAAAAAGTTTTTAATTTCTTTATTTCTTCCTTGACCAGGTTATCATTGAGTAGAGCATTGTTCAATTTCCACGTATATGTGGGCATTCTTCCCTTATTATTATTGAAGACCAGTTTTAGGCCGTGGTGGTCCGATAGCACGCATGGGATTATTTCTATCTTTCTGTACCTGTTGAGGCCCGTTTTTTGACCAATTATATGGTCAATTTTGGAGAAAGTACCATGAGGAGCTGAGAAGAAGGTATATCCTTTTGCTTTAGGATAGAATGTTCTATAAATATCCGTTAAGTCCATTTGGCTCATGACTTCTCTTAGTCTGTCTACATCACTGTTTAATTTCTGTTTCCATGATCTGTCCATTGATGAGAGTGGGGTGTTGAAATCTCCCACTATTATTGTGTGAGGTGCAATGTGTGTTTTGAGCTTTAGTAAGGTTTCTTTTACGTATGTAGGTGCCCTTGTATTTGGGGCATAGATATTTAGGATTGAGAGTTCATCTTGGTTGATTTTTCCTTTGATGAATATGAAGTGTCCTTCCTTATCTTTTTTGATGACTTTTAGTTGGAAATTGATTTTATTTGATATTAGAATGGCTACTCCAGCTTGCTTCTTCTGACCATTTGCTTGGAAAGTTGTTTTCCAGCCTTTCACTCTGAGGTAGTGTCTGTCTTTGTCTCTGAGGTGTGTTTCCTGTAGGCAGCAGAATGCAGGGTCCTCGTTGCGTATCCAGTTTGTTAATCTATGTCTTTTTATTGGGGAATTGAGGCCATTGATATTGAGAGATATTAAGGAATAGTGATTATTGCTTCCCGTTATATTCATATTTGGATGTGAGGTTATGTTTGTGTGCTTTCATTCTCTTTGTTTTGTTGCCAAGACGATTAGTTTCTTGCTTCTTCTAGGGTATAGCTTGCCTCCTTATGTTGGGCTTTACCATTTATTATCCTTTGTAGTGCTGGATTTGTAGAAAGATATTGTGTAAATTTGGTTTTGTCATGGAATATCTTGGTTTCTCCATCAATGTTAATTGAGAGTTTTGCTGGATACAGTAACCTGGGCTGGCATTTGTGTTCTCTTAGTGTCTGTATGACATCAGTCCAGGATCTTCTGGCCTTCATAGTTTCTGGCGAGAAGTCTGGTGTGATTCTGATAGGTCTCCCTTTATATGTTACTTGACCTTTTTCCCTTACTGCTTTTAATATTCTTTCTTTATTTTGTGCGTTTGGTGTTTTGACAATTATGTGACGGGAGGTGTTTCTTTTCTGGTCCAATCTATTTGGAGTTCTGTAGGCTTCTTGTATGTCTATGGGTATCTCTTTTTTTAGGTTAGGGAAGTTTTCTTCTATGATTTTGTTGAAGATATTTACTGGTCCTTTGAGCTGGGAGTCTTCACTCTCTTCTATACCTATTATCCTTAGGTTTGATCTTCTCATTGAGTCCTGGATTTCCTGTATGTTTTGGACCAGTAGCTTTTTCCGCTTTACATTATCTTTGACAGTTGAGTCAATGATTTCTATGGAATCTTCTGCTCCTGAGATTCTCTCTTCCATCTCTTGTATTCTGTTAGTGAAGCTTGTATCTACAGCTCCTTGTCTCTTCTTTTGGTTTTCTATATCCAGGGTTGTTTCCATGTGTTCTTTCTTGATTGCTTCTATTTCCATTTTTAATTCCTTCAACTGTTTGATTGTGTTTTCCTGGAATTCTTTCAGGGATTTTTGCGATTCCTCTCTGTAGGCTTTTACTTGTTTATTAATGTTTTCCTGTGCTTCCCTAAGTGTGTTCATGTCTTTCTTGAAGTCCTCCAGCATCATGATCAAATATGATTTTGAAACTAGATCTTGCTTTTCTGGTGTGTTTGGATATTCCATGTTTGTTTTGGTGGGAGAATTGGGCTCCGATGATGGCATGTAGTCTTGGTTTCTGTTGCTTGGGTTCCTGCGCTTGCCTCTCGCCATCAGATTATCTCTAGTGTTACTTTGTTCTGCTGTTTCTGACAGTGGCTAGACTGTCCTATAAGCCTGTGTGTCAGGAGTGCTGTAGACCTGTTTTCCTTTCTTTCAGTCAGTTATGGGGACAGAGTGTTCTGCTTTCGGGCGTGTAGTTTTTCCTCTCTACAGGTCTTCAGCTGTTCCTGTGGGCCTGTGTCTTGAGGTCACCAGGCAGCTTTCTTGCAGCAGAAAATTTGGTCTTACCTGTAGTCCCGAGGCTCAGGTTTGCTCGTGGGGTGCTGCCCAGGGGCTCTCTGCAGCGGCAGCAACCAGGAAGACCTGTGCCGCCCCTTCCGGGAGCTTCAGTGCACCAGGGTTCCAGATGGTCTTTGGCTTTTTCCTCTGGCGTCCGAGATGTGTGTGCAGGGAGCAGTCTCTTCTGGTTTCCCAGGCTTGTCCGCCTCTCTGAAGGTTTAGCTCTCCCTCCCAAGGGATTTGGGTGCAGAGAACTGTTTATCCGGTCTGTTTCCTTCAGGGTCCGGCGGGGTCCTGCCGCTCCTGGGCCCTCCCCCACGGGAGCCCAGAGGCCTTATACAGTTTCCTCTTGGGCCAGGGATGTGGGCAGGGGTGAGCAGTGTTGGTGGTCTCTTCCGCTCTGCAGCCTCAGGAGTGCCCACCTGACCAGGCGGTTGGGTCTCTCTCTCACCGGGTCTGGGAGCAGAGAGCTGCTGCGGGCCGGGATCCGCGGGTGGGGGACTTCCGGTCAGCAATTAGGTTCTAAAAGTGACTTGTGGTAAGAACCCTAATTTTCTATCCAGTTTGTCTATGAATGTGCATGTGTGGTAAGTCTACGGAAGCCTGGTGTGTCTAATCTCCTCCAAAGCAAGAACTCCGATGAGCCGTATACTAAAATATCATGCAAAGCCTGCTTAAGGAGGACCATTACTCTATCATGTATCCACAATATTTGAAAATGTAGCAGGCATTTCCATAATGGAGACTGTCCCTAATCATTTCTCCCCTAACTCACACTCCCTTCTCTCTGAAAACAATCTCGTTCTAATGTGTGTGTTTGCCTTTACAGTCGCTCTAGCAACAGTACGGGATCTCTGATACCTGCATTGTACCCTGTGCTGCAGCACAATGGTGATAAGCAATGGTCCTTACACCAACAGTGCAGCTAGTGAAAATCATATCAGCGTCACCGCTTCCAACCCAGAGGCATCCGCAGCTGTTTTAAGAGCCTCTGAGGTAAGGAGCCTGCTGCCCAGCGGTGGGTGGTACAGCAGTAATATGCCCACGGGGCGGGGGGGGGGGAACTGAACAATTTCTCTCTCTATAAGACACTTGGATCTCTAAGTCACCGAACGTCAGGGACTACTGAGGTAAGGAATGCTTGTCCCTACCTTTAAACTGACCCAGTACTCAGACTCTGAGCATGTGCGTGCTATGTTCTTCAGTGCTGTTCTGTTCTCAGAATAATTACAAACGTCTCCACAGAAGAGAAGGAAGCTACAGACACAGTCGGGTCCTCTTAGATTGTCTTTATCCAATGCAGTGTTTGAAGTGAAGCAGACACTTACAAATACCTATTAGATAAGATTTTAAGCAAACAAGGAAAACTTCAACTATAAGAAGGATACGGTACTAACTTTGAAATCTAATTAAATTTTATATGCTTTAGGACAAGAAAAAAGTTAAATAGCTCCCATTTTAAAAAAATCTGAAAATAAAACAAATACAACGCGTATGTATGTGTGTTTGAAGGAAAATGCCCAAACTCTGGTTTTAGTGAAATAACATGTCAGCTCTTGTAGCAGCAAAGAAGGCTTCCTTGCAGTTGCGGTGAATGAAGGACAGAGCACCCGCCTGCCCACACTGCCAGGTAAAGGAAAGCTCCATTCTTCATTCTGAGCTCAGAAGGCAGATGAGCAGACATCTAAAGGTTAATTAATTACAAAACTTTGGGAGAAGAGACTAAGCTATTAATAAAAAAAGTAGTGCAGCAAAGACAGGCAAATATATCCTAATACATAGGATGTGAAATAAAAACAAAGTAGAAACATCTATTTTAAGAAATAAAAATTTATATAGTAACTTATATTCTAAAATGTTTTCAATAATGTTCACATATGTAAAAATAAATCCACAGGAAATTGAGCATTTCTACTAAATGATGTACAACACGACATGCAATCACCCAAAAACTGCATGTAGCTGAACACACACATGCGTACACACACACACACACGCACACACCTGCCAGCCAGCAGGCTGCACGACAGTGTTTTCTGAGACTTCGCTCTTACCTCTCACCCATTTCTTGCTATTAACTCCTAGCACATCTTTAGAATATAACTGTCATGTTAAATAATTACATGTATGAATCACAATAAATTCCCTTAAATTTATTTTTCACAAGTGAGGAAGATCAAAAATGTAAGTCTCCACTTCTCAAAAAACGGAGTTTTCCTTTTCAAATCACTTTTGCAACTTATTGACAATGATTTTAGAAATAAACTAGCAATTTCATCCTTTGGGGAAAAGGTAAAGTAATGTGGCTTAATATTTTAAAATAAGAATATGTGACAAGTGTAAAGACCTGTATTTGTGTTCCTGCTTTAAAAAGTAAATGTTCAACATTTTCCCAACAAGTTAGTAATTTTTCATCAAAGAGAAAAGAAAAAAATGCAAAAAAACCATAATGTAGACTTACTATGCTTGTGTGAAAAGATAACTTGCTATTTTACCTCTGAGGAAGGTCTTTAAAGGTCCTATCTGATCGAATTAGAAACATGAAGGTAGCACCCATAAGGCTCCCCATTTGCTGCGTGGATGTGGTGTGGAGGCGTGGAAACAACTGAGGGGAACAGCATGAGGCAGCAGCCCCATCCGCACAATGGACGGCACGCTGCACTGGCCTTAACGAGGACTTTAAAGCAGATACCTACGGATGACTCAAAGGTGTAAAGGATAAAGACTAGGTATGGCTCACATCTAAGAGTCTGAAACATTTGAAATGTTTTCAAAATTGGGTAAATCTGAACAGCCACACACTTTACAATGTTCAGTGTGCTGCTCCTCCCTCTGCTCACCTAGACACGAAAGCGCTGGTGAGTACACTCACATGCTCGTGACGATGATTAGTATAAGCACTGAGAATTATTTTCAGATCTCAAAACCTTGAATCTATCCTAATATGTTTTTTATAGTTTCAATACAGAAATGATTCAAATGAAATAAAATAAAAATAATTTTTTCTTTGTGCTAACTTTAGATGTACATATCATAAATAATTCCTTTCACTCAAACAAACCAAATGGGGAAAAATTTCAAAATCACTTTCTTTTTAAATACTAGGGACAATGCTGAGTTAAAGCTGGTTTCTACAGCAACTTAAAGCTACAACACAACACTGCCATCTAGTGTTCACATCAAAAAAAGAACATCCAATACAAATGATACTGAAGTGTACTTAACAACATAAGAGTTAGTTCTGGTAGGCAAGAGTACAGTTGACAGATGAATCAGAGGAGAAAGAAGAAAAACAGGACCAGGCACTGAGATTCACTGCTGACCAAAGGCAAAAGAAGCGAGGCAACCTCCTTGCTATCTTACACCTAGATGTTATTCTTGAACACAGTGCATGCTTTTCTTTTCTTGGTTAACTTACTGACCAGGCAGAAGCAAAGGTCAAATCCTTATGTCTACGTAGATTTATCCCCTTGGTTTTTCCTATCTTCTATATCCTAATAATTAGAATGACCAAGTTCCAAAAAGATTTTATAAGCAAGCATATATGCATATTCATTTATATGCTTTCAACATCTGAAACACTATAAATACCAAATGTTAAAGAGGTAACAAAAGGTCAAGAGCTTCCACTGCTACCGATAGAGCTCTTCCTAGCTGTGTTAGTACAGTAACGCACACACAAGGATCAGTGACACTCACACACAGTAATCCCTACATCAGAAACCTCGCTGATGTAAACAGTAAGACGCCCTAGTACTTGCAGCACCGTAGATGAGGCACAGGATGTGCTGGGTGGCAGGGGTGACACTCGGAACTGCAACAGTAGCAGTCGTGCTGCAGTGACCACTATTACGACACAGCCATAGCCCTTGCCAACCAACCTCCTTGAACAGCAGCTGCTAAGTGTTTCCTGACTTTAGTCCTGCCCCCTGCCTTCTCTAACTGTATCCAACTGTCAACCGATGTCATTGCTTTTCCTTTTGGCACAACTACTGTTTAAGTAGATTAGAAATACTAAAGAACAAATCAAGTCCACATGCTTCCCAGTCAGGCACCGCCTTTCACCTTAACTGCCACATTTTTCTTACAACGCAGACATAGTTTTCTGCTTTTAGTCTCTCGTGAACCTCTCACGCTTTCTTTTACAACCTTTTAATACTATTTTTATGTATCCTCCCCAGTGAAGTTGCAAATTCCCAAAGGAAATTTTTAAAAAATTATCCTTGTTTGGTTCTCAAAAAGGTAACTTGGGGGCATCTAAGAATTACAGTCACATACACTGTAATATTGCTTCTTTTCTGCTTGAAGTCATCTTTGTCTTCTCTTCTATCTAAGCTGAATTTGCTTAAAGGTAATAACTCCTGATATCCATTTTAGTCACTGTAGTAGCAGACACAAGTAAAAACCATGTATGTTGTATGTAGAAAGTTACTAAGTAATAAAGGCCAGACATGTGCTACAAACTTAGGAATCCAGACCTCACAAGGAAAAGGCAAAAGGACCGTGAACACGGTAGGCACAACATACCTACATGCTGTCTCAACAAAAGAATCAAGCAGAAAGGTTCTAACAAAGTCTTGTGCTTGGCTAAATAATGGGCATAACTTCAGAAACAGCGAGTTTGAAAAATATAGAAAACTTTTAATACAGATTAAAACTGAATTAGGTTTTTAAAACTCTCAGTACCTGGTAATTGTGTATACAGCCTAACAATTGGCTACCTTCCTTCAACTGCAGACCCTGTGTACACACTTGTGGGACAATGAGGTCTGCTCTTCCACAGGGCCCAAACCGCTCCAGGAGGCAAGGCACCGGAAATTTACCTCTCGCTGGTGGGTATCAGGCTGTGGGAAGCCACAGGATACGTCTCTGGGGACCAGTAAGTGCCGCTAAGGCACCGACATCCAGAGCTGTCTCAGAGGTTCCTGGGCTTGCAAGGAGGCGGAGGCAGTCGGTTCTCAGGCTCTCGACATCCTGGCACCACTGGGATGCCGAGGAAGAGCTGAGAACTCTTGGGGCTCACGGGGCTGGATCTAGACTGGGCCAAGGGGGAAAGGGGATGCTCTGGCTGGTCCCGTGGGGAGTCTTTTAGCTGGATGGTGGTGGCCGGCTTGGGCTTAGTGACAGCGCCTCTGGGAATGCAAAGAGGCCTTCCGCAGGAGATTAGACAGCAGCTCTGTAGGTGAAAGGCTTCTCTACAGCTCCCCACTGCAGATCCGGATAAAAGAGGCAGTCCACGGTTTCAAGGCATTTATTGCCATGGTGGCAGGTGGATGTAGTAAAACCGTACCCCACTTCTCAGAGTGAGCCTGAGATTAAACACCTTTGGCACAGAGGAGTGTCTGGGAAGGAAAGGCTATTGGCTAAGCCTCCAGGCCTTTAGGTCCTCATTATAATGGAGATCTGTCTTGACCTAAGTGACCTGTGGTCAGGTCTTCTACCTGTGAAGGGGCTTGGGGCATTTCCCTTAGGTGATGGTCACAAATCTATGGAGGGCTGCAGGCTGGAAACCGGCCTAGTTTCCTGGGAGTCAGGCAAAACACCTACCCATCCCTTTAGGGTCATGGGAGTTTCAAACCTCCTCAACCTGGAACCAAGGTGTCTTTCACTGCCGCCCCTCCCCCACACACTAACTTTCTATAGATTCATATAAAGTCTTAGGTTATAAAGACACTGTCTAGATCCAATGTCAAGAATGTTGAGACTACTATCTATTTTTGGTACTTCTGTAGTGAATTAAAAGGTATCATCATGTTACAAAATCTAATATCCACCTTGAGGTCAAATTTATAGTGAAATAATTATTATGTAAGTTTACATATGTAACTACATATTACATATACATACAGTATATCCCATAATACAAACTGCTCACTGCATGTGATGACTGTGCTCTAAGAGAGGCCGCTTTCGTCACTGCCTTTTCTACTCCTAACGCACGTCCAGTCTTTCAGAGACATTAAGAAAGCTAGCATGGCTACACTTACAGGATTTCCTTTAAGGGTGAATGAACTATTTAAAAACAAAACTCCCAAACCAAACACTCCTTTTCTGCTGACGAGCTCATGCTGCCATCTAGTGAGATGCTGAGCAGTGAGCTATCCTGCTGCAAACACTGAACAACAGGAACAGCCTAGGAAAAGGGTACTCAGGAGAAATAAAGGCAGTCCACACCATTTCCTGCACACCTAAGAGATGTTTTCAGTAGATTATGGTCATATATTCATCAATGTAATCATCAACCTATATGTTTAATCAGCAGTAATTTTTAAAATAACTTTACTGAAAAAAGGAAAACAAATCAGAAACATTAAACTGATTTTGCCATTGCTTATAAAGTCTGGGATGACTTCCGGGAGTCTGTGTCTGGAGGTTTGATGCAGCTGCCCCTCAGCACCTCAGGAGCCCTGATGAAGGAGCCGCAAGGACGCCGAAGGTGAGGATGCACAAGCCTGTGTGTAAGACAGCGTGCATTTACACACGGTGACCTCATCGCCAATGTACTTTACGTCATCTATTACTACAAAACATAATCTAATGTGAATGCTATACAAGCAGTTGATACATTTGTATTCATATTAAATAACAAGAAAAGGCCTTCATAAGCTCAGTACAGAGGAAAGTCACTGTCTTCTTTTTCCACTGTAGCTGGTTGAATACATGAATTCCAAACCTAGCTCTAAAAAGGGCCGACTGTACTAAGAGCAATATTCATTGTAAAGTTAAAATATTCACGTTTGTTGAGCAAAGATCTCCACGCAGATTTCCATAGTACCTGAAGAACTGACTGGGAATGGTGGGGAAGAACCCAGGATGAGGCCTACCTGGGAGAAGATGTTTGCAGTTGGAGCCACTCTGCTGTCCACTATACTATATAATATTGCTAATAATCTGTCCAATGGAAATGGCTTTGGTCCAAGAAGATGATTGCTTGTCTGTAGAGAGAAGAGAACATAAGACTTTTTCCTTATTCCACAATGTATGCTTTCTATACTATACATGCCCAGGAGTAATATATTTACAGTTTTTCTCTCAAATATACTAACGAATTTAACCTACAGCCCTTACGACGTGGCCTGTTACCATGACTCAGCTTAGGCATGTTTACCAGCATCCATTAAGTACACATAACGGTGGGTTCCGTGATGACATTTGACTATCACAGATAATGCAGTTGGCCACATTCGCACACGCCCACTTGCACTCTTGCTGTCTCCCACTCCCGCAGAGCCTCTATGTCCTAATCGGGTTGGCCCAGCGAGCTCCCCCACAGGGTTGTTGGAGCAGAGCCACCGCACCAGTGCTCATGCTGCTGAAGAAAGCTCTCTCCATCCTCAGGAAGGGGAGTCAAGCAGCCCTTCTAAGAGATTCTGCACAGTTCTGTGCTGTAGACCCTACCTTGTGCAGATAATGCCATATCTTTTATAAGTGACCTTAAATCTCCCCCATACCAACAAACAGGAAAGAATCCAGCCATTTGCAGTCTTGTACTGCTATCCTGCTGTGCACACTGCCAAATGACTTTTCAAGATAATGTATAACCAAAATTAAGACTTTTTTAAAAAACCTCTTGTGTCTGTGTGTCTGAAAGTGTGTGTGTGCCCCAGAGGCATGCTGGGGCTGCAGAGGCTGACGAGGGGTTGGAGTTACACTGCTGTGGGCACCACGTGGAGCACCAGACTCTCTTCATGGCTGAGCACCTCCCTAGCTCCCACATCAAGTTCTTAACTGATACGTTACTTAGTTCCCACCACTCCTCTTCTGACCAAGCCTTGGAAAAAGATCAACAGAGTTTAAAAGATTGGGAGCTAAAAATACTATCTTAATTTAGCAAAGTAATACAATTGTATAATTTGTAAATAAGCTGTACGCCTAAAATAATTTTATAAAAGAAATTTCATTCTATTAGCAGATTACTTTAAAAGCAGGATAAAAATATAAGGACTTCTTATTAACAGTGGAAAATAAATTGGGAAAGTTTATCCCTTAGAGTACGTAAAAGAAGAATGTAATGGAAAAAGCCCAAAACCTATCAAAGTATACAAACAGTGTTGACTTCAGTTATACAGAGAGGTTAGAGATGATGTTCCTGTCTTAAATTTTGCATGCTTTTTCTACCAAATACTTCAAACATTGAAAAGCAGAGATTTAATATAAGCAGTACCAATGTACTCACTGCCCAATCTTACCAAATCCAAATATACAACATATGCAGAGAAATAAAATCTTAGACTGTGTTACTAATAAGGTGAAATCCACTGAATGCTTTCCTTCCTCACTGTTCCTTTCTGTCCCTGGAAAGAATCCTAATCTAAATTGTGGGGTTTTCATCCTCACACTGGTTTTCACAACAGTACTGCTTATGTATCTATTAGAGGCATGAAGCACTGTATGACTTTAAATTCCATATAAGCTATATCATTTTGGATGTAGCTTTATACCACATTGCCTTTTCCCCTTAATATTACACTTCCTGAGATTTGTCTATATTTTACATATTTTATAGCACTGAAGTGGACATTTATGTTTTCTTTGGAGACTCAGTTGTGTCATGTGATATTTTTCTGGAAACTGTCTTATGAGATGATGGTTTTGCTGAAGCAGACACAAGGGAGGGGGATGTTTTGCTGAGAAAAGACATGAGGTGTTTTTTGGAAGCAGCCTGGAAAAGGGGCATGTTTTAGTACAGCAGACACTTGAGAGAACAGGTAATGTTTGGGGAAAGTACCAACATAACCAACAGTCAGTGGACAACACTGTAGGATTGGTTCGCCTTGCCACTCTTTGCTGGTCTTTGCTTTCACTGGTCTTCACTGAATACGCTGTGTGGTATTGGTTTGCCTGGCCTTCTTTGCTGATCATCTTTTGTAGTGACTTCATGGGGAAAAACATACCAAAGAACTTCTGGTGGTGTCCGGAGGCTTCTTACCACTTCCAAGGACTCAGACAGATTGGCAGAGCCTTGCTGTTTCTCTGGATCTAATTGCCGTTGCTGAGTCGTGAATGGTGTTTGCGAGTGGATCGAGCTACCACTGCAGGTTCATGTGAACTGAACTGCCGACATCCTGACAACGAAGACTGGATTCATGCCAGAGAAGTATTTCTAATCAGGCCTACATCTTCCTTTGCCCTACTAACCTGTCCTTTTCACTACCTCTGGTGCATGGTGGGCTGGAAGGGAGGCTAAAGCATTTAAACGCACTTGTTAAAGTAGGTTCTGAAAAACATAAGCCTTCACAGCCCTAATAGTTATTAATCTTTTCCATTTTTATGACTTATCACTACCATATTTACTTCTTAAGAAAGCCATCACTACACAGACACGCTGCAATTGACAGTCCTGCACCTCTGTCCTTGTGTGCACACAACAGACAGACGTACTTCTGCAGGACAGCAAAGACACTGCCAGGGGTTTGTCAACAGTGACATTTGTTTGCTTCTTTCCTTTCTTGAGCACTCAGGAAGACTTAATGCGGATGGATGGAGGCCATTTAGCTGAGTAGAAGTGATATAAGTTCTTCCAGGAAAAGACTTTTCAAACCACTGGGTCCTCTCCTTCCTCCTTGCTCTCTCTGCTGTTACTTCAGGACTGTGTCACTCGGCATCACTGTTGGACGGAAGACGGACGCCACACAACTCTCATTCGGTTACACTGTGAGCAACGTAGAAGGTCTGTCCTGACAAGCCATTCAGGGTCTTGGGATTTCTTTTTCCTGCAGTGTGACTTAGCCTTACCCTTGACCAATATACACACTTCATTTTTATTTGATTTGATACTGTCAGCCTACAGAGTAGGCAGACTCTGTTTTATAGACTGATTTATGTCAGTTTTGTCAATCCACGACTGTAACGCTGCACTGTGGTCATAACTTGCACTGCCTGCTAATACTCAAGTTTCTTTGTGTATCACTTCCTGTCCTGTCACTCTGCAATGGGTTAGTAAAACTGCTCACTCTTTCTAATCTCTTGCCTACTGTGAATTCAAGAGAGTAGGAAACATTAACGGCTTTAGTGTAGACCCTAGAATTGGATCCTAGTTCAAACTGTAAAAAGGTAGGGAAATTAGTGAATTTCCTCAAAACTGAAGAAAAACCAGAGCTGAAAAATTGCCCTTGGAATACAGTACACAGAGAACAAAGGAAATAATGAAGTGGCTTTGAAAAGCACAGCAACGTCTGATGCATCTAACTGCTCAGTACCTCAAGACCAGATAAAGGGAGAAGCAGCAACACAGGAACCTGCGGATGCTCAGAGGCAAAACCAAGTCAAGATAATAAGCAGCCCAACCCCAGGTAACTGCAGCACAACCGTAACAGTAACAGAGGAGACAAAAGGAAGGACAGGAAGATCATACACACATCAGAAAAGGAAGGGAGAGGTTGAGAGACCTTTTTATACCAGCAACAATGAAAGACAAAAACCAATGAAATAAAGCTTTGCTTTTTAAAGTCCTGAAAAAAACAGCAGTAGTTAAGAAGGGTGGAGAAGAGCTTATGGACTCAAGTGTGAACTCAGTTCTCCACCTCAGCCCAGTCTGCAGTAGTCTGGGGACACAGAGCAGATGAGCTCTCCACCTTTAAATCTGTCCACTGGCTTTAACCTGGACCCAGCTAATCCTCTGCTAAAGGTACCCACGAGTATAATAACTGAGATGGTCTAGATTCTCAGACAAAGTTAGCTTGATTCCGAACTGTGGTTTTTAACTTCCACTGACCTGCTTATGAATGTCCACCTATTCTGGGAAATCTTACAGATGCTCCCACATGTGATCCTCTTCCTTACACTGGAGTTTTGTCTTGTTTAAAGACAGAATCTCACTATGTAGTTCTGATTGGTTTGATACTCTCTGTACAGACCAGGCTGGCCTTGAACTCATAGGGATCTGTCTGCCTCTTTGCCTTCTTAGTGAAAAGTACTGGGATTAAGTACATTAAAAAGGTATACAAATCATTTGCTTATAATAATCATAAATAAACTCATTTAAAGATATTCTTTGCTCAGATCTTACCATTTACTAAAGACAAACTAAATTCTATAGTAATGAGATATATGTTTACATAAATAATTAAATCTTTGCTGAATATTTGATGCAAGATATAGAGCAGCTTCAGTGTTCTGCAAAGTTACTCAGTATTTTGGTTCTATACTCACTGTGGTGACAACATCACTTTGCAAACACATATCAGACAAAATGGCAGAAGCATTCATAAGGGAATTCTCTGGAATTGCTTGAAATTCTGTCTTAAACCCAATCTAAACTTCATTTTACTCAAACAAGCAGGCCAAACAATAATTTTTAAAAGTATTCTAAACTGAAATAATCCAAAGATAAACTAAAGAAACAATGGTAGAAAAATATTAAAGATTTTGTTTCCTGTAATTAAGCTATTTTTTCAGAGCAGGAAACTGTGTGTGTGTAGTAAAAACACTGCAGGGTGTAACAGACAACTGTCTCAACTCTGAACACATGCCCTTCACACAGCACGGCGTCACACCCAGCTCTGTGATGCAACATGGGCCAACCCCTCAGATCAGCACGGGTTTGATTTTAAGTGAACTCTTTGGTTGTTTAATGTTTAGAAATCGTTTACTGTTGACATAGACCCACAGTATAAAGTGTTGTACTCTACACTTCCAAATTTTACATCACTGAAATCAAATCTCTTACCTGCTTAAGTGTTTATGGTTTCTCATTTTTACTTCATTAATGGGTTTGGGGGAGGGTGAGAACATAGCGGAGTTTATTCCACTGCGTTCATGTAAACAATCCAGAGAACTTTTCCGTCAAGGAAGTTATTAACAGCTCTGTCGGCTCAGTTTTATCTCTAGCACCTGCTTCTTTCCATTGGCATTCATATGGTGCACGTAATAAAACATCGTTAGACGGAACATTATCAACAGAGCTCTTACATGCACATAAAGTTACACATTCATTCATTTCCTTAATGATCCTAAATGCATACATTTTTCTAAATTCAGAAGAGAACTTAAAATATGAATACCTTCTCATGTTTCTTTAGAAAGTTAGTTTTCTTGATTTTTCCATGATGCTGTAATTAAGAAAAATAATATTTTTAGACTAAGAAGCTTAAAGTAGAAAAAACAATCTATTGAAAATATGGTATACATGCTCATTTTATGTACATACACATATATATGAGATTCAGAAGTCAGGGGCTAGTTACACTTGTCCCCGAAAGACTAGTAACAAATGACCTAAAAACCAAAACCAAAAAACCCCAAAACTTAATCATTTAAATTAAGTTTTAAGTTCATACAAATGTTTTAAGTCCAGAGAAGAGAGCAGTGTTAGGCTCCGTGTTACATGATGGCAGGAGTTCAGATGCCCAGAACTTACATAAGCATACATGCCGATGGCTGTGGCAGCCTCTCTGCAATTCCAGACTGGGGAAGAGCAGACAGGGCTGCTCAGAGCAAGCCGCCTAGAAAATTCACCAGTCTGTGAGTTCAGGCCTTCATGGAAAGACCCACAATGATTTCAAAGTCCACATGTGTGTACACACATATGCATGTTCAACTTGTTCACATACATGCACACAATCATGAATATATGCACACACACATAAAAATGGAAGAAAAGAAGAATGCTCTGAGGGAGTAAAAATGCTTTAGATTAACATTTTGCACCCCATTTCTTCTCTTCTGTAAGCTTCCTACTTTCTCCCAAGTTCCGATTGTGACTGTACAGCTACAGGTCTGAATTGTGTGTTAAGCATCTCCTGGTCTAATCTCCGCCCCTTAGATATTTACAGATATGGAGGACTTCAAAGCTGTCACTGCCTGGTATCCAGAGGACTGAAGACCATTCAGACAGCACCCATACTCCATAGATGTTCGAGGTCCTCATGAAAAAAATAAGTATGCCAGCTATATAATATGCTGTTCTCTGAATCATCTTTAGGTTAGCCAATACAATTTAAATGCTCTAAAATGATTAATATTTTATATTATTTATAGAATAATGGCCAAAAAATTGTTTTTCATGTTCAGTATATAAACTTGTATGTTCAGTTTAAAGCTTGTATGTTTGAACCTGCAAGAACAACTGTACTCCTAGGCTTTTCAAAACCACAGATGTTAGCAGTACCTTTAGGAAGAACCTCCTGTCCGTTCTCGCGGGGTTGTAAGAGGCAAGGTACGCAGCAATAAGAATAAACTTGGAGTAATATGGAAGCTCCACATGGGTGTACGCCGAGAGCCCTGAGTGACAGAGCACAGAACAGCACTCGTCAGGGCCGTTAGGTGTCTGTCACTGCCCGTTCCACATGGGTCCCCCTGGCCCACCACCGCTGTGCTCAGCTTCTGCTGTGCACCCTGGCACCACCGTGCTGACCGCCATCGGGCGTGCTTTGCTCGCTCTGTTTCACTGTGTCTTCCCAATCTGAAGTCTAAATGCTACTCTTTCTTCCTTTAAAACTGTTTTCTCCATTAAACTCTCTCCAAAGACCTATATGACCACAGAATAGGAAAATTTACCTCTATTTCAATTTCCCCCGCCACACACACACACACACACACACACACACACACACACACACATCCCATATAATATTATGCAATATGTTAAAAGCTACTTGAAGATAAAAATAGTAACCCCTTTTGATAGACACTACCCACTGAAGCCATATCTAGTATACTATTTTTCTGTAAACCCACAATTCCATGCATGAGATCTGACACTGTGTGTCAGTGAAAAGCCTTATATGAGTATCCCTTAACATCTTTGCAGTAATTTAAAACTAGCAGATACAGATACATTATAGCATTTTTTTCTAAATCTAGTCATTTATCTTTCTTTCCTACAATATACTACTAGCAATCACTTGTAAATCAGCCGGAGTGCTAAGAAATCAAGAAAAAAAAATAAAAAACCAAAAATCCTCAATACTACATCATACCCTTAAAAGAGAACAAAAGCATTTGAAAATAAAATCACTGAAGAACCCAAGCTAATATAAAGTTGGATTTTATTTCATGATTCATGAAATATTCCATATGCTGAGCTAAAGTTGTATCATATAATTGGATTGCACTGAATCCCCAGAGGATGAGCTGTAGCCGCCTCAGGGGTTCCCTGATACCTTTCAGCTGTCCCAGGTCTGTGGCATCTTTCTGTAATGTTTCCCACTGCGAACTAAAATAAAAAAAAGGGCGCAAACAGATTGAAAAGACACAAGAAATCAATATGCGGTAATAAAGAGCTCCATAAAAACCTACCATGTTCATTAGCAAACAGAAAGATAATACATACGCACAATGTACGTGTTTGTACACAATCATTTGATACATAGTAACAGTGTAACAAAATACTCAAATGCTAATTTTTTAATAATCCTTTTTACTCTGATCATAGGTGTAAAGTTATCAAAATTACAATAAATTAATACCATCAGCCACTCTGTAAGCTCCCAAGAGCTCTAATCATTGTATTGGATACAACTGGAAATTAATCTATGGAATAATCGCTGAAGTGTGTCTAATCAACCTAAAGATTAAGTCCTTCAAGAGCACACAAACGCAGAACTAATGCATATGAATCTGTATTTTTCAAAAATTCACCACTGAGTACTGAGATTTAAAGTGTGTGTCACCATGCCTGGCCCTCTTGCAATTTTTAAAAGAGATATCATATCACATAGGATGGCTTATCAAGCAATATCTACTCACATGCTGTTCTACACTGCGTTTGCCTTTATTTTCATTATGATAAAACTAAATTCAGTGTTTACTATCAATCTTTTTGGGTACACTTTCCTGGTGTCTCTTTGCCATCTGCAGACTGTCCAGAGTGCTCAGAGGTGCCTTATGAAGTATTCCCTGCTTAATTCTGTTTTCTACAGCTTTAATACTTGAGTGACAGGTTGAAAATACAAATATTTTGGCTTCACTTCTCTTTGAGTTTCTCAAAAATACTGATCAATTTGCAAGTTTTAGTCACTTTCTTCTGTGTCTTTTTGCTTAGAACTCTAAAGATGTTTTTCTTATATTTTTAGTGTAAACACTTTCCAAGTCTCAAGAATAGCCTTAACAATGTTCCCATCAAAGACGTTAGAAGGAATTATGTTGCTTTCTTTATGTGAGGAAAAAATGCCTCAGCAGAAGTGACTGGGTGACACTGAGACCGGAATGTCTACGGACTGTCTGGGGGTTACTCCAGTAGACCTGGAGGAAGAACGGGTCACACAGGAGAGATGGGGCTTGAGTGCCGACCTAAAGATGCGGTGTGAAGCCACATTCTGATGACGGCAGCTACTAGATGCTGCAAGAAGGTGAGGCCCAGGACGGATTTTAGGCTTCTGACACTCTGATCTGTAAGGCTGTGGTGACTTATTAATGCAGTGGACAAGTAGAGTCTCTGAACCGACCATTCTGGATAATCTGTGAACACTTCTGGTGCATCTTCTTTTATTGCCCAGATGTTTGCTTTACTCTGGTGTTGGAGTTTTATAGCTCTCCATTGTTTCCTAGCTCCATGAGTACTGATTATATAAGCTGAATCTTCCCTATCATACATATGTGAAGAAGTAAAAGGAAAACATGTATACATTGGTTTTATATGAAGTTTAAGTAGCTTAAAAATTTGAAGTATTCTCGAGTTTAGGTTTTAGATAAGGGAGCTTAATCAGTAAATTCTATACAAGTATTCAAAAACAAAACAAAACCCAAACACCTGCTGCCTGTAACAGTTGTAGTCCTGGCTCTCTGGATAAGCGATACTTAACATGTAACACAGTTACCTTGAGACCTCCCTCAGATACACCGTCTGCATGGCCTTCTTCAAGTGAGGTTCAATATTTCTCCACAGTTTGCGAGTATCACGCTCACCTGCTACTCCCGGGAGAGAATTTCAATAATTCAAATCTTGTATCATTTTTCTCACATGAGATATTAATAATTATAGTTAGTTACCTTCTCCTTTAACTACAGGCTCACAATATTTGGGGAAATTAAGCACTGCCTATGAATTTAAAAAGAGAGAAGACAAAAAGGAGGAATCAGTTATAATTAGAAACCTTCTTTTCATATACATTTATTACAAATTATGCAATTTTATTTAAATTCAGTTTTAAGTAAAGTATAATTTTATAAACAGTAAGAGTATCGATAATGATACAGTAGCAAACATGCTATTGGCTAAATCCTCCCTAATGCATTAGGCTCAAATAAAATAGCAAGGCGTAATTTGTACTCTTAGCCATAATGTTTAATAAAAAGATCAAGGCCAGACAATTAACTGCCATTTTCCAGCATGTGAACACCATCATAAATTAAGCATCACCTAATTAAGGATGATTTAGTGTTTGCACTGGTCATTGCACATGTGAGTTCTTGGCACTATCCCAGGCATGCTAAATCAATTGGAACATAATACCCAACAACCTACATGTTGTAACAATGTCTATAGACATTCTATGCATTAAGAAGCATGAGAAGGATTAACTAACTACTTACTAGTTTTCCATGTTACTAGCCTACTGAAACGCAATTTCAATAAATTGGTAAAATGGGTTTGTATGTTTACATACTGAGGTGTGTAACTAACATTAATTTGACCCTAAGTACTTTATGATGAAATGATTTAGTAATAGAGCCTAGATAAAAAGAGACATAATGATACAGCTGTACAAATTCAAATTCAGAGGACAAAATTAAATACTAAAATTAACTTCAGAGAGAAAAGAATAAAAGAAAGCTATCTGCCTCAACTAACGTCTTGCCTTAATTTTAGACTTTCAGACCTAAGCACAGAACATAATTGCTAAGGCATCAAGTCAACAAACCAGTTAACAGCCCAGGCAAATTCTGCACCGCTCTCTAACGTCAGCCAAATTCTGCACCGCTCTCTAACGTCATGCCCATTTCTCCCACATTGATTTCTCCCTATCAGCAAATTTCTCCTACTTTGTATCAGGATTTCTGTCTTAGTTAATGTTCTATTAATGTGACAAAGCACCATAATCAAAGCAACTGATAGAAGAAAGCATTTAACTTGGGGCTCATATTTGCAGAGGGTTAGTCCCAGACCATCTCGGAGGGGAGCATGGCAGCAGGCTTGGCGGGCATGGCGCTCGCTGGAGCAGTGCCTGAGAGCTTAGATGTTTATGTGCTAGTAGGAGGCAGAGAGAGAGAGAGAGAGTGGATCTTTTAGAGCCTCAAAGTCCCTCCCTAGTGACACACTTCTTCCAGTAAGACCACACCTCCTAACCCTTTCCTAAACAGCTCCACCAACTGGAGACTAACTATTCAAACATGTGAGCCTATGGAGGCCAAGTTCATTAAACCAGCACAGACTATGCTACAGGGATAGCATAATAGAAATCCAAGTACCTGAAGCAGTATTGCTAGTTTCTAGGAGAAACAAAATAATAAGGTGCTAATAAAAACTACAAAATTACTCCAAAACCAAGCAGAATTTTAGCTTGCTTTTATGTTACCAATTTCCACCATCAGTGCACCTCATGTGTTCCCACCCAGTTTTCAAGTTTAAAATACATTTTTACTAGTTTCATCAATAGTAAGAAAAGTGAGGAACATATGTAAAACCCTATTGAGAAGTGCACTATTGTTGAAAGCACAATTTTATTATGTCACCTGGCAGCCGAGGAAACAGAAGCAGAGTATAGTCTGCCGATAAGCACACAGGATTCTGTTTGCCTGGACTTAACTATGGCTCTGTGAGGTGATCCGAGAATTTACTTCTGAATCAATAAACAGCACTTCTATTAAAGCCCCATTCGGGTAAGCAGAGTATTTTCTAGTTTCGATGGAGAGACCTGCATGGCTTTAGACGATCAGACAATCTATTAGAACACTGACAGGGCTGTAAAGGCAGGGAAGGCAAATGAAGAAGATTCCCACCTCTTCCCCAGTGAGATTTCCAGCACAATTTCATTATGATTGGCAAGATTACTTGCTGGGAGATAGTCTGATATATGTAAACTGTGTTAGAATCCCCTTAGTGTGACCACATTGCCTCCCAGTTCAATAAAATACTAATCTGGGAGCAGCCGTGCAGACGAAATGAAGGTCCCAGAGGTTGTTAGACAGGGAAGATTACTGGGTGGTCAGAGTTAATCCCAGGAGACTTCTCTGGTTGCTCACGGGAGGCAGTGGTTACAGGGGAACTCAAGCCTTGCCGCTGGCTTGTAGATGGAGGTGACCAATGACCTTCCTTTCCTAGGAGGCTCGAGGGAAAGGTACCGTCAGTCACTAGGGCCATGAAACTTCATTCTCACAACACAAGGGGGCACGAATGTACTCAGAAGCACATGTATCCCAGAACTTCAAGAGAAAATCCGCTCCAGACAAACTTTTGGTTTCAACTTTATAAACACTGAACAGAGAACATACAACACAGAGCCTGCTTTGTGACCTAGAGAATAATGAGCAAATAAATATGTTGCATGATATACTAAATGTGATAATTTTATATGTAACAATAGAAAAACCTACATACTAAAGCATAAAAATTAAAACACTCCAGAGCCATGTAGATATGGTTCTGAATTTTTTTTTGGGGGGGGGTTGTTTAGAAATCTCTGTATCTTAAATATTGAGGGAACAAAAATCAGGACTAAGAACACATGAATTAACTAATTCAAAGAAATTTCTACTAACCAGTGAGTCCTTTCTTTGCTCCAGAATCCCCACTCTAAATGTTTAATGTATATTAACTCATTCAGTCCTTCAAAATCTCCTATGAGACAGACATACCTATTGTGCCCACTGTGGGGATGACTGAACTCTCCAGGGACCATAGACAACTCTGCTTCCAAATGAAGCAAAGCTTAGGACAGACCCACTGCTTCTGTGATGATCAACCCATCTTAAAATGGATGTCCGAAGACAGCTTGAAATGAGAAAGGAAGCTTAAAGCCTCCAAGTGTACACAAGTGCACGCGCACACCTGCAGACGGCTCAAGTGCACACAAGTGCACATCTGCAGACAGCTCAAGTGCACACAAGTGCACATCTGCAGACGGCTCAAGTGCACACAAGTGCACATCTGCAGACGGCTCAAGTGCACACAAGTGCACATCTGCAGACGGCTCAAGTGTACACAAGTGCACGCGCACATCTGCAGACGGCTCATCGGACAGCCCTGGGTTCACTGTTTAGGTGTTCCCAGTGCTTCTTTCTGAGACATGGAACTGGCTATGCAGACTATACAGGCTGACCAGGGAGCCCCAGGATCCTCCTGTCTCTGTCTCCCCAGCTCTGGGATTACAAGCATTTGCCATCGATTATGGTCCTGGGACTCAAATTCAGTCCATCATGCTTATAAGTCAAGCATTGTATCAACTGAGCAGTCTTGTCAGATCTCCCTCCTTCCTCACCACAAACCAATTCTCTAATTTGGACTGTGCTACTCTAGTTAGGTGGGAGCATGTATGTCTTTATAGGAAATGCACACTAAAGTAGGGTATCTGGTAGATAGTGGGGTATCTAGTAAACCAGTAGCTCTCAAATGGTTTGAGAAATTAAGAGGTAATGTCTTTTTCTAAACTTGCAACTTTTCTATAAATGAAAACCTGCTTTCAATTTTGTAAAATAAGATTTAAAACTACTGAATACTTTCATTATCTTATAAAGTTATTACAGCAAATATCAACACCATCAAATACAGTAGAGAACTACATTTTAAAAGCTGGTCATTTCACCAAGGATTTATTTTGGTACCTTCTTAGCCACTAAGTCACTAGCTCTTCCCACTGGCCAAAGGGACAAAGAAACCAAGACAGCTGAAACGGACAGCAGTGCTGCTTCTGAGTGACTGCTGACTCCTGAACAAGGCGGCTCTCTGACTGACTGCTGACTCCTGAACAAGGCAGCTCTCTGAGTGACTGCTAACTCCTGAACAAGGCGGCTCTCTGAGTGACTGCTGACTCCTGAACAAGGCGGCTCTCTGAGTGACTGCTAACTCCTGAACAAGGCGGCTCTCTGAGTGACTGCTAACTCCTGAACAAGGCGGCTCTCTGAGTGACTGCTGACTCCTGAACAAGGCGGCTCTCTAGTGACTGCTGACTCCTGAACAAGGCAGCTCTCTGAGTGACTTCTAATCCTTCAGATTCTTATTTGGAGATCTGGAGAATTTAAATGTACGATATGTTTTAAAAAATATGTGAAATTAATGTTAAATAACTAGAGTATTCCATGTTTGGTATTTACACATGTATAAAAATCATCTCTTTAGCTGCTGGCTTTTCTAACAATCATAATTAACAGTTTGGACTACTAAATGCAATGTCAGAGAAAGTAAATCTAAAAGAATATTCAGAATAGCATTTTATTTTCTTCTGTCTTTGCTGTTTATATAAGGAGTCTCCAAAATATACAAAGAGTGACTCCTATAGCAAATGTCAAAACACCTGGCTATTTTCATAAAGTTATTTTCTTTGAAAAATGTTTGAAAATAACTTTATGTGGGTTGTTCAGGAAATATACTGTTTATAAACTTTGAAACAGGTAACGGTGTGCACAGAGGGAACTAAAAGTCTTGACTCCTTTATGTTTGGAGAAAAGCAAGAACACTCGTGTACGACCTTTGCAACGCATAAGAGCTTGGTACATTGGTTAGCAGTGGATAAAGATTTAAAGCGCACTTCAAGCTGATGAATATATGTTGAGAAAGCTGCACTGTTATTGAAAATTAACTTCCGACAAGTACAAAGGAATTTAAAAACTACCGGATTTAAGTAGATATTTTCATCTTTTCTTTTCCTAAAGACACTTTCCTTGGCGTTTCTCTTTTGCATAGACTCCTGGGGCTAAGGAGGAAGCCAGGTTGTCTCCCAGGAGACAGCGCAGGAATATCTGCTTCACGCTGGGACAGCCTTCCACCCCACCCGCCCAGGCCTCTCTGACCTCTCTTTACCATCACTTCCCTTGAGTGCCAGGGTTCCTGAACAACATGGAGGGAAGTTGTGACGTTGAATAACAGCATGCGTTTTCCCCAATTGAGACGCTTAGAACCTACATGTAAGCTAGAAGTCCCAGGAATCTAAAGCTTCCAAACTTGCAGTAAAGGGGAACACAGTCATCCCTCCCTGTGGCCTGCCTGACACACAGATCTAAACACACATTAAATTCTCTTAAGTACTTACTTTGAGAGCAAAGAAAGGAAAAGAAGAAAACAAAGAAAATGCACTAAGAAATACAGAATTTCTTACTTGAAAGTAACTTTTTCAGCCTTGAATACAATACTATTTTTTTTCGTGGTATGTACATTTTTTAATATGAATTTCTGTCAAGACATACCAAAACATGTAAAAGGCATAGAAAAAAATGAATGCTCATCAAAACAAATAAATAATATATATTTTCCTTACTGGGATTATAGCTAGATTTGTTTTTTACACACTCTTTATAGTATAGCTGATGGAACAAGGTACATATTTTAAGCCAAATTTTGAAAAACCTTACTATGTCCATTGGACTATTCACACGCTTTGGAGGTTATGAGTAATTGGAGCCATGTAGCTTTTAAAATGAACCCATGCTAAAGTCAGCTATGTATTGGCATTGGCGGTGTCTGTTCCTATCCTAGTACAGAGTCTGAGATCCATGACTGTGTGTTTTTCCTAGCCAACGCCTCTCTTACAAATGCCAGCTCTACCTCTCTTGATCTCCAAGATCACTCTCTTGCCAGTTCACCACCCCATAGCCAGTTCCGGGCACATTCTTGCCAGCCTGGGCTCTCCAGTGGTTTCCTCTCCTCTGGAGCTTGGACTTTTCTTTCCATTCAAAACCCTAGCTGAATGCCGCCTGGCTATGTTCTTTCCCTCATGCTCATCTAGGTCACTTAAAATGGAAAACACCAGTACTCTTTGTTTAAAATAAACAGATGACACAACCACTAGATGTGAAATCTATCCTTCTAAACTCACCAATTATTCTATGTTAGAAATCTTCTTGTGGGGGAGGCTGCTACCAGGGCTAACAGTTCCCAGTCTATATCCTGCCTCCTCTCCCTCTTGCCTCCCTGTTTAAAGCCTGTTTCTTCTTCCTTAGTCCCCTTTTCCTATCTAGGACCTGGAAGATTCACCTCCTCCTTCTCATTCAATGATTGGCTTCTTTTCATCTTTATTACTCAATCAATTAATTAAGGGAATTCCCGTACAATAATGTGTTCAAATTGAGTAGCTATGGAAAAAGATTTATTAATATGTCTGTAAAAGTTGGGACACAGTATCCCTGTATCATGGGAAAAAGAAAGAGTGGTAGAGAAAGATGCATTATGTCTTCCTCTGCCCTCTGTCAGTAAACATACCAGACATTATCATGTATATTACACACACACGCACACACACACACACACACACACACACACACAAAATAAAAGCAGTATGTGTTCACTCCTTCTTTAAAAGGGGAACAAGAATAGCCTTGGGAGGGAATAGGGAGGCAAAGTTTAGAACAGGGACAGAAGGAACACCCATTCAGAGCCTGCCCCACATGTGGCCCATACATATACAGCCACCAAACTAGATAAGATGGATGAAACAAAGAAGTGCAGGCCAACAGGAACCGGATGTAGATCTCTCCTGAGAGACACAGCCAGAATACAGCAAATACATAGGCGAATGCCAGCAGCAAACCACCGAACCAAGAACAGGACCCCCGCCGAAGGAAATCAGAGAAAGGACTGGAAGAGCCTGAAGGGGCTCGAGACCCCACACGAACAATAATGCCAAGCAACCAGAGCTTCCAGGGACCAAGCCATCACCCAAAGACCATACATGAATTGACCCTGGACTCTGACCTCATAGGTAGCAATGAACATCCTAGAAAGAGCACCAGTGGCAGGGAAAGCCCTTGGTCCTGCCAAGACTGAACCCCCAGTGAACGTGATTGTTGGGGGGAGGGCGGCACTGGGGGGGAGGGTGGGGAGGGTGGGGAGGGGAACACCCATATAGAAGGGAAGGGGAGGGGTCAGGGGGATCTGGACCCAGAAACCGGGAAGGGGAACAACAATCGAAATGCAAATAAGAAGTACTCAAGTTAATAAAGATTAAAAAAAGAAGAGCAGTATGTGTTATCATAAAGCTAGGTTCTTCTATTTAAAGATTCTCCCACATAAAGAGGAAACATACATTCAGACATACCCATGCCATACTTTACAGAGAAGATAAAACCAAGGGCAAGGAATAGATGTATGTAAACTTACCTGTGGGTCCAGTATAGTTTTTAATATCAAATATAATCTAGAAATAGACTAAAGATAGTTTTTATCTTAGGGCCAAGGAATATTTGTTAGGACCAAATTGGGATTATCTAAGGATCCAGCTTGCCACTATCATTGGACATGAGGACAAAGGACCATGTTTCTTTCTAACATCCTACCTGTATAATTATGACAAATTACAGATGAAATATCTTTTTTCCTCTGCCTGTTCTTATGCCAAAATATCTGAAAAAGACTACTTAACAAATAAATGGCTTATTTGAGATTAGAGTTCATGTTACAGTGCACAGGAGAAGTAATAATACACAGCTAGTAACCCACCCTCTATTGTCAGCAAGCAGAAAGAGGTGAATGCTGATGTTGCCTATACATAGGTGGAGTCTTTCCCCATTAATCAATTAAATTCAGAACCCACATTACAGATATTTCCCGAAGTTTGTCTCCTAGGTGATTTTAGATCCTGTCAAGTTGACAACAAAATTAATCACCGTGATGTGTATAAATAGCCATGAAAAGAATAAAATAAGAATTTGTGCTTCCAGTAGAAAGACCATGCTGCAGATAGACGTGTTTCTTAAATTAAACTCTTTTCCAAAACCAAAAAAAGGCCTGAAAGGTCAAACCTTTTATGCCTTCCAACTTTTCTAAAACATACAAGATTAAACAATCATATTTTTAATTAAATTTTTATGGCAATACAATGATACTTTCTCCATGTTACTTGATAAACCCTAATTTTTTTCTATTTTTGTGAGTGTAGTGTTTTACTTTCAGGGATCATTTCTGTAGTTCGTTACAATACTATTTTTTAATCACATGAAGATGTCAACACAAAAGCACAACTCTCACTCCAAGGGAATAAGAAGCAGTTTATTCTGGAGCCAAATATGAGTGACCATCGTTACCCCAGGATCCATGGTCAACGAGAAATCACTTTAACGAAGCTTTTATAGTCACAAACAAAGAAGTCACAAACCGAAGCACTTTTAGAGTACTTTGGTGGGAATGTTAAGTAGTGGTTATGGCACGGCTGGCAAATTTCAGCTACTGGCAGCAAATCTGACCTTTTACTTGGTGAAAAATTAGTTTTGCTAATTTATTCTAAAAAGGTTTTATCTACAGTCAGGGTGTTAGGCCTGAGACAGTCAGGTGGGCATGGGGCTCAAGGAATGAACATTCAATGGGCTTTAGCCCAAGAAAGGCTGTAATTAGGTTCTGAACATTCCAAACTCTCCTTTGCTGTGAAACTTCAGTCAGTTAGTACCTACAGACACAGGTTCTCTAGGAATGTTCAACCAGAAAGTCTTAAATAGGAACTGGAAGTCTGCGTTTGTTTGTTGAGACAGGGTCTCTTGCTGCTAGACTGCTTGGCCAGCAGGCCCTGGGACTGCCTGTCTCCACCCTGCAGTGAGCCCTGTCACTGACTCCCTTCAGCCCCTCTCTGACCCCCTCAGCCCTTTCTCTGACTCCCTCAGCCCCTTCTCTGACCCCCTCAGCCCCTTCTCTGACCCCCTCAGCCCCTTCTCTGACCCCCTCAGCCCCTTCACTGACTCT
This sequence comes from Rattus norvegicus, assembly GCF_021556685.1. Classification (NCBI taxonomy): domain Eukaryota; kingdom Metazoa; phylum Chordata; class Mammalia; order Rodentia; family Muridae; genus Rattus; species Rattus norvegicus. The sequence goes on along the minus strand of NC_141537.1, from coordinate 13,439,006 downwards.
TTCTAAAAGAGAACCAGACAGCCCTGCCTCCTTCCTTTCACACCTGCAAGACCAAGTGACAAAACAGAAAAGTTAGCATGGTCTAGTGAGATACAAACAACTATTCTGGCCTTTCTTTAGGTAAGTGGCCGATGAAAATCTACAATTAAAGCTTCCTGTCATACTCAAACAGTAAACTCCTAGACTAATCACTACATAAAGAAACCAGGAGACGTGTGTTACAAAAGCTAGCACTGAGATACTAAACTGCCTAAGTTTTTATATCTTCCTGCTATTTTTCATTTTATTTTAATGGATCTCTATAGCTTCTGCAATTAGAAGTGATTCTGTAATTAAAAGCACTTGGTTTTTTTTTAAGTTTGAATGCTAGCACCTTCATAATAACCCAGACACACCTTAGCCCAGTAATGAGGAGGGTGGAGAGAGGATCCCTGGGGCTTCCTCACTGGCAGCCCAGCAGAAAAATGTAAGCTCCAGGTTCCATGAGGTGCCCTGCTTCAAAAATGGAAGTGATAAAGCAGGACACCTAATGGCCTCCTGAAGCCTCTGTGTGCACACCTCACACATATGCACAGACTGTACAGTGCACGAGGGCACACACACACGCACACACAGACACAGACACACACACACGCACACACATGCACACACACACACACCATCACACGTTCACAATAATGAAAAGGTATATCTATCAATGAATACAATTTCCTTATAGGTCTAGGCAGGTGCTAACCCACAGACACCAATCCTTTTAAGACACATTAGTCTCAAAATGCCTTTTCCAAATTTCTGAAACACATTCTCAGCTTCTAGCTTGTTTTAAAATTTTCTAAAGGATATACACATACATACATTGTGTGTGATGTGTGTGTGTGCACACACAAAATGTTCACTCACCAGGTGTCTGAGCTCTTTCAGATCTCGACAGACAGTGTAGAAAACTCCAAGGAGAATATTAATGTAGGCAGAGTAAAAGTCAGCTGAATACCCTGGAGGATGATCGTGGGACAGGATCTTTTGAAGGTTCCCTGTTCACAGGGCAAAACACAAACTTAAATGATCAGCACAGAACCACAACCACTATGCTCCACAATTTTATAAATGTTTTTAAAAAACAAATAAGAAAGATAAGGTGGTTGTCAGTTAGAAAAGTTATTTTCTTCCTGGCACAAAACTTCGTTAATGATGGTTACGATGGTTAGTCAGCTGGTTCAGACACTGGGCAGACTGGCCAATGACCCCATGCTGGGCAGCAGCGCACCTCACTGCCACAGGACAGTCCCTAGGCTGGGGACCTCCTTGAACCTTAGTTTTGCATTTTTTCATAAAATTGCTCATGTCTGGATTGTTTTTCTATCTTTGACAATCTGACAGCAGTAAGGACAGTAGTAAGAAAGTAAATCTCGTACTTTCTTGAGTTCTGTGATCCCTACAGGCAAACCAAGAAACCAGAAGAGAGGACCACAGGACCCCCAGAGTACAATCCAGCTTTGAGAAGTGAGCTGTGTACTCAGAGCTGGCATCTGCAGGAGAAGCAATTCTGTGAGGCAGAGCCTTGAACCTGCGACTTCTTACCAACTCCTAGAAGACAGTTTCAATGGAATTGACAAATGGTTGTCACACTGGCCCAAACAATTGAAGAACAGATTTTTGGGTGAATTAAAAACAAAACCAAACCTACAGTATTTGTTATCAGAAAGTGTTTTCAGTGGAAATAATTCAGATATTGGCACTGACCCTTTTCAGTCATGAGGAACACTCCAAGAATCAAAATTCTCAGTGAACTGCTATAAAAGCAACCAGTTGCGTGAGTGTAGGCTACACACAAAGACGTGAGGTCTAAAGTACCCAAGCCACGTCTAATCTAAAGCCTAGGATTATGCCCAACAAAACCATGCCCAACAAACACGGAACTACTGGACAGCAGAAAGAGAAAAACATTCTGATTGGCCTAAGGGTCCTATAGTTTTGCCTTAAGGGCATGATCTATCACAGAAAACCAAGTCACTCTAGCACACTCAGAACTTTCTGTAATGAACAACTAACTGCATGAATACACTCAACCATCAAACACAAAGCAGTAAAAGGCTGCCGTCCCTGAAAGAGCTAAAATTAGCCCTAGAATAGTAAAGCAGATGAGTCCCACCACCAACCCAGCTTCCTCCCGCCCGCCCTCCCCCTCCCCTAACCCAGGTCTCTGTGTCTCTGTGTCTTTGTGTCTCCCTCCCTCCCTCCCCCCTCCCCTAACCCAGGTCTCTGTGTCTCTGTGTCTTTGTGTCTCCCTCCCTCCCTCCCCCCTCCCCTAACCCAGGTCTCTGTGTCTTTGTGTCTTTGTGTCTCCCTCCCTCCCCCCCTCCCCTAACCCAGGTCTCTGTGTCTTTGTGTCTTTGTGTCTCCCTCCCTCCCTCCCCCCCTCCCCTAACCCAGGTCTCTGTGTCTTTGTGTCTTTGTGTCTCCCTCCCTCCCTCCCCCCTCCCCTAACCCAGGTCTCTGTGTCAAGCTTTGTCTGTCTTGAAAGTCTATATAGACCAGACTAGCTTTGAATTCAGCGACTGGTCTGTATCTGCCTCCGGAGTGTGGGGAATAAAGCTGTGCACCACTCTACCTGGCTCAACTGCGTTCTCTAACCGGATGTGGTACAAAAAGAGCCCTGAAGGAGCTCAGTAATCTCACTGAGCTGAGGAGAAAAAGGATGGTGTCCAGATAAGACAGCCTGGATTTGCAGGCAGTGTATCCAAGGATATAGAGCCATCCTAGAGCAATGGAAAAATGAAAGAGGAGTACAGAAACCTGCCAAATGGTCTTCAGTTCATATACACTTAAATATGAACAGAGTAAAACATCATAAGGCCAAATAAAAACAGCTGCCAACTAGAGGGAAGCACAAAAACCAATTATTGAGAACTAAAGGTCGGACAGTACCCAGATCACATGGGTTTATTAATACTTTGTGTTATTTTTAGTCAGAATGCACAGGCCATGATGAACACAGAGGCATGCAGTGAGAGTCCAAAGGTGCTAGGTCTTAGAAAACTAGCCCTGAAATAAAAACTACTCTAGATCCTTTCTCCCAAAACACATCAAATACAGCCTAAACGTGTTCAAATCATGATGTCTATAATTCAGGTTTACAAAAGGTAGATAGATGGAGCATAATACGGGGGGGGGGGGGGGGGCTGGCAGGAAGAAAAACACAATGAAGAATAAAACAAAACAAAACAAAATACAAACAAAAAATGAATTTAAAGACAAAGAGAGAAAAACTATAAAAAAAAAAAGTCAAGTAAAGAGGACTCTTAGTTTAGATAGACTGCAATGGGACAGGATCATATGACCTACAACAACTAATATAGCCCTGGGGAAATGGAAGCTGTCAGTGAGACATGCGAATGAAGAAATAATGACCAAGTTTGCTTAGATCAGTGGTTCTCAACCTGTAGGCTGTGACCCCTTTGAGGGCTGAATGACTGACCCTTTTACAGGGGTAGCCTAAGGCCGTCAGAAAACACAGAACACCTTACAATTCATAACAGTAGCAAAGTTACAGTTATGAAGTAGCCAAAACAATTTTACAGTGGGGTCACCACAACACAAGAAACTGGATTAACGAGTAACAGCATCGGGAAGGCTGAGAACCCCCAGCTTAGATGAAGTTCTACATTTATAGATCTAGAATAACAAAATCACTTTAGACAGAATATATGATAAAAGCTATTTTCTTTCTTATATTTATATTTCATTAAAACCAACAGAACATTACAAGTCCCTAGTACGCAGAACCAGAGCTTGTAATAAGGAAGGCAAACAGAGAATATAGGTGGGACACACAGCTGGCGAGGTAGGAAATTATGTCACTGAAGTTCTCAAATCGCTACAGAGCAGGCCTTAACCTATGCAGAGTAACTAAACCAAATCTAATGAAACACATCATAATCTCCTCAAAGGAAAAACAAAACAAACAAAGCCACTGCTAAAAGAGTGAATCCTCTGTATATAGTAAAGAGCAGAACACAAGACTTTTAAATTGGACCCTGGCTATGACAGGAAAGGAGGTACCCTTAAAACCGAACCTTGAAAACGACACCGCTGCAAAGCTAACAGAGCAGGATAACATTAACCACTGATCCTCTTGCTGCCAATAACTTAGTTTGCCAATTAATGCTTCATTTTTAATAGAAAGTGTATGATTAGTGTTCATGCTATGCTTAAATAGACCTAAAAAACTCTGAATAAGCAAACGTAACATGGCTCCACCTACCATATAGTTAACTGTCTGTGTTCCTACACTGCGCACTGCAAAGATTGCTAGACTTTTGTCCTGAAATTCATCTATGCGTTCTATCTTTAAAAAGAACAGATTCTGCAATATCATAGCCTTTAAGCCTCTCTTTCCTATTCTTCCCCTCCTTTTCTCTCATCTTGTGATTTCTATGGAAGCTATTAAACATAAGGTCTTCATCTATTTTGAGTTCCTCTAAATAAAAAAACAGTTAATTAGCTAAAGCAGGAGGTGTTACTTGGCTTCTGTTCTTGTGAAAACAGGCAAAACTGTGTTGCTCTCGGCAATGAATGTTTATAGCTCATTAGATGAGAGGGGCAGTGTTAGCAAGGCCGAGATCATGGGGTGCTATTTCCTCACAGCCGGCCACACCACCTTATGCCTCACGGCTATCATCTTTGAATCAGAGGCATCTTCTTTGCATAGTGATAGCTCAAAATGTGTTCTTCCAAAGAGAAAAATCATTAGAATCTATAAAATTTAAGATTAAATATGATGACCCCTCCAAAAAATAGACAAGAGAGTCAGCATTTGTTAGAGCAATAGTTACAGCAATGACAAATAAGATATATAGAATCAAGATACAGTCAGCACGGAACTTAATCTGAGTATATGATGAAGACGTCTCTCCATTTCTAATGTATGCTACTCGTCTAGTACGATCCTTATTTGTGTGGATGCTATACTCACAGCACACACACAAATGAAAGCTGTTGAAGGCACTCTATTAACAAACACACGAGACCTGCTCGTCTAGTAATTATGAGGATAGTCTCCTTAACAGGTTAAAAATGAACTTCTGTAAAGGCAGTCTCAAGCATTCTACTTGAGACTGTCAACAAAGAGTCGAGGATATCAGAGCATTTCCATCTAAATGTGCTAGAACTCAGCACGTTGGACAAACTTACCTATGCTGTAGTCAGGGAAGTGTAAGACAAATGGCTCGAAGCATCCAGTGTTTGGACGAAATTTTTCCCAAATAATCTCACTGAGGAAGATAACAGTCACGTTTCTGTCAGTCTAGAAGTAACAGGAAGAAAAGTAACTTAGTATTTAACAATCCTAGGGCAGTAATTCCCTGTGGATTTATCTTCAACTAAATTCAGCAAAGCTTAATATGTAACAAGCTATTTGCATATTAATAAACCATATTTAGAGAACCTAATCAGAGAGCTCAACCATTTGTAAATTTTCATACATAATTGCTTGGAATTTCCATAAAACTGTACATTAATCAACATTTCAGTTATTCATGAACACTAGAGCAGTCACACAGAACTTATTTTGTAGATATTAAGAAACACATCTGTTGGGAAAATTAAGACAAAATCTATGAGATTTTTAAAAATCATAGGCTTTCAATCAATTAACATTGGGAAAAAAATTTAGCATTTTCCATTACTAAAATAGCTACAGCAACTCAGAGAAAAGGAAACATGGGGTTGGATCAGAGTAGATCTGCCATGTTGTTTAACTTCATATTATTAAGAAATATTAACATTTTCTGCTGGTTTTCAAATTATTAAGAAAAACTGATGGTCAATACACAGTAAAAATACAAATAACTACGACTAATAGTATCCCCCCAGCAAATCACCAATGCTAAAAGAGGTATCTGTAGAAATATATTTAAAAATTACATTTGGTATTCCAAGGGAGAAAGAGAGCAGAACATGTCCTTTATCCTTTAACAATGGTCACAGATGCCTGTGCACATCAGCTAGACTTATCTGCACACTGTATTTCTCTCACAGGATTTATTTCCCATATTCTAACAATGAGGCTAACAATGCAGACGTGGTACCTGCTCCTGTCTATAAGTATTCTAGGACCCATCGCTCATACAAGCCACATTACTTCTGTGATGATTTACTGTTTGATTCCTAGCAAGTGTGTCCATTGCAGGCTGTTTTGTATACTTAGAAAAGTAATTCTGCAGGCTACGGCAGCATACACCTTTAATTTCAGCAGAAGGCAGAGTCAGGTTGATCTCTGTGAGTTCGAGGTCAGTATGGTCTACAGGCAGGCCTACAGAGAAAACCCTGTCTTAAAACAAACAAACAAACAAAAAACGGAAAGAAAGAAAAGAGTAATTCCTTGATTAACAAAAACAGTTGAATTTATGAATTAATAATTCCATAAAAATGATCATCTTTATAAGAGAAAGGAAGATGTTGGGGAAGGAAAGGTCGTTGTACAGAAAATCACCATTTACCATACAGCAGTGTGTTCTCAATGGAGAAGACACAAATCAAATACCTGCCTTCCATCCAGAAAGCTGAGAGTGGTTTATACTAATATCCTGTGACCTTTTACAGAGACATAGCTCACACAGCTTTTGCTACAGAGGCAGGCCCCACACTATTTCCTCAGAATATCTATTCCAGACTCTTCCCTCCCTAGACCGTTATCCATCCTTAAGGGAGATGCCATACGTACCTGGTGGCCTGCTGACCTCTATGCTATCGATCACTACATTCTAGGCCTTTCAGCTATAGACCCCACCCTCATGGTAACATGTACGTGTAAAGGGGTTCCTATGTAGTCCCACCATAAGCGTCACTGTGCTCCTGAACTGGACTGATTGGACCTCTTGTTTGCTGGAAGCTTTCCTCAAACTGTACTAGGTCTAATATTCTGAGAGCGAGCCACCTGGCCTTAACTCGAGAGTCTGGCCTGCGGCGAGGCCCATCTGCACTGGGGTTCATTCTCATCTCTTCATAGGTTTGGCTTTCCTGCCTGTATACCAGCAGGGAACCCCTCAGCAAAAACTGTATTTCTTGCACAGGCAATGCAAAGTACTGAGCTATACCAGCCCCCAAAGAAAGGACTCTTCAAATACTTTTGTCTTAGAAATTCATTGATTTCTTTAAAAATTAATTCTGATTTTACTTAGGCTTAAAAAGTATGTTCTGTCTACATTCTTGATGTTGAAGCTCATGGAAAATCATCAATCTGTTTTGATCTATTTAGTGAGCACCACGCATGGCCATGGAGATCAGAGGACAACTTGCTGGGGTTGGGTCTCCATGAGCACCTCAGTTTCAGGTAAAGAACTTGGTGGCAAGCACTCCTAACACTGAGCCTTCCTGCCAGTCAAAGGCATTTGTCAACATCAGTTAGACAAGTAGGGAGAAGCTGACAAAAACAAAGATGGATGATTTTAAACTGGTAACACTTTCACCTGCTCATCTTAAAAATAGTATACAATGGATTTTATTATAATTTAAATTTCATTTGACTCAGATACTAAGTGTAAAAAATAGGAATTTTCCAAATAGTTTCTGTAGTTAAAACTACAAGTGAAAGGTCTAATCCCGCCAAGGTCAGCTGAACACCATGACTGGGGGGGTGGGGAGTATTTGGAGAAAACACAATGAGAAAGAATATACTCTCCCACAAGGAGTCCAAGTCCAGGTAGCTGCCTCATTCCAGTACTGACTCCACCCACACCTACCTCCTCAACTGCTCCCTACCCTACCCTCTCCCTACTCCTTCCTGAAGCCACCAGGAGAAAACCATGGTCTCTTTGGGAGGCATTGGTCTCAGTGGCCCCTGGGAGCCAGCATTTGAATCAGAATGATCTCCAATAGGCTCACATATTTGAATAACTGGTCTGAGTGGGCTTGCAGTTGGGAAGGTGATGGAACTTTCAGGGGTACAGCCTTACAGTAGGGATCAAGTAAACATGTCAGTGGGTAAGCCTCAAGGCCCCACTTTCTGTTTCTTCCTTTTTCTCGCCCCTTCCTTCCTGTACTTGTCAGGCTGGACTCAGCTCCTGTGGCCATGATCTCCCCTCCTCCATCCCCTCCCCCCTTCCCCTGCCCCAGGGACAGGAGTTCTTATGTAACTGTGAGGCTTAGTTATAAGCCCTTTCTCCCAAGGTTACGTTCTATCACTGCAACAGAATGGTAACTAAACCAAGCAGCTTCTCCTCATCTAACGTTAGTTCAGGTAACTTTCTCATACTGCACATAACTTTTGAAGGCGAAGACTCTGACCTGGTTCTCAGCACAATGTCATACTTAACACTGTCATACAGACAGCCAGGAAGTAGACTCTATTTATGCTCAAACCACAGACAATAAAACCAAGCTAAACATACAAAGCAACCAAATTTTAAATTACTGTTAAGTAAAAAGGGCAAGCAGTACTTGTCTGCCTAGATAGCTCCCTGCTGTCTGTGAATAAAACCCCAACAGGAATACGCATAACTATGCTGAATCTGGCACTCCTATATGGACACTGGTAAAGACTGAATTCTCTCATCAATCTTTCTCAAATTATTCAAATATTTGTGCTTCTCCCCTGTGATAACTACTCTGTTACCTGATGCATATGCTTATTGACTCTTTCCTGCTATTTCTGCCTTAGGCCATGACATTCTGGCTGCGTTACAACTGTCCAGTGATAACACACAGTAAAGGGGAGAGCTGCATGGTGGCCCAGGGGGTGCTGGAGGACGAGATCCAGATGATCAGAACAGACACAGCATAACTTTGGTAGGTTCAAATGAAAGGATATTTACGAATTATTATAAAATCCAATGTCTATCCTTCTCTCATTAATGAGTACTTAAAATTCTTTAACAGATAAAAGTTAACTTTATAACTGAAAATGAAAAGTTAAAATAATTTAGTAAGTCTATCAAGTCATAAACTAATATTACTGTGGAAAAACTGAACGGCACTGTGACAGAGAAGCAGGACAGTACAGCTGGGTGGGGAACTGCACTGTGACAGAGAAGCAGGACAGTACAGCCCGCTGGGAGGGGAACTGCACTGTGACAGAGAAGCAGAACAGTACAGCTGGGAGGGGAACAGACCCGACCTATGCTGAGGGAAAGCCACTCCCATTTATTACTCACCAACTCTTGCAGCCTAAGAAACCCAGGCAAGAGATTTGCTTCCATGTCTCTCAGATAGTCAGCTTTATCCAGAACCTTTAAAAAGAGATGTCTACATGAAAATCAACGCATTATTTTATAAAGCATGACACATTGTAAGATTTTTTTAAAAACCCTGTAACTTTTTAAAGTAAATTTGAATTTACTTCCAAAGAGCTATTATTTGTAAAAAGATATTTTGAATAGATTAAGCTAAAACCAGGTTATTAATAGCATATTTTAATCTAAATATTCAAAGAGAAAACATGTCATTGCTGCATTTAAAAGGCCGTTCTCTAATTGTTCTACCCAACACATGGTGTGAAGTTCTGACTCTATTTTCCCACTCAAAAAAACAAAAACACAAAAAACCCTACAAGTCCTTATTACCCAGCAAAGACAGAAATACTAAAATTCATCAGTTTTCTTGATTAAACTTTACAGCTACACATGCTGTGTGACGTTTAAACTGCTGGATAGTCCAAAGGCTGGGCTTCGTTCAGCACTACAGTGCCTGTGTTGTGACGTTTCTCTAAAACAGACGCTAGACAGACACGGTGAGCACTCATGGGTCATGTCCTACTACAGAACGGCAAAATGGTGATGAGTTTGGTCACATTAACAACTACTAAGACTGACTAGGGAGGTCAGGGGTGCTCTTTTAAAAAATATAACCAGCCACAGTATCATACATTTAAAAATTTAATGATAATAATCAAACTTCTCCATACTTGTCCCAAAAAGTCACATCAGTATCATGGGTGATTAAGGATTCACGAGTGTATGAGTTCACATAGAACAAAAGGAAAAATACTCGATTTTACCAATTACTAATTTTTTTGAGTTTGTGCTGTTTTTGGTTTTGTATTATTACTACAGACCTAAAGGCTTAACATTTATTTTTTCACAGTTCTTAAAAGTCAAAACCCTTAAGACCCTCTCACTGAGCATCACAATGACATCTCCGGTGGCTCCCGAGAGAACTCACTGTCTATCCTTTGCAGCTCTGGTAGCCTGGTGCAGACGGCTGTGGTCCTGGAATGCTGTGGCTTGTTCCCTCCGACACACCAATCTTAAAGGCAAATAAGCATCCTTGCACTTCTGACTGATCTGCTACAGCTTTGGCAGTCTGGTCCTGTCCACCTGTGTGTGCACTCAGGGTCCCTCTGACCCTCTGACATTTAGGAACAGAGTCTGCTTTCCTCCCAGATAATCTGGGTAATCTCCTCACTTTAGGATCCTTCACTTAACGTCATGTGTAAAGACCCTTTCTTTTTCCAAGCAAAGTAGCATTTCAGGGTTCAGAAATTAGGACTCAGTATCTTCTTGGGCCTATTACTTGCCTACAGTGTAGTGCAGTAAATTACTTTCTCAAGGTAACCAATGAATTGGAGTTCAATGATTTTTAATTATTTCTCTAATGTGTCTATTCATTTAACTCATTAAGTTTCCCAGTTAACTCTTTGAGAACTTGGTACACAATATATTTTCACCATGGCCTCCCACACTTCTCAAACTCCTCCTGGACGGCCAGCTACCCCCGTCCTGCAAAACTTCATGTTGCTTTCCCTTGTTCCTTTTAAGTAGCTGAGTCCAGTTAGTGCTGCCCGTTACTCATGACTATGAGGTCATCCACTGGAGCATGGGCGACCTACCAGGGGCCACAGCCTTGAAGAAAACTAACTCTTCCTCCCTTAGCAGTCATCAACTGCCATTACCTCCCCAATTACGGACAGGGACCTCATGATGGAATGCTGACTAGCTCAATCTTGTGCAGACAAGATTAAGCTGTTACTTACTGCTACTGCTACTAAGCTGCTGTTAGTTCATGATTTCAACGGCTGTCATGTCCAGAAGACACTGCTTTGTCCTGGCTTTCCCAACCTCTGGCTCTTACAATCTCCCCCCCAGTTCCACTGTCTCTGAGCTTTGTATGGAGGCAGTACCATACAGATATCCTATTTAGGAAACCTCTAATGAGCTCTCAGCTGTACCAATCTGACCTATAAAGACAAGTACTCAGACGGCAGTTTGATATTATGTCCATTTAGCAAAGAAACAGTAACAGGTTCTCCCTTTGGGCCTATGTGTAGGTTGATGTCATTACCAAGGTGAAGGCAGGTACGGAATAGAACGAGGCCTGTCATTGGACAAGAAGGAAGGATGGGCGGGAGAAAAGTTTTAGAGAAGCTGAGGGGGCAGAGGCGAGGAGGAGGGAGGCAGCCGAGAGAACGTGGTGTAGCGTTAAGATTCCTCTCTGCACATTTACAGGTTGTTATAACTATTCTTAAGAGACGGATGTGTACAGGATTCTATGTTGTCTAGATGGGCAAATTATATCTCAGTAATTAGATCAGAAGATATTGTGTGATGTGTTTTTTCATGTGGTGTCTTAATTGAATTCAAGAGAGTGTATAGTGGCCGGATGTACCGGGCCTGCCACCTAACTGAGATGTGCATGTCTGGTATGGTGGAAACCAGCCAAGAGAGCTGTGAGTGAGGCCGGGGAGGCTGACAGGGTGGGGGCTTGGAATGGCTCAAGGACAGCAGGTCAGAGAGGAGATGGGGGCAGCGTGGAGCCGATTTGTGTGGATGTACTGTGGATTGAGAATTTAACATGTAAATCTGATTGTTGGGTTACAGTTTGTTGAGTCTTGATTTTACTGGGTGGCTGGAACCAGAGAGTTCACGGCTAGCAGAGGTCTGCGGGGAGTGATACTAATCTGAGATGAATTAGTGCTAGTTCAAATGGCCAGCAGAAGCCAGAACTCCGAGAGAGCACAACCACCAGGGTACTCACAGGAACCAGTTCCGCCTTTTATATTTTTACCACAATGCCTATGACTTCTTCAGCCACAGGTTCTGACCAAGATTGGAGTATAGTTTCCTCCTCAAAAATAGGCCTTAAATCTAATTGAGAAGGATAGGTTGATTCCATGACAGGTTTCAAATTGGCAGTTTAAGAGACTAGGCCTAAGAACAGGGCAAATTCAGGCAAGCTGACAAGTCAGTTACTAGAAAAAAACAAAAACAAAAACAAAACCCCTCAGTTTCCAGTCCTTTGACTCGACCTGACTGGGATTTTAACACTGCTGAAGATAGGGAGAGGCTCCAGGCCTCTCTAAGACAACTTCTATATATGTAGACACTTCAACCTCTACAGAGATGGCCCGCATTTGGTTCTTACATTAGGAAACTACTTTTATAATACTAAAATGCTATCTCCCTTTTTCATCATGTTTAAACATTTGCACTGTTGGTATAAAAGCAACAGTGAGTTAAACAAGAGTCACCTTAGCATCCATCAAAGAAATGGTGGTAATTATTAGTAGTCACTGCATTCTTTACTAGCATTTGCATTAAAAATTTAAAAACTGACTTGGGGCTAGAAAGATGGCTCCCCAGTTAAGAGCTGCTCTTCCAGAGGACCTGGGTTGAACTCCCAGCACCCACGGGAAAGCTCACAACCATCTGTAACTTTAGTTCCAGGGGATACAATATTCTCTTCTGACCTCTGCAGGCTCAGAGCACGTGTGTGGTACACGGACATACATGCTGGCAAAATATCCATACATGTAAAATAAATTTTAAAATAAAAAACAGACTTTCTCTTCTGACAGAAAAGATGTGTTTTGTCTTAATTGCTAAATCAAACTAAGAACAGTGAATATTGAAACCTGGAGAAAAAGCAGAGCTCACATTAGAGTATTTTCTCATCCCCTGGCTTGTGGTATTGTCTCACATATTTCTGACAAGTTCTGAAGTTGCCAGCAATGAAGAAAAACCAGTGGGTGCACACCAAAAGAACCCCAACAAGAAAGCGCTCTCTTGGCTAAGGGAGCAGGAAAGGGACGGCCTGGCAAAGCTCCTAAGACACTGCACATGTCTTTTTGGCCTTGAGGGTTGTGGGGAATCCCTCTAGAGTGGGCAATTTTTTTTTTTTTTTTGGTTCTTTTTTTCGGAGCTGGGGACCGAACCCAGGGCCTTGCGCTTCCTAGGTAAGCGCTCTACCACTGAGCTAACTCCCCAGCCCCGAGTGGGCAATTTTTTATTGTGAGTAGAAAGTTTGGAACTGAGAGCTGGTAAATGCAGGGCCGGTACCAGTCTTATCTGTTGAGGAGGTCGTGATGGCTTGTTATCTGTTTTGATGGCTCTTTGTGAGTAGGAGCTGTTGGGCGGAGGGCTGTGCCCTCCTAAGTCTAAAGGCTTTGGTGGTCTGCCATCTTTATCATATAGGGAGGTGCAATCTTTTCTCCAGTGGAAACCTTTGTGACACTGGGGACAGACTGTCTTAAGGCATTAGGATCTGTTATGGAGAAAGAGTTTTGTGGTCATTCATTCCTCCAGTGTCCTATCTCTGCACATTTAAAGCAGATTCCTTCTGTTTTTATTGCTGTTACTAAAGCCTGAGCCACAAATGTAACCTGGTGTATAGACCTAGCACTCACTAACTTCTCAGTGTTCATGTCTGTTCCTTCTTATCTCTCATTCTGGGAATACTGGAATGTTCACATAAACACATGCAAAGCCACAGGACTCGGGTCCAAGGCTCATCTGTATTAGAGCGACCTGTATTAGTAACTTAATCCAGTCCCATAGCTTTACATCATGCCTATACGCTCACCACTCCACAGTAAAATCTCCATGCTGGACCACTAAAGCTAAACCAAGTTGTCCTCCCTGAAGCTGCCTTTGTCTGGTACTTGGTCCCAACAATGAGAAAAGTAACTTATAGCCTTACTCATTCTCCTTGGTCTGTCTCAAACCTCAACATTCCTGAAGTCGTACAGCATCAGAGCATTAGTACTTTGCACACCAGGGCACTTATTACAGTCTGCATGCTGTCTTATGTGAGTGTGTATTAGGATTCTTCTGTCAGGCAATGCTCCCTTTGAACAGCAGCTTCTGACACATTTTCTATTACTAAAGCACCTTCCACAGAGCACTATACAAACAAAGACTCAATAAATATATGGAAGTGTATCTATTCAGTTTTCAGATTAAAGATGTTATAATCACCTTAAATTACTTACAATATACACAGTCTGATCCTTGAGATGTTCAGCACTGGTCACTTGCTTAAACAACCGGACAAAGTCATTAAATGTTTCACAAGTCGTTTCTGTAGAACACTCTGCCTCTGAAGAACTAAGATGACTCAGCTTGTTTAAAATTTGTTCCAAAAGTAGCCTTGAAGTAAAACATTCAACACAATTCACAAAGGCATGTGGGAGCTGAAAACAAAAACCAAACCAGGGTAAACAAAACATACACAACCAAGTTTCTGTTGGACAGCCTCTAATTTCCGCTAATCTACATCTGATGGTTCTCTGTACTCTGTGCCCAGGAACCCGGCCATGGAAAGAACACCATCAGGCCCTGGTTGGAGAGGTCGCAGGAAGGAGCAGCGAGGCACTGAAGCAGAGCTGTTAGAGAAGCAGCTCAGTATTTCCGTGTCTACATTCTGCTGCAAAGGCCAGCACTCCCACTGAGGACACCTGTTCTAAGGCTATTAGTCTTGCCAAGTTTTGGCAACTTAAGGCTCCTTGAGGTATGCGGTGATAAAGGCCATGATGAACTACGGTCCCTTGAGTCCCTTGAAACTTCCTCACTTTGTAGATAGTCCCTTACACTTACTTCCGTGATTGAGTTTTTTGTTTGTTCTCCTCTAGCACCCAAAGTAAACTTGTATTTTTCTCTCAAAATATCATTATAAAGAAACCTAACTAATTTTGAATGTTAAATTCCCAGTGAGAACTTTAGTTACTAGAGAATCTTATCTACTAGAGGAGTTTTACTTACCAGTGTGCTACCTTCCTTTACTAGGAAGATACAACCAACATTTGCTTTCACGTTCACTTCCTTATGTAGAACACTCAATGTCTATTAAGAATGAGTATCTTACTTATTATTAATTACTTACTTATTAATGTCTATTAAGAATGAATATCTTACTTATGTAGAACACTCAATGTCTATTAAGAATGAGTATCTTACTTATTTTTGTGCTGTTTTTGACTTAAATAACAACAATATTTTCTAAGCATGTATTTGAGTAGCTATAACAGAAAAAGAAATAATCCTTTCTTACACTGATTAATTGACTGCAAAAAATAATAAAGTATTAAAAACATAATACATCCCTTAAATATAAAACTTGCTCACTGGATGCTTTTATTCAACATTTATCTTCTGGATACTTTATAGACAAGTTTTCAAATGCGAGTTTTTAAATATACAAACCAAAGGCCTTATATATTCAGATTCTGAGGTCAGATATGAAACTCAGGCTCCTGTGTGTTTAAAATGCCAGTTTTCTTTGGAATCAAAGACTAATATCTAAACCTTAAAATGTGCCAAGCACTGTGCTTGCAGGAACAATATATAAAAAAATTACATCCAACACACATATTCACACACACACACACACACACACACACACACACACACACACACAATCACAGTAAAGATAAATACTGTGATACAATGAAGTCAACAGTGCTACAGCCACACACGGGCCATTTTAGCACAGCACTGGATGTTCTGAAGCACTTCCCCGAGAAATAGAAGAGAGAGACTGGCTAAACAAACATTTGTCAATCCAGAGGACACTAGGAGAGAGCAGGTACGCAGAGGAGCTTCAGCCAAGGAGTGGGAGCAACATAGGGCAAAGTCTAAAACAGGGCAGCAACTGCACAGAGCCACTCATCAGGCCATCTTAAACATGCATCCTGGAGCTGAGGCAGGACCAGAGTTAGCAGCTGGAAGCTGTGGTCTGCACATCTGCTTCTGTGTATGCACTTGCTACAGGTCACAGCCAAACCTGCTCAAACAGACACTGCTTCCTGACGATTTGACAGAAACAGGTGTATGGCAATATCCACAAACAGCATCTAAGAACGCCTATAACTGCCTACAATACTAAACTGTAACTCACTTTTCATGGGCTAACATTTACTCTCAGAACAATCCCAAGGGTTGCCCCTACTCTCCCTCCTTTGCAGACAGAGAAGGCACTGGGTGGTGAATCCAGAAGAAAGCATGAGTCTACAAGACTCTACATTGGGCAAATCACCTGAATATTGCTCTGAAGATGATGGGAATACTTGTATGAATGGGTTACAAGATGAAGAATAGATTGTAATGAGGAGAATGCAGAAATCCTTGGAGAAAACAATGGTATGTGAAACTGAGGTAGCAATGGACAGGAGTAAATACAGTCGAAGTCATGACTTTACAATGGGATGTAGTTATTAGATTGCTAACTGCATGAATGAGGATAAGAAAAAAGTATTTAAAAAAACTCAGTCACATTCAAATAGGAAATATGGAAAGAGGAGGAATGTACAGTTTTACAGGTGTGAAAAGTAAGAATTACCAGAATCAGTATTACAAGTAGCGAAAAAGAAACATTTTATCATGTTAAAAACCAAATTCTAATATTTTTAAAAGAAGCTATTACTTGTGTACCCAACTACCAGGCAACAAAAGAAAAAAATTTGCTTCAACTTGAAACTTTTTAATATCAAAGTTTTAAGTTATTTAGTAACTAATAGGTTCTGAAATTTATACTCATTGAAAATATCCCAACAAAATTTGGACAAAAATGCTTTATGCAGAAGATCCTCTAGAGAAGGGTAAACTGGAGTAAATTGTCTAGATTCATTCCGTCTCTAGCAACTTAGGAATAAAGGTCCACTAACGTCAGTGCTAGGGTTATTCTTACCTCTAAAGTTTTCAACAATGTCTGTGTCACATAGGTCTTCCCACTGGCAGTGTGTCCATAAATGAAGATGGACGGAAAGCTGAAGTGCTCTCTCTAGGAAAGAAAAGACAAGGTTCTGTCCGTCTAAAACCAGAAGTGAATGTTCACCAACCTGTAGGAAAGTTTTATTGGTAGAGTATAATCCTAAATCCAAGTTATTTCAGTGGTGTAGTGTATACATCTAAGTTCTTAATATTCTGAACTGAAATTCAACTTTAAGTGGGCTCCCTTATTATTGTTACCTTGTACAATAATAAGCTACTGAGCAGCACAGATACCAGGACAGGGTAGACTCTGATGGGTTCAAAATCTACTGGGGAGACATAAAATTTAGAAATAATTTCAGGTATCATTTCATAAGCAAAAAGGAACTTCCTGACAGTCTTCAACAGTTTTTTCTTTTTCAAAGCTGGATGAAATCTGTTGTTCTAGAATCCCATCACACTTGTCTACAGCTACTATTTGGTGCCTAATATAGCACTCCCTGCCCTAACAGGCTTCTCTTACTGTGATCATAGTATGATCAAAAGCAACCTGGGGAGGAAAGGGTTTACTTCAGCTTACAGTTAGAGTTCATCGTGAAGGAATGTTGGGGCAGGAATTTGAGGTGAGAAACTGAAGCAGAGGCCACGAAGGAAGGTGTCTTATTGACTTGTTCAGATTGCTTTCTTCACCACACAAACTACCTTCCCAGGGGTGGCACCATCCCCAGTGGGCTGGGCCTTCCCACGTCAATCACTCATCAAGAACATGCCCTACAGACTACAGGTTGGAGGCATCTTTTCAACTAGGTTCCCTTCCCAGATAACTTTAAGAGTGTCAAGCTGAGGACAAAACTAACCAGCACGGTCCCCCTTTTTAACAACTTTTACATTATTATCAAGGGTTAAAATGAACTCTTCCACCACTGTTGCTTAACTTTTCCTCTTCATAAAACTCCCCAGTGTCTGCCACAAGACAGGATCCGGCACAGTGCCATACACAGAGAAGGTGCTCAGAAAATACACACTTGCTAAACATATGAATTAATCTTTTAAGATCATAGCTAGTTTTTTTTTTCTTCTGTAGTGATTTGCTATAGTGGGTCTTTGTATTTTCCACATGCAAACATCCTTGAAGAAAAACATCTTATTTCTGTTAAGCACAAGTTGAAGTAAGAGCAAAGGTGAAACCTTTGATATGATCCACTGCTAATCGGCACTACCTATCCTTATTTGCTAATAAAGTACTCCTCTTTGTGAGGAGTAGCCTGGGTTTATCAAGTCCACAGAAGAAATGTACAAAGGGTAAACAGGTATATATTTCAACTAATATAGGTAACTATAATTGAAAGCATTGTAATTGGAAACTACAGATGCAGCTGAGCCCTGGAATTAACTAACAGGATTCCTTTGAGATGGGAAAGTACTTGTCCATGAGTATTTCACCTGTCACCTCAGACTCGCATCCGAAACTCGGCTGGATGAAGTACATTTGTAAAAGCAAACACTAAATGGCTACGTGTAGATAAGACCAAGTGCAATCAATTCTAATTAATGGATACAACGCAAGGCAGATGAGAAAATGAATGCTACCCCAGCCTGTGAAAAGGAATCCCTCCCTAGCTGTGCTCATTTCAGAGGATAACCTCTCCCCTCTAAATCATCTCATCTGGAAGGCAGGGAAAGAAACCCAAGCGAGACTTCTGGCTTTTATAATCCTGGAAAAGCTGCAGGTTTTAAAGGCTAAAACACAGCATTACCCTAATTGGCCTTGAAGCCAACCACCTCTCTGTATCTAACTCAATTTAGCCCTCACTACAAGGGACGAACTTGCGTTTAATAAACACTCAAACAGACTTCGTAACTTAACCCTGTTCAGCAGCAGCTGCAGTTGGGGCTCACATAATCTCCAAAGTATGATCCAAGTAAAAAAGGCCACTTCCTAGCCAACGTCCTGTTGAGAAGGCCAGATCTTCCTCTACAGTGTCCTTTGAAATGGACTGAGAAGTTTCTTTGGGTAAGTGAGGGGCAGTCCTACAGCATCTCCATCTTAACGTAAAAGGGTAGCCTACTGTCTAGAAATTCACACAGTATTCCCCCCAAACGGAACAGATCGAGGACGCGTTCGCCTCTGGAATTTGGGAAGCAATCTGACTACAATACCTCTCCAAACAGGGACTGCAAAGTGGACACTTGGGCCTCTCGACAGAGCACCATGCTCTCCAAGTGAGACATTTTGGCGAGCACCACCTGATACTGCAGAGTAGTTGGCCGCCGGTCAGACCGGCGCCGCTCATTCAGCGTAGTTCTCGTAGACCAACTGCAAGCGTTCCTGCCCGTAGCCTGGACTAGGGGCGGAGCCGGCGCCGTCGAATGACGTCCGAGCAGCGCGACAACGTGGGCCGCTCTAGTCTCCCCAGTGTTGGTTCTCAGTGGTCGGCGCCCGGTGTCTAGTTAAGACTACAGGTTCCAGCCTGCGCTTTCCCGCTAACTACCCCGAGGACTGGCTGAAGGGCAGGGAGGAGTCCTGGGGGCATCTCACTGCCTTCTTTCGACGGCTTCAGTTCCCTCCAGAAAGCCGCACACGTAAAAGTATCGAGAGAAACGAGTATTCTTAAAAAAAAAAAAAAAAAAAAAAAAAAAACCCCGAGGCTTTCCTCTGGCGAGAAAGTGGGCAGTGGGACCTCGGCAGGACTGAATAAGAATAATTTGTCTTTGCAAACTTGAAACTAGATGTAGAAGTATTAGAGTGCTAATGAGGGCATTTAGAGTAAAAAATAACGCTATCTTTACACGTGTACTTATTTATAGGGCACCTGGAAGCAAGATGTTTGAAGAGCCTTGAAATTAAAGAATGTATAGGAATAAGAAAATTCGTGTTCAAAGAAAGGGCTTTGGGGTTCTGAAAAAAAATGGTCAGGAGACATTGACTCGACTATTTCTGAGTTTTGAGACGTTGGCAGAATCTTTGAACCATTTGTTTAAACTTTCTTATATACAAAATAAGAACAATGGTAGAGTATTGCTAAGAATAAAAGATAACGTACGTAGTGTCTGCTACACATAAATTTCATAACTAGTGCAAAAGGACAGGGAAAAACACACCAATATTAGAAAGAGGCCCACAATGTATTACAGAACAATACAACTGCCTGTGGAGGAAAACTATTGCTACACACACACACTAAATCAGCAGCATTTTTAGTTATCAGGGAAATGCATTCTAAAGATACTTCTACATAATTACAAGAAAACCCAAAATTAGAAAGACTATCCCGAGGGTTGGCTGGAATGAAAAACAAGTGGAACTTTAATATTTTATCAGAATACAAAATGGTTGCAAGTCCTGTTGGAAAACTGACAGTTTCTTAAAACTTAAACACACTCCATGTGACTGAGCCATTTCACTTCTAGATTTTTAAAAAAGATTTATTTTAAATTATCTGCAAATGTGTGTTTGTATAAGGTTGTATGCAAATTAGTGCAGGGGCCATGGGGCTATTGGGTTCTTGTAGGTAGAGTAGGTGTGATTTACTCTGCATGGTGCTGGGAACTAAACTTGGGTCTTCTGGAATAACAGTATTGGCTTTTAACCGCTGAACTGTCGTCTCTCTAGCCTCCAATTCTAGATTTTTAAGACACACTAAAATAAATAAATAAATAAATAAATAAATAAAGCCCTTATCTGCATTATTCATAGTAGTTTTATTTACAATAGCCCCCAAAGCATAAACCACCCAAATTACATTGGGTAAATGTTTGTTTATTCGTGCAATCAAGTGATTTTTTTCAGCACCAAGAGGGATGTGACAACTTTAATATCACAGATACATGGGGTGGGAGAAGCCAGCAGCACTGGCCTGCGAGAGTATGGTTGTCATTCCACACGCGCAGTTTCCGGCAGTGGACTCAGCCAACCTCAAGTCAGACATACTTGGAGGGCAATGGAGTTCCAGCTTAGGAGTTGGCGTGTGCTCTGCATACGTGAGGCCCTAGGTTTGATCTCCAGGACTTACACACGTTGTACAGAAATACAGACTTTTATCAGCCCTAAACACTGCAGCATAACAACTGTTGGCAAAGTGTTCGTATTTTTACATATTAGAGTAATTAATGCAGAGATATTTAAAGTATGTAAGAGAATGTGTGTGGGTTATATACAAATACTGGATCCTTTTGCATAAAGGACTTGAACATTTGAAGGTATAGTGTTTATGGAAGTGGCCCTTATAAATTCTGAGGAGTGGTAGTTGACATTATGTGTTTCCATTTTTATAAAATTCAGATATATAACCTGTAATTAAAGTGTGCACTGATTTCATGGTGTGATGTTTTGAAAAGATATGTCCCTCATTGTCTCAGCCATCTGAATGCTTGGGCACCAGCTGATGGTGGTGTTTTAGAAGCTTACGAGGTGTGGTCTTGTTGGAGTAAATATGTCACTAGGGGAAGGCTCCAAGATTTAAAACCCTCTTGTCATTTCCAATTTGCTGTCCGTTTCAGGCTCATAGTTTCAGATGTGAGCTCTCATCTTCCGCTGCCACTCTGCCCCACCTTGATAATAAACTCTTCCCTCTGGACCAGTAAGCTCAACAAACCCTTTCTAAAATAAATTGCTTTGGTCACGGTGTTACATCATAGCAATAGAAAAGTAAAGATGTATACGGTGATGGGGAGATAGATCAGGAAAGGGAAATTAGGAAGGAGCCTGAGAATACCGAGGAAAAGGTAATAGGCAATATGACCTTACATACCCAAGATCACGCTGCACACACCATTAATAGTGACTAGGCAATAAGGCTTACTTACAACCTTTAGGACAGATCATGTTCATCATTCCAGTGGCACTGAGATTTTGATAAGAGACCACAGGAAGATACAGAGACAAGGAGAGGTCAAATGGGACATGAAGATAGAAATGGGACGGAGTGACACCTTCGCAAGCCAAGGTATGCAGAAAGTTGTATGCCTTCACCAGAAACTAGGAAGTAGGCACGGGCAGAATCCCCTCGGAGATCTCAGAACATCCCAATATCGGAGTTGGAGACTTTTAGTCTTAAGAATTGCTGGGTAATAAATTTTGTGTGCTCCAAATCAGCCAATGTATGGTACTTTGTAGCCTACAAAATTATAATAGCTACAATAATCATTATGATGGATTTATGTTCGTATACTTATTGGAATCTGTACCTTGTACATGTGCTGATCCTTGCATGACAGTCATATATCAAAACCTAAATTAAAATTGTCAATACTGATCATGTGTAATGGTCTGTAACTGAGTAATTCTATTCCACATGAGATTTATTTAAAATCCTTCATTTAGGTTAATATTTCTTCTTTATCATTATTTATTCACTTCACATCTCACTGTCCCCCTCCCAGTCACCCCCTCTCACAATCTTTCCCCCATACCCCCTATCCTTTGAGTAGGTGGGGACCCCCCACACACACACACCTGGGTATCTCCCAACCCTAGCACATCAAGTCTCTGTAAGGCTAGGAGCTTGCTCTCCAACTGAGGACAGACAAGACAGCCCAACTAGAAGAACGAGTCCCACACACAGACAACAGCCTTTGAAATAGCCCCCACTCCAGTTATTCAGGACCCACATGAAGACCAAGCTGTACAACTGCTACATTTGTGCAGGGAGGCCTATGTCCAGCCCGTGTATGCTCTTTGGTTGGTGGTTCAGTCTCTGAGAGCCCCCAAGGGTCCAAGTTAGTTGACTCTGTTGGTCCTCCTGTGGAGTTCCTATCCCCTTAGGGGCTGCAATTCTTCCTCCTATTTTTCCGTAAGAATCTCTAAGCTCCATCCACTGTTTGACTGTGGGTGTATGCATCTGTCTGAATCAGCTGCTGTGTGGAGCCTCTCAGAGGACAGTCCTGCTAAACTCCTGTCTTCTAGCATAGCAGAGTATCTTTAATAGTGTTAGGGATTGGTGCTTGTCCATGGGATGGGTCTCAAATTGGGCCAGTTATTAGTTGGCCATTCCCTCAGTCTCTGCTCCATCCCCTGTCCTTGCTTTCTTGTAGGCAGGATAATTAGGGGGTCAAAAGTTTTGTGAATGTGTTGATGTCCCTATCGCTTCATATGGGATTCCTCCTGGGTGATAGGAAGTGACCTCTTAAGGTTCCATATCCCCAATTCTGTGAATCACAACTAAGGACATACCCATTGAGTCTTGGGGGTCTCACTTATCCCTGGTCTCCGTCTCTTACTGGAGATGTCCCCCACCTCCCCACCCCTGTCAGTTACAGATTTACATTCATTCTCATCGCCATCTTGCCATCACTCCTGTCCCTTCCTACACCTGACCCTGAACTCCCCAATTCTCCTCCCCATCCCCTCTCCCACCCAGTTCCTTCCCCAATCTCATACTTATTGCTATTTTACTCCCCTTTCTAAGTGAGATTCAAGCATCCTCACTTGTGCCTTCCTTCTTGTTTAGTTTCTTTGGGTCTGTGGACTGTAGAATGGGTACCCTGTACTTTATGGCTTATATCCATTTATAAGTAAGTACATATTTTGTATGTTCTTCTGGGACTGGGTTACCTCATTTGGGATGATAACCTCAAGATCCATCCATTTGCCTGCAAAATTCATGATATCTTTGTTTTTAATAGCTGAATAGTATTCCATTGTATAGATGTACCACATTTTCTTTATCCATTCTTCAGTTGAGGGACATCTAGGTTGTTTCTAGTTTCTGGCTATTGTGAATAAAGCTGCTATAACATAGTTGAGCAAGTGTCTTTGTGGGATGGTGGAGCATCTTTTGGAATACGCCTAAGAGAAATATAACTGGGTCTTCAGGTAGAACTATTCCCAGTTTTCGAGAAATCACCAAATTATTTCCAAAGTGGTCGTACAATTTTGCATTCCTACTAGCAATGGAGGAGCGTTCCCTGTCTCCACAGCCTCCATCATATGTAGAGTCAAAGAAGTTTTTTTCCCAATCTGTAGGCTGCTGTTTTGTCCTATTGACAGTGTCCTTTCAGTTTCCATGAGGTCCTACTTATCAATTGTTTATCTTAGAGGCTGAACCATTGGTGTTCTGTGCAGGAAATTTTCCCTATTCCAATGAGTTCAAGGCTCTTTTCCACTTTCTCTTCCATTAGATTCAATGTTTCTGGTTTTATGTTAAGGTCCTTGGTTCACTTGGACTTGAGTTTTGTGCAAGATGATAAATATGGATCTATTTTCAACTGACTGCCAGTTAGACCAGCACCATTTATTGAAGGTGCTTTCCTTTTATCACTGTGTAATTTTGGCTTCTTTGTCAAAGATCAAGTGTCGATAGGTATGTGAATTTGTTTCTGGTTCTTTGAATCAATTCCATTGATCAGTATGCCTGTCTCATATGTATCAATATTATAAAGTTTTTATCACTAATGCTCTTATTACAGTTTGAAGTCAAGGATGGTGTTTCCCCTAGATGTTCTTTTATTGTTCAGGATTGTTTTGGATGTATGGGGTTTTTATTATTATTCCATATGATGTTGAGAATTACTTTTTTCAAGGTCTATAAAAATTGTGTTGGAATTTTGATAGGATTGCACTGAATCTGTAGATTGCATTTGGTAAGATGATCATTTTCACTATGTTAATGCTGCCTATCCTTGAACATGGGAGATCTTTCTGTCTACTGATATCCTCTTCAATGTCTTTCTTCAGAGAACTGAAGTTTTTGTCATATAGATCTTTCACTTGCTTGGTTAGAGTTACACCAGGCTACTTTATATTTTTTGTGGCTATTGTAAACGGCGATGTTTCCCTAATTTCTTTCTCTGCCAGTTTATCATTTGTATAAAGGAGATCTACTGACTTCTTTCAGTTAATTTTTGATCCAACCACTTTGCTGAAGTCATTGATCAGCTGTAGGAATTCCTTGGTAGAATTTTTGGGGTTGCCT
Source organism: Rattus norvegicus (assembly GCF_021556685.1). Classification (NCBI taxonomy): domain Eukaryota; kingdom Metazoa; phylum Chordata; class Mammalia; order Rodentia; family Muridae; genus Rattus; species Rattus norvegicus. The sequence continues at coordinate 13,414,177 of NC_141537.1, read as the reverse complement.
GTGTATGCAATCATATTGAGAAGCCAAGCATACCCCATCTTGGGACCAGACTCCATCTTAAAAGAAAAAAAAGCCTAAGAACTTGACCTGCATCTGAACCCAAAACCCAAGCTGCACACAAGCACCAGGAAGTACCCCACGGCTTGTCTGTGGCCCATATCCCAGAATTCCTCCATTGTTACCCCCTAGCAACAGTTAATCAAAGATTAGTATGATTGTTTTGGATGCACTTTCAGACCACTTGTGATTGTTCAAGGTCAGCTTACAATAGTCATTCAATTAGATGCTTGCCAGTTTGGATACCTCTCACTTACTCCCATTTCTGCTAAAACCTTGTCCCAGTGAGTGTTCTGGGTTTCTTCACCAAACCATCCTGCTGTGTCAGGGACAGTGAAGACCAAGCTCCAGCTTGTAAATAAAACCCTAATGCGATTACATTGGAGTTAGCTCCTGGTTGGTCATTTGGGGCCCTCAAACGGGACATAACATTATCATCCACAAATAGCAATACTTTGACTTCTTTTCCAGTTTGTAGTCCCTTGATCTCCTTTAGTTTTCTTATAGCTCTGCCTAGAAGTTAAAGCACTATATTGGATAGGGAGGGAGTGGGCAGCCTTGTCTTGTCCCTGATATAGTGGAATAGCCTTAAGTTTATCTTCTTTTAGTTTGATGTTGGCTATTGGCTTGCTGTATATTGATTTGAATATATTTAGGCATGTGCCTTGTATCTCTGATCTCTTTAATACTCTTAACACAAAGGGTGTTGGATTTTGTCAAAGGGTTTTCTAGCATCTAATGAGGTGATCATGTGATTTTTTTCATTCAGTTTGTTTATATGGTGGATTATATTGATAAGTTTTCATATGTTGAACCATCCCTGCATTCCTGGGATGAAGCCTATTTGATCATGATAGATAATGTTTTTGATGAGTCTTTACACCAATAGTCATAAGAGAAGTCAGTCTAAAGTTCTTATTCTTTGTTGAGTCTTTGTGTAGTTTAGATACCAGGCTGAGTGTAACTTCATAGAATAAATTTGGCAATATTCCTTCTGTTTCTATTTTGTGAATAGTTTGAAGAGTATTGGTATTAGCTCTGCTTTGAAATCTGGTAGAATTCTTCACTGAAACCTGGCTCTGAGCTTTTTTTTTGGTTGGGAGACTTTTAATAACTGCTTCTATTTTGTTAGGCGTTATACAACTGTTTAAATAGTTTACCTGATCTTAATTTAATGTTGGTAAGTGGACTCTGTCTATAAAACTGTCCATTTTGTTAAGATTTTCTAATTTTGTGGAGTACAGGCTTTTGAAGTAAGACCTAATGATTCTTTGAATTTCCTCAGTGTCTGTTGTTATGTCTCTCTTTTCATTACTGATTTTATCTATTTAGTACTGTGTCTTTGGTTAGTTTGTGTAAATGTTTGCCTTCTCAAAGAACTAGGTCTTGGTTTTGTTCATTCTTTGTATTGTTTTCTTTGTTTCTAACTGATTGATTCCAGCCCTGATTTTGATTATTTCCTGCTTTCTATTCCACTTTGGTGTGCTTGCTGCTGCCTCTCCTCCTCCTGCTGCTGCTGCTGCTGTTGTTGCTGCTGCTCCTCCCCCTCCTCTTCCTCCTCCTTGTTCTAGAGCTTTCAGGTGTACTTTTGAATTGCTGATATAAGAAATTTCTAATTTCTTTATGGAAGCACTTAGTGCTATGAACTTTCCTCTTAGCATGGCTTTCATTGTGTCCCATAAGTTTGTTTATGTTGTACCATCATTTTCATTGAATTCTAGAAAGTCTTTAATGTCTTTATTTCTTCCTAGACCCAGAAATCAAAAAAGAGTAGAGAGTTGTTCAATTTCCATGAGTGTCTAGGCTTTTTGGTGTTTTTGTTGTTGAAGTCCAGCTTCAATCTATGATGATCTGATAAGGTACAAGGCATCCTTTCAATTTTCTTGTATCTGTTGCTGCTTGCTTTGTGTCTGACTATATGTTCAATTTTAGAGAAGGATCCATGAGGTGCTGAGAAAAAGATATATTTGGGAGAAATATTCTATAGATATCTGTTAGGTCTATTTCATTCATAATGTCTGTTAGATTTGTTATTTTTCTGTTTAGTTTTTGTCTGAATAACCCGTCTGAAAGAGTCAGAGTTGGGATCAATCTAAGGCTAGTGGGAAAATTCCACCACAAACCTCCAAGCACAAGGGCCCCTCCCTTCCAGGAAGAAAAAAAAAGTTAGTTCCTGGAACAGCTGCAAGCCAAACTGTTGAACAAAGCCACCTGTGACTCACAACCAACTACCCTTGGAAAGTCTCAAAATGGTATACTGAGTCAGTTTGAAGGTTGCCTCACTTCATAGTAAGTAGGACATAGTTCTCTGCCTAGTTACCATTGTTCAAATTCTGACCCAATTGTTTAAATTCTTCCCAGATTGTTTGAAAAGTATATAATCCCCTGTTAGAGTCTGCTCAGGGTTGTCTCCCTCCCAGAGCAGGGTGACCCCAAAGCATTGGAACAATAAAACTCCTCTTGCTTTTGCATCGATCATCACCTCCATGTGTCTCATTCAAGAGGTCCTGAAAGAGGTTCAATTCGGACCTCATATTTGGTGCATTGGCCAGGAATCTCACCTCTTATAGGGAACCTGCAGGAGGGCGATGGATCAGAGGAATGGGTGGCTCAATCAGGTACTGTGGTTGTCTGTGTTCCGTTATCTAGCTTCTTTCTGTTCTGCTTTTGGTTTGTTTCATGCTTGCAAGTATCAGGAGGGCTCAAAGAGCCTTGGAACAAGACTTTTATTCTGGCTTGGGCTGGCGAGGTCACCAGGACTTTGGTTCCAGCTTGGGCTGGCAAAGTCACCAGATCTGTGTGTATTTCTCCCATGGCAGGGGCAGGATTTAGTGTGTATTTCACCCGTGGCAGGGACAGATTGTTTGAGTTATTCCATCTGTGACAGGAAAAGATTTTCTGTGTCTTTCTTGTGTCTCTTTGTATCATTCTGTCTGTGGCAGGGTCTGTGCACTCCGCCTGTGGAAAGGGCAATTGGTCTGTGTGCTAGCTATTTTGTGTTTTGTTTGTTTGTTTGTTTGTTTTTGCATTCTTCTTTTTTGTTGTGTTCTTGGACTTGGACTGACAAAATTTTTGGACATGGGACAGAAATTTTCTACCACCTGATCCTAGAGCATTTGGGATGAGGTCCAGGGACATGCACACAATTTGTCAGATATAAAGAAAATGAAACTCCAAACCCTGTGTGCATCTGAGTGGCCAGCTTTTGGAGTCAATTGGCCCCAGGAAGGGACATTTGACCTCCCCCATAACCAGGACAGTCAAGCATAAGATCCTGGGACATGAATTTGGATCTGACGGTCACCCAGACCAAATCTCCTACATAAATGTCTAGAAAGAACTTATAATTAATCCTCCTGTTTGGGTCCACCCTTTTCCCTCTAGCAGGGTTCTGACTTTCAAGACTCAATCTGATCCACCGGCTGTCTTGGGGAAGAAGACTGTTCTCCAGGAGTTGGGGACTGCAGATTTCCTGTTACTTGATCCTCCTCCGCCATATTAAGAACAAAGTCAAGATCAAGGCACTCTTGGAGGCTCTCCTTAAACCACTAAAGGTGAGCATCATCCATTGTCCAGGCCACAGAGACATTCATACACAGGGAAAACAGCTTTGCAGATAAAACTGTAAACGTGGTTGCTAGTAAACACTTAGGCCACAGTTATGGTCCAACTAATAAAGACAGAGAAAAGGTGGGTAAATGACTGGGCTAAGGGCTGGCCCTTTCTACAGTACTCATCAGATGAAATAGTTCAAATCTCTGGTTACCCTACTAATTATTACCTTGAAAAAGATTAACAATGGAAGATGAAAGAAGGAAAAGTTACTTTGCCTCAGGTCCAAGCAAGAGACCTGCTTGCTCAGATGCACCAATGGACTCATCTGGGCACCAAGAAACTAGTGCAAGCAAAGGTTCTCAAGTGTTTATCATAAACCTGAGGTACCTGGCAGAGTAAGTAGTAGAAAGATGCCAGGTTTATCAATAAGTAAGTGCCTGACACACCAAGGTAGGGAAAGAAAAAAGACCCAGGGGAAGCAGGCTAGGTGTCTTTAGGAAAGTAGATTTTACTGAGCTCAAGCCTGGGAAGTAGATATCTTTTCACGATAGGGGTAGGCCTTCTCCACCAAAAAGGAGACTGACACAATGGTGGCAAAGATGATACTAGAGATTTTTCCCAGGTTTGGAGCACCTAAGGTAATAGGATCAGATAATGGACCTGCCTTCATATCTCAGGTAAGTCAGGGGCTTGCTAAGGCCTTGGGGACTAATTGGAAACTCTGTTGTGCATATCATCCCAGAGTTCAGGACAGGTAGAAAGGATGAATAGAACTCTAAAAGAGACCTTGACAAAATTGACCTTGGAGGTAACTGAGTCATGCTCCTTCCCTTTGCCCTGTTCTGAGCCTGGAACACTCCTTACCAGCTGAATTTGATGCCCTTTGAGATTCTCTATGGGGGGTCCACCCTGTTGGTAGCTTCTGGACCTGACTTTGAAATTACCAACTGAGGCAACCATAAACTCATAAAGTGGTTGACAGTTCAGAGGGAGATCTGGTCCAATCTGTCTGCTCTTTATGCTCCAGGGACTATGGAAATACCCCATCAGTTTTGAACCAGAGACATTATGTATTTCTGCTGTCAATGGTGCTAGTCTTTAGAACCTCGGTGGCAGGGCCCCTACATAGTTCTCCTAACCATGCCAATGGCCATAAAGGATACATAGCCTCTCATGTAAAGCTAGTTACCTGCCCCACCCCCAGTTGACCATCCCTCCTGGAACAGAGATTGGAGCCTTTTCAGCATAGAAAACCCTCTAAAGATCAATTTCACTTGGCAGCCTATGAAAAAAATGGAACTCCTTTTCCTGCCAAGAATTATCCTGATCCTGATCCCGCTCCCAGCCAAGGGGATGGCCAGAGGGACAGGCCCTCACCAGCCAGGCAAGCTGACCTGGAGCATGACTTTGACCCTTATGAGAGATGAATTGATCACAGTAACCGAGAATCACGCCCCTTACCCATAGTGGCCAATGCTTGCCTTTGACCTGTTCCAATTGGCTGTGGGACATACACAGCCAACAGGACTAAGTTAAATGGTCTTCCTACACTCTTAAATACACCAAGGGCAGTCTAGGGTCTGGTGCTGCCTTCATAATACCTCAGTCTATGTCTGTCCATGGGACAGGCCTATCAGGAGAGATCAGTACAGGTGTGTGGGAGGGTGGAGGTTAGGGGGAGACTGACTACTTCCTACTGTGGTGGTTGGGGATGCAAGACTATTGGAGATACTTACTCGGGCTCATCCTCCTCTTCGGACCTGATTCTAGACAGGAGAAACCAAGGCCACTAATTGCAAACCAGATCTAATAACCTCTTCCTGTCAATCCAGGATCTGCAACCCCCTCCTTGTTGATTTCACTGAACCAGGGAAACAGGCTAATAGTAGCTGGCTTAAGGGAAAAACCTGGGGGCTTAGAATCTATAAACACTGGCATGATGACTGACTCCTTTTCACTGTCCAGCTCAGGATAGAAGTTCCCACTGCTTCAATGGGACCCAACAAAGAAATGGCCATTGTGTCACCAAAACTGCTGGACCACCCCCCCCCATGACTCATTCAGCCTATACAATGGTCCCCCATGTTTTAAGGGATCCAACCCAGTATCCATCTGACTCAGCCCCCTTGACTGATCTCATCAAGAAAACCATCATGTGCAGAATGAATCTAACCCTAGGACCACTAATTCTTGCTGGATCTGCTATGATATATTCTTACCCCCTCCCCGCCTTATTATGAGGGCATTGCTTTTACCTCCTCAAATATCACCCTGTCCAATGCATCATCTTCCTGCAGGTGGGCTCAAAAATCAGGAATAGGTCTTACCTTACAGGTGGTGAAAGGGCCTGGACTCTGCCTAGGGCAGGTCCCACAGTCTTTGTACAATTCTACCTATTCCCCAGGTTACCCAGCTTCATACATCATACCATCCCAGATTGGATGGTGGGCTTGTTCCACGGGTCTTGTGCCTTGAATTCACACACAAGTACTGAACTGGACAAAAGATTTCTGTGTCCTGGTACTACTAATCCCAAAGTTAGTATATCACCCTTTTGAGAAAATGCTAGATAGATGGGATGGAGACCACCAAGTCAAGAGAGAGCCTGTAGCTATAACTGTGTCTCTGATACTGGGGCTGGGGCTGGGAGCAGCAGGTGTGCCCTCTGGGACTATCTCCTTAGTACTCCAGGGACAAAGGGATCAATGACTTAGAATGGCTATAGATGCAGATATTGAAAGAATTGAGACTTCCATCTTCCATTTACGAGAGTCACTGACACCTCTCTCTTAGGCGGTCTAGACCTCCTGTTCCTCCAGCAAGTGGGTCTCTGTGCAGCCCTCTGGGAAGATTGCTGTTTTTATGTAGACCACTCAGGAATAGTTAAAGATTCCATGGCCAAAATTAGAGAAGGACTTGCTAAGAGAAAAGGAGAAAGAGAACAAACCAAGGATGGTTTGAGTCCTAGTTCAATAGCTCCCCCTGGTTCACCACCTTGATTTCCATCTTGCTGGGACCCTTGATAATTTTATTTCTACTTCTGACTTTTGGCCCCTGCATTTTAAACTGTGTAGTAGCTCTTATAAGGGAATGAATAAATACAGTTCAGTTAATGATTTTAAGGCAACAATATATACATTTGGAAGTGGGGATCAAGAATATGAACTTCAAGATTGAGGCTATGCTAAAAGAAAGGTGGGAAGGAAAGAGCCAGAGTTGGGGTCAATCTAAGGCCAGTGGGAAAATTCCACCACAAACCTCCAAGTACAGGTGCCCCTCCCAGAAAGGAAATAAAAGCTAGTTCCTGGAACAGCTGCAAGCAAATCTGTTAAACAAAGCCACCCTCGACTCCCAACCGACTGCCCTTGGAAAGTCTCAAAATGGTATACTGAGTCGGTTTGAAGGTTGCCTCACTCCATAGTAGTACATAGTTCCCTGCCTAGTTACCATTGTTCAAATTCTGCCCCAATTGTTTGAATTCTGCCTGGATTGTTTGAAAAGTATATAATCCCCTGTTAGAGTCAGCTCAGGGTCATCTCCCTCCTGAAGCAGGGCGACCCCAAAGCATTGGACCTCTTGCTTTTGCGTGGATCATCACCACTGTGAGTCTCATTCAAGGGATTCCAGAAGTGGTTCGATTTGGACCTAACAGTCAGTTGGTAAGTGGGATATTGAAATTTAACACCGTTAATGTGTTATTTAAGCTTTTGCAATGGTTCCTTTACAAATGTAAGTACCCTTCTGTTTTGGGCATAGATGTTCAGAATTGAGATATCATCTTGGTAGATTTTTTTCCTTGATAAGTATGAAGTGGCCATCCTTGTCTCTTTTGATCAATTTTGGTTGAAAGTCTGTTTGATTGGATGTTAGCATGGCTACTCTAGCTTGCTTCTTGGGTCCGATAGCTTAGAAAACTTTTTTCAGACCTTTACTTTGAAGCAATGTCTATCTTTGATGCTGAGGTGTGTTTCTTGTCTATTCTGTTAGCCTGTATCTTTTTATTGGGGAATTGAGTCCATTGATGTTGAGGAATATTAATGACTAGTGATTGTTATATCCTGTTATTTTAATGGTGATGGTGGTAGTGGTGTGTGTGTGTGTGTGTGTGTGTGTGTGTGTGTGTGTGGTGTGTTCCTGTGTACTTCCCTTGTTTTTGCTGGTATGGAGTTACTTATTTCCTGTGTTTTCTTGAAAGCTCCTTGGTTTGGAGTTTTCCTTCTAGTATTTTCTGTAGGGCTCGATTTGTTGATAGTCTTTGAATTTAGATTTGTTATGAAATATCTTGTTTTCTCCATCTATGGTGATTGAGAGTTTTACTGGGTATAGTAGTCTAGGTTGGCATCTATTATTATTATTATTATTATTATTATTATTATTATTAAATTATTTTATTTATTTACATTCCAAATATTTCCTCCCTTAGTGATCCCCCCTCCAAGAGTTCATCACTCCATCCCCATCCCCTTTGCCTCTGAGAGGGTATTCCCTACCACTCACCAACCCTGCTCATGTACCCAGCCACCCCACATTACCCCCACTCCCCAGAATCCCCCTTCCCTGTATTCTCTACAGGATTAGATGCATCCTTTCCCACTGAAGCCAGACAAGGCAGTTTTCTGCTACATATATGTAGATTGATGTCTATAAGTAGGTAAGGGCAGGCACAAGTTAACTCAAGGCCATGATTGGACAATAAAAAAGTAAGGCAGGGACAAAGTTTTTGTAAGGCAAGGGAGAAGGGAAAGTGGGGAGAATCAAGATGGAGACAGAGAAGGATGGCCCAGATCTGGGTGGTCTTGAATGGCCTTAGGTATTTATGTATATTTCTTAAGGGATGGATTTCTATAGGTAAATTTATCTTGTCTAGGTGGGTGGTTTATATCTTATCAATTGGTTATGAGTTTATTGTGTGAGTGTATTGTAGATTGAGAATTTAACATATAATTCGGATTAAGTTATAGTCTATTGAGTCTTGATTTTACAGGGTGATTGGGACTGTATACCTTAACTACCAGGGGGTAGTTGTTGGGATTGTGGGCAGAGTTCATGGCAGGGAACTGAAATAGGCCAGCCCATGCTGGACTTCTAGAGCTGTCGGGAGCCATATTGGGATGAGCTAATAACTATCGGGTAATCATCCTGAGATGGCCAGCCTCGGATTATCATATCGTTTACAACTGGTTTGTCCTTATTAAGCAAGGCTGTAAGGGATTCATTTTAGGAAAGATTCCTACTGTTAAAAGGCTTTTCCTGTTATTATTAAACACATATAACAATCATTAAATAAAAGCACACCCCTTTGAAGCAGATCTCTTCAGATCTACGAAGATGTACTGTCTTGTAGTGATGATATACAGACAAATAGATGACTTCTTAAGTCTTAATGATGATCCTATAAGAATTCCTAAAATTATAATGTGATTATTAAGCTATTTTATAGTGGAACCGCTATTAAGTCTTTCTCTGATAATTAAAACTGCAGTGAGAACTCTGCCAGTCTCTCAGGTGTCACCAGTTAATTGCTCTTAGATAGTAACCAGACTTTCTCCTACTCAGAACACATTTCAAGGGGTTGTAAAACAATTACCAAAGGACATAAAGAGGAAACTAATGATTTATTATAGGTGCAAGGACAAAGGGTAAAATATTGACTGGGTTTATCTATACAAAACTTCACTAACATCTTAGGTATGTTTTTAGACCTTCAGTGAACCTGTAGAGCTGACACTGGTGATGAATGTTTAGCCAGATAATTACTCCTGATGGATATTCATGTAAGCTTCTCAGTTGTAAACTTCTATTTCAATTTATGCTTTGATCTTTCATATGAACTTGTGATGAACTTTGTAACATGTGATCATGTATTCTGAAAGATGTTTAAGTGCTGAGGACAAAGAGAAGACACAGGACAGACCCAGAAGGACATACACAGAAGGACAGACACAGAAGGACAGAGACAGAAGAACTGAGATGGAAAGTGACTGAGGTGAAGAGTCAGGTTTGAGCTAAGGAGAACTGAGCTAAGTAGAACTGAACTAAAAAGATCTGGGCTGAGAAGAAATGCAGAGAGGAATAACTTAGAGACAATAGGTAGCATAAGAGAACAATGTGCAGAATGCAAAGGAAAAGAGGAAAAAAGAAGAAGCTAGAGAGAGCAGAAGGAGCAGACAGGTTTCTCCTTACCATGGGATAGAACAGGTCATTTCTTAATAGCAAGGCAGGCTTAGTCTTATTAAAAGGAACAAGTCTTTTCTCTTACAAACTTGGGTTTTATTCATTTAGCATTAAAAGGGTAGAAGCTAGTTCTTTCTCTATGTAATAAAGATTGGAGCTCATCTTTCATCCAGAATGAGTGAGTTCTTTCTGCACCGGTGCTTGGTCTTTTGCTCCATATGCATATGTAAGTATGGATGTGTGTGTGTGTAAGTATGTAATTATGAGAATGTATGCATGTGTGTGTGTAAGAATGTAATTGTGATAATGTAGGTAATCTGGACCCAAGTGATATAAGTGGAAATGTATAAATGCACATTTATGAATCTGTGTATGAAATCATATACACTTATGCATATTTGGCTATGTAAAAGTTTTTCCTTCTGCAAACGCTATTCACTTCACTTAGTTCAATAGAAGTTTATTGCTCCAAACTTCCCCCTAGCCTGACAAGCAAGAGGCATAGGGACAAAATGGAAAAGGCTCTAGCAATTAATCCTTTACTTTATCTCCTGTTCTTTTAGAATGAGGCTCTAGATGCCAGAGACTGCAGTTTCTAGCCTCAGAGGAACACAGAAGGCTGATCAGTTACAGTAGCAGAGCATAGTGACTGAGACATAGATAAGTAAATCAGCTACAGTAACATAGTAACTTAGACTTAGATAAGTAAACTTATTATTATACAGCAAACCTAAATATCTCATAAAACAAAGTCTTACCCTCCACCGACGCTCTTCTCCCTCCGCTGCCTCAAGAGGAACCAAGATGAGAGAGAAGACTAATGTCAGGGCTGGCCCCTGGCATAGAGCTCTGATTTTACTGGGTAGCTGGAACCAGAGAGTTTGTGGCTAGTAGAGATACTAACCAGAGATAAATTATGGTTAGTTCCATATGACCCCGCAGGTGCTGGAGCTGACTCTAGACTGGTGTGTCAAGGTGCCATGCTGAAACAGCTCAAGGACTGCCTGGGTCTGAGAGTACTTGGGGGCAGCGTGGAGCTGTTGAGATAAAGATACCCCACAGTGCCACGTGGCCCTACAGGTGCTGGTGCTAGTGCAGGATTAAAGGTTCCCCATTTTTAATATTTACCACAACATGTGGTGCCCACTAGAGACCACATACCAGCCTATGTATGAGGGATCCAGGTTAGTTGATACTTTTGTTCTTTCTATGGGCTGCCATCCCCTTCAGGGCCTTCAGTCCTTCCCCAAATACTTCCATTGGGGTCCCTGACCTCAATCTAATGGTTGACTGTAAGTATCTGCATCTATCTCAGTCAGCTGGTGGTAGAGCCTTGAAGGAAGGTCCAAGTGGGAATGCTTCAACCCCCACTTAGAAGGGGGGAACAAAATAACCATAGGATGCAGAGGGAGGGACCTAGGTAGGAGAGAGGTGGGAGAGGGGGAAAGGGAGCCAGGAGATTGGAGAGAAGACCAGAGGACCAGGAAAATGAGTGGAAATAGGCAGCCTCAGAGGGTGGAGGGTACCCTAGAAAGTTCCAGAGACTTGGGATGAAAGAGGTTCCCAGGACTCAATGGGGATCACCTTATCTAAAATGCCCAACAGTGAGGAGTTGGAACCTGATGAGACTACCTCCAGTAGATAGACAGGGACCCCAGTGGAGAGATGGGGCCACCTACCCATCTTCAAGATTTTGGACTCAGAATCATTCCTGCCTAAAGGAAATGCAGGGACAAAAATGGAGCAGAGACTGAAAGCCCCTCCAGTGACTTGCCCAACGTGGAGTCCAATCCATGAGCAGGCACCAAATCTTGACACTATTACTGATGTCATGTTGTGCTGGCAGACAGAAACCTAGCATGGCTGGCATCTGTGGTATTTTTAGAGGTCGAAAGATACTCATCCAAGCTCTTCTAGCTTTTAGTCTCTGTTGAGGAGTCTGGTGTAATTCTGATAGGTCTGACTCATGTTACCTGACCCCTTTTCTGTCTGTTTTTAATATTGTTTCCTTGTTCTCTAGGTTTTATGTTTTAATTATTTTTTGATTATTACATGACATGAGAATTTTTTCTGATCCAGTCAAAGTGATATTCTATCAGCTTCTTGTATGTCTACAGGTATCTTTTGCCCCTGTGATTTTGTTGAAAATATTTCCCAGGCCTTTTAGCTGGGACTCCTTACCTTCTTTTATTCCTGTTATTCGTAGGTTAGGACTTTTCATAGTATCCCTGGCTTCCTGGATGTTTTGTGTCAGGGATTTTTCAGATTTAACATTTTCTTTGGCTGATGTATCAATTTCTTCTATTGTGTCTTCTAGGAAAGAGTCTCTCTTCCATCTCCTGCACTGTGTTGGTGACACTTGTGTCTGTTCTTTCTATTCTCTTCCCTGAGTTTTCCATATCCAGGATTTACTCAGTTCATGTCTTCTACTTCTATTTCCACTTTTCAGGTCTTGCACAGCTTTATGAAGGAAATATTTCACCTATTTAGTTATATTTTCCTATATGTCTGTAAGGGATTTGTTTATTTCCACCTTACAGACCCCTACCTGTTTGATTGTATTTTCCTGTATTTCTTTAAGGGATTTATTCATTTCCTCTTTAAAGGCCTCTATTATCTTTATAAAATTGGAATTAAGGTCATTTTCTTGTGTTCAAGTTGTGTTAGGATATCCAGGGCTTGCTATAGGAGAGTGTGTGTTCTCTGAAGGTGTCATATTGCCCTGGCTTTTGTTGATTGTGTTTTTTTTTTTTTTTGAGAGCCTTTAGCCATCTGGATGGTTTTGGTCCCTGGATGATTCTGTTGGTAGTTGGTATTTGGAGGAAGGTTAACCTCAATGGCGCTGGTTTGCAGGCTTCTGATGGGTGTCTTTGGCCTGTATGGTTTCCAGATCTACAGGTCTGTATGGTTCAAGATCTGTAGATCTGATGAAGGTAGGCAGAGAGGTGGCAGGAGAGTGGAGGCCCTACTGTGCTAGCAGGCTGCTCTGGGCAGCTTGGCTTGCTCCAGAGGACTCAGCAAGCAGGGAAGACAGTTGGGGGAGAGAAGCTTACCTGTATGGTTTAGAATCCATAGATCTGATGAAGGTGGGAGGAAGGGGAGTGGGGAGAATGGAGGTTCCTTTGGGATAGCCAGCTGCTCAGGGCAGGTTGGCTTGCTCCAGAGCAGGTTAATATTTATTTGTTGTTCTGATATGTAACTGCTTTCCCACCTATAATATATATGTGTGTGTATATATATATATGAAATACTATATATATTGCTTTCTCACCTATAATCTCTCTATATATATACATTATATATATATATATACCATATCCAAATTTATTATTTATTTCTCAAATGAATTGTCTTGCCTTCGAGGACCATCAGAGGCTTATAATCTTAGCTGCTTGCCTTTAAACTCTACTTGAACCTGTCCAGTTCCACCTCTAAAACCTTCTACGATTAATATTAAGCTAGACTTTCCTAAACATTTTTTAATGAAAAGAAAAGGTTGTTTTCATACAACATATTTTGACCATGTTCTCCCTGCTTTCCCAACTCCTCCCAGATCCTCCGCACTCATTCGCTCACCTAGTTTCATGCCCTTTCTTGATCTTAAAAAAATAAAAAGCAACATGAAGAAACACACACACACACACACACACACACACACACACACACACACACACACACACAAATCCAAACTTGAAAAACAACATATACAAGCAAAAAAAAAAACCAGTTAGACAAAAAAGTCCCAAACAAAGCTCAGACAAAAAGTCAACGAAACTATCATCTGGTTCATTTCGTGTTGGCCATCTACTCCAGGATGCAGAGCCCGTGACAGAGCACCTCCTTATCCACAAACGTTTGTCTTTTATCAGTTGGATGAAGTGACACATGACCAGGCATCCTGAACAGCTATTGGAGGGGACAAGCCAGAAGTGATGGAAGGCGAGTGGGATTAACTTCGTTTGGTGGCACATTTAACCAGTCAGATCCAGTACATTGCAGGGCAGCAGACAGCACATTTTCTTCCTTTGAATCCACACGGTCACATAGATAAATGTTATGGGTGTGTCCCATGGGCTGCCCTGAAATTCTCAGTACTGGAAAATGTCACACAAGGAGGAGATGTCATGAATTTGAAGTCTCACTCCAAAAAAAAAGTGCTGGAGATCTAATTTCAGGGCATTACACTGAATGTTAGGCATTACATTGTTAAGCAAAGCAAGTGCTTAACAGACAACCATCCCTCTGGTCCCTGCCTATTGTTTGTATCCATTTTAAAGTACTGTTGGCCTTTTCCATGGAATTGGACAACATGCTTAGCTAACCATTATGCACATCTATTGCTTAAAGAACACTGCAAGAATTTAGTCTCCACATTCAAATTCTCTACTTTTATTGTAGTATTTTTTGTTTTTTGTTTTGTAAGGAAAATATATACTACCATTTTTGCTTTAAGTCAGTGTTATAAGTGGTAGAAAAGTGAAGAAAAGTGTTATAAGTGGTGGAAAAGTAAAGATATCTAGTTAGTCATTTGGCCATGGCTTCCATTTGCTCATTTAAATGTTGGTCATCATACTGATAGCCAGAATGTTTATTCTTTAAAATATAATTAAACGGTATTGCTACCCCATGACTTGTCTTATATATTGAACAGCATACATTTTGGTAGTTAAATACCTTGGAATGACTACAATGAAAACATTCAATGCATTTATATTAGCAGTTGTGTAACTGTTTCTGCATTTAGTTCCTTGTGCCAATCTGAGTGTTTGCTCAGTTGGTCCACGTTTTTCAATACAGATGTGTTGCTAACTGGTTCCCTCAGCTTCTGTTTGAGAAGAAACCAACTTTGATTTTCAGTTCTAGCATATACTTTAGCTGAGCTTAGAGTTTTGGGAAGACTTTTGTTTCCCCAGCATTTAAAATGATCATTTCTTTGGTTTCTGGTTGAATAGCTTGAAATGGAAAGTAATAATTATTTTCCCACATGATGTATATTTTTTAGCTACCTTCAAAATGTTCTTTTCGTGTGCTTTTTAAGCATTTTGAATATGATCAAAACTTTTAATCTCTTCTCAGAGATTGTGGGATCTTTAATTTGATGTTTCTATCTTTTAAAGGAAATCTATAGTCATTCTCTCTTCAAATTTTCTTTCTCTTCTCTTCTGAATTTCAGTTACACATGATTCTGCCAAATAGAAATTGTATGTTTTTTTTTTTTTTTTGGTGCTTTAACCCATCAATCACACTCACTAGTTTATGACTTTTCAAACCTGGTAATTTCTGATGGTCTATAATCAAGGTCTTACTGCAATGTTCTTCCTTCAGTTTATCAAATATGCTGATGAAGCCAGCAAAGGCATTCACTGTCTACCACGGTATATGTGCATGTTATTATTCTTCTGTAACCACGCACCTGACGGAAGCACATTTCAGGCTTGTTGGTTTGGGCTTAGGGTTTGTGGGTGCATTCTAAAATGGTGGGGGGAGCATGACAGCAGTAGCTGCTCTCAGCCGTGGAGGCAGCAACAGGAGGCTTGTATCTGAACAGACCAGAAAGCAGGGCTCACAGAGTTACATGACACAGGGCTAAGCCCCTCAGTGATCTACTACCTCCAATATCCCCCGTTTCCTAAGAGCTCCACAGCTTCTCAGTGTCAACATCTGGAAATGGACATTTGGTGACATTTTATATCCATTTATGATACAGATGGAGTATATTTAACATGTCCATTTCATTTTTTCCCCACAGTTTCTATTTCCCTTCAAATTTCCCATTTGTAGCTTATCTTTATATCATTTTACAAATTCTTTAGCTTATTAATCAGAGTTGTTATTTGTTTTGTTTACAATTTCATAGAACAATATCCGTCACGTTCTGAGCCGTTGAGATTGGAGTAAATGGTATTTGTGCATGAGGATTATTAATATCGGAAATTCAATCTTAGGATCAAGATTAAGTTAGACTACTTTCATTGTAGGCTTATAATGAGGAGTAAAGAATTGGAGACAAGGACTGTTTTTATGGAGGACAGGGGTTCAAGCAAGGCTTTCAACTTTTCTTTTTCTTTATTTCCTCTGTGTGTGTGTGTGTGTGTGTGTGTGTGTGTGTGTAAGATGTGCACAAGAATGCATGTGTCTGAGTACATGGGTGTGTATGGTTGTATGCATGCTCCTGTTGAGACCAGAGAACAGTCTCATGTGTTGTCTTCAGGAAATCCATCTGTCTCCCTTAAGACAGTATCTCTCATTGGCCTGCTTTGGCTTGGAGTTTAACAATGACTTTAGGCTGGCTAGCTATTGAGTCTCTGTTGTCCACTCCCCAACACTGAGATTAACACACATAGCTTTATTTGTTGTTGTTGTTGTTGTTAGATCTATTTATTTGATTGTTTTATCCAGTGTTTTACCTGCATGTATGCGTATGTACCATGTGCATGCTTCTTAGAGGTTAGGAGAGGGTGTTGGATCTCCTAGAACTAGAATTGTGGATGATTTCAAGGACAAGAACCTTGCCAGCTGAGCTAACTCCCCATAAGGTGACCAGTCATTCTTTTTCTTCCAGGCCTGCTGTGGTGGAGCCTCTCTTTTCCTCCATCCTTGATCTTTCTTGTGAGCATCCAGTGGAAGTCATGCAGATAAGCTGCTTGCTGTCTGTGTCTTTGTGGTAGCCACTGCTGACTGCTACCAACTTTAAGTTGAGTGCTTTAACTTGTCCATACAGCATGTGTTGGTCTCCTCTTCACCTCTTCACCACAGGTAAGAAAGTACCTCAGAATAACTCTCTTGCTGTTAGCCTGTTTATTTTCAAATTTTAAACCACTTCGTTTCTGCGTGATCTCAGTTCTTCAATGGACTAAAGAAGAAATGTAGCATTTATCCAGCTTTAGTTGTTAGGTGGCGGGGGGAATGGACTTCCCAGGATCTCACATTATATATAGCTTGACCAGCTATTTTAAATATAGGTTCATATGTCTTCTTTTGTCTCAGGTTCCCCTTTATGCATCCTTCTAATCTTGGTTGGTGTAGGCTTAGAGTTTTCTTTAAAACCTACCTTATTTAGGGTTCTTAAATACTTCAACTTCCCTTCCAGCCCACTCACCAGAGGTCGGGGAGAAAGAAGGCTTTTTTTTTTTAATTGAATTTTTGAAATTTACACTTCAAATGTTATCCCTTTTCCCATTTTCCTTCCTGTCCAAAAACACCCTATCCCATCCACCCTCCCACTGCTTCCATGAGCGTGTCCCCCACCTGACATTCCTCTAAACTGGGGGTGCTGGGGGAGTCCAGCCTTGGCAGGACCAAAGGCTTCACCTCCCATTGATGCCCAAAAGCTCATCCTCTGCTACATATGCAGCTGGAGTCCTGGGTCTGTCCATGTGTACTCTTTGGATGGTGGTTTAGCCCCTGGGAGCTCTGGTTGGTTGATATTGTTGTTCTTATGGGGTTGTAAACCCCTTCAGCTCCTTCAATCCTTCCTCTAACTCCTGGAGACCCCATTCCCAGTTCAATGGTTGGCTGTGAGCATCCGCCTTTGTGTTTGTCGTGCTCTGGCAGAGACTCTCAGGAAACAACTATGTCAGGCTCCTGTCAGTATGATCTTCTTGGCATCAGCAATACTGTCTGGGTTTGGTGGCTGTATATGGGCTGGATACCCAGATGGCCATACTTTGGATGGCCTTTCCTTCAGTCTCTGCTTCAAATTTGTCTTCATATTCCCTCCTGTGAATATTTTCCCCCCTTCTAAGGAGGACTGAAGCATCCACACTTTGGTCATCCTGCTTCTCGAGCTTCATGTGGTCTGTGGATTGTATCTTGGGTAATAGAAGCTTTGGGGCTAAATCTGCTTATCAGTGAGTACATACCATGTATATTCTTATGTTTGGGTTACCTCACTCAGGATATTTTCTAGTTCCATCCATTGCTTATGAATTTCATGAAGTCATTGTTTTTGATAGCTGAGTAATATTCCATTGTGTAGATTCACCTCTGTTGAAGGGCATCTGGGTTCTTTCCAGCTTCTGGCTATTATAAATAAGGCTGGTGTGAACATAGCGGAGCACGTGTCTTTGTTGTATGTTGGGGCATCTTATTGGTATATACTCAGGAGTAGTAGAGCTGCATCCTCAGGCAGTGCAAGGTCCAATTTTCTGATGAACCTCCAGACTGATTTCCAGAGTGGTTGTACCAGCTTGTAGTCCCACCAGCAATAGATGAGTGTTCTTCTTCCTCCACATCTTTGTTGTAAAATATAAAAAATAGAAAAAGTATGGTTATCTTTTATCCCGCTAGGTCCAGCACCACAGTGCCCCAAGATATCTGCTAGATACCTTGGCAGAAACACATCCCAACTCCTCGGCGACCCAATGTCTCCTGCCGCCACACACTTTCCTACACTCAAACTGTCACATAAAAGAACACACAACACAATAATCTGAGATCCAATTGATAAGATATAATTGCCCACTTAAACATACAAAGCCCAGTACCATCCATCCCTTAGGAACATTGATAACAACCTGTAAATACACAGAGTGAGATCTTTATGTCAGCCTCCATCGTCCTGCCATGGCTTCTCCCCCTACCCTCTCTGGTCCAGTCTCCTCCTCTTCCTTCAAATTTCTCTCCCACTCATGCTTCCTTCCTCCAATGACAGGCCTCCTTCTATCCTGTACCTGCCCCTCACCTGTATTTTACAAATTCAATGGGGAGACATTTCTGGTGAAGTTACCTGATTCCTGAGTCCTTGACTAGGCAGCTGTCCTTGGGGCAGTGAAATTAGCATCAAAATACAGATAACACCGGGGCAAACCACAACACATCTTTGCCTGCCTCTGCTGTCACAAGAGTTTTTGATCTTAGCCATTCTGACTGTGTGAAGTAGAAACTCAGGGTTGTTTTGATTTGCATTTCCCTGATGACTAAGGGTGTTGAACATTTCTTTAGGTACTTCTCAACCATTTGATATTCCTCAGTTGAGAATTCTTTGTTTAGCTCTGTACCCCATTTTTAATAGGGTTATTTGATTCTCTGGAGTCTAACTTCTTGTATTCTTTGTATATATTGGTTATTAGCCCTCTATCAGAGGTAGGATTGGTAAAGATCTTTTCCCAATCTGTTGGTTGCCATTTTGTCCTAATGACAGTGACCTTTGCCTTACAGAAGCTTTGTAATGTTATGAAGTCCCATTTGTTGATTCTTGATCATGGAGCATAAGCCATTGGTGTTCTGATCAGGAAAATTTCCCCAGTGCCTGTGTGTTCGAATCTCTGCCCCATATTTTGTTTCTATTAGTTTGAGTGTATCTGATTTTATGTGGAGGTCCTTAGTCCAGTTGGACTTGAGCTTTGTACAGGGTGATAAGAATAGATCGATTTGCATTCTCCTGCATGCCAACCTCCAGTTGAACCAGGAACATTTGTTGAAAATGTTTTTTTTCCACTGGGTGGTTTTAACTCCTTTTCCAAAGATCAAGTGACCATAGATGCATGGGTTCATTTCTGGGTCTTCATTTCTATTCCATTGATCTACCTGCCTGTCTCTGTACCAATACCATACAGGTTTTATCACTATTGCTCTGTAATACAGCTGGAGGTTCAGGATGGTGATTCCCCCAGAAATTCTTTTATTGTTGAGAAAAATTTTTGATATCCTAGGGGGTTTTTTGTTTTCCAAATAAACTTGCAAATTGCTCTTTCTATCTCTATGAAGAATTGAATTGGAATTTTGATGGGGATTGCATCGAATCTGTAGATTGCTTTGAGCAAATGGACCTTTTTACTATATTAATCCTGCCAATCTATGAGCATGGAAGATCTTTCCATCTGAGATCTTTTTCAATTTCTTTCTTCAGAGACTTGAATTTCTTGTCATACAGATCTTTCACTTGCTTGGTTAGAGTCACACTGAGGTATTTTATGTTATTCCTGACTATTGTGAAGGGTGTTGTTTTCCCTAATTTCTTTCTCAGCTGGTTTATCCTTTGAGTAGAGGAAGGCTACTTATTTGTTTGAGTTAATTTTATACCCAGCCATTTTGCTGAAGTTGTTTATCAGATTTAGTAGTTCTCTGGTGGATTTTTTGGGGTCACTTAAGCATACTATCTTATGATCTGCAAATAGTGATACTTTGACTTCTTCCTTTCCAATTTGAATCCCTTTGACTTCCTTTTGTTGTTTGACTACTTTGGCTAGGACTTCGATCACTATATTGAATAGGTAAGGAGAGAGTGGGCAGCCTTGTCCAGTCCCTGATTTTAGTGGGATTGCTTCAAGTTTCTCTCCATTCAAACGATGTTGGCTACTGGTTTGCTGTATATTGTTTTTACTATGTTTAGGCATGGGCCTTCAATTCCTGATATTCCCAAGCCTTTTAAAATGAAGGGGGTGTTGAATTTTGCCAAATGCTTTCTCAGCATCTATTGAGATGATCATGTGTTTTTTTCCTTTGAATTTGTTTATATAGTGGATTATGTTGATGGATTTCTATATATTGTGGCTTCATAGAAGAAATTGGGTAGGGTTCCTTCTGTTTCTATTTTGTGGAATAATTTGGACAATATTGGTATTATGTCTGATAGAATTCTTCTCTAAACCCATTTGGTCTTGGGCTTTATTTGGTTTAGAGACTTTTAATGACTGTTTCTATTTCTTTAGGAGTTATGGGACTGTTAAATGGTTTATCTCAACCTGATTTAAATTTTGTACCTGGTATCTGTCTAGAAAACTGTCCATTTCATCCAGATTTTCCAGTTTTGTTGAATATAGGCTTTTGTAGTAGAATCTGACGATTTCTTTGAATTTTGTCAGCTTCTGTTGTTATGTCTCCCTTTTCATGCCTGATTTTGTTAATTTGGATACTCTCTCTGTGCTCTCTGGTTAGTCTTGTGGGGCGGGGTGTTATCTATCTTGTTGATTTTCTCAAAGAACCAGCTCCTGGTTTTGTTTTTTGTTTGTTTGTTTGTTTTGATTCTTTGTATAGTCCTTTTTGTTTCTACTTTGTTGATTTCAGCCCTATGTTTGTTTATTTCCTGCAGTCTACTCCTCTTTGGTGTATTTGCTTCTTTTTGTTCTAGAGCTTTTAAATGTGCTGTCAAGCTGCTAGTGTGTGCTCTCTCCAGTTTCTTTTTAAAGGCACTCAGAACTATGAGTTTTCCTCTTAGCTTTGCTTTCATTGTGTCCCATAAATTTGGGTATGTTGTGCATTCATTTTCATTAATTTCTAAAAAAGTCTTTAATTTCTTTATTTCATTCTTGACCAAGTTGTTATTGAGTAGAGTGTTGTTCATCTTGCGTGTATATGTGGACTTTCTGCCATTTTTGTTGTTATTGAAGACCAGTCTTAGACCATGATGATCTGATAGGATGTATGGGATTTTTTCAATCTTCTTGTATCTGTTGAGGCCTCTTTTGTGACTGATTATATTGTCAGTTTTGGAGAAGGTACCATGAGGCACTGAGAAGAAGGTATATTCTTTTGTTTTAGGATGAAATGTTCTATACATATCTGTTAAATCCATTTGGTTCATAACTTGTTAGTTTCTCTGTGTCTCTGTTTAGTTTCTGTTTCCATGATCTGTCCATTGATGAAAGTGGGGTGTTGAAGTCTCCCACTATTATTGTGTGAGCTACAATATGTGCTTTGAACTTTAGTGAGATTTCTTTTATGAATGTAGGTGCCCTTGCATTTGGAACACAGACGTTCATGATTGAGAGTTCATCTTTGTGGATTTTTTTCTTACTCCAGATTGTTTCTTGGGACCATTTGCTTGGGAAATTGTTTCCCAGCCTTTTACTCTGAGGTAGTGTTTGTCTTTGTCACTGTGGTGTGTTTCTTGTATGCAGCAAAATGCTAGGTCCTATTTACATATCTAGTCTGTTAGTCTGTCTTTTTATTGGAGAGTTGATTCCAGTGATGTTGAGAGATATTAAGGACCTATGATTGTTGTTTCCTGTTATTTTTGCTGTTAGAGCTGGAATTATGTTTGTGTGGCTATTGGGTTAGTTGAAATTAGATTTCTTTCTTGCTTTTTCTAGGGTGTAGTTCCCTCCTTGTGTGTAGTTTTCCATCTTTTATCCTTTGTAGGGCTCGATTTGTGGAAAGATATTGTGTCAATTTGGTTTTGTCACAGAATATCTTGGTTTCTCCATCTATGTTAATTGATAGTGTTGCTGGATATAGTAGGCTGAGTTTGCTTTTATGTTCTCTTAGGGTCTGTATGACATCTGCCCAGGATCTTCTGGCTTTCATAGTCTCTGATGAGAAGTGTAGAATAATTCTGATAGATCTGCCTTTATATGTTATTTGACCCTTTTCCCTTACTGCTTTTAATATTCTTTCTTTGTTTTATGCATTTAACATTTTGAGTATTATGTAACAGAAGGAATTTCTTTTCTGGTCCAATCTATAGATATGGCCAATATAGGCAATTGGCATTCTATGGGCTTCTTGTATGTTTATAGCCATCTCTTTCTTTAGGTTAGGGAGGTTTTCTTCTATAATTTTATTGAAGATAATTATTGGACCTTTAAGTTGGGAATCTTCACTCTCTTCTGTACCTATTATCTTTAGGTTTGAGCTTCCCATTGTGTCCTGGATTTCCTGGATGTTTTGGGCTAGGAGCTTTTTGTGTTTTACATTATCTTTGATGGTTGTGTCAATGTTTTTTAATGGTATCTTCTGCCCCTGAGATTCTTTCTTCTATCTCTTGTGTTCTGTTGGTAATGCTTGTGTCTATGACTACTGATCTCTTTCCTAGATTTTCTATCTCCAGGGTTCTCTTTTATTGTGTTTTCTTTATTCTTTCTATTTCCATTTTTAGATCCTGGATGGTTTTGTTCAATTTCTTCTCCTGTTTGGTTGATTTTTCTCTTTTCTCTTTAAGAACTTTCATATGTTGTCCTGTATTTCTTTAAGGGAGTTATTTATGTATTTCTTAAAGTCCTCTAACATCATCATGAGTTGTGATTTTAAGTCAAAATCTTACTTTTCTGGTGTGTTAGGGTATGTAGGGCTTGCTATGGTAGGGGAACTGAGCTCTGATGATGCCAAGTGGCCTTGGTTTCTGTTGCTTAGGTTCTTGCCCTTGCCTCTCACCATCTGCTTATCTCTGATGTTAGCTGGTCTTGCTGTGTCTGACAGTGGCTTGTCCCTCCTGTAAGCCCGTGTGTCAGCATTACTGGGAGACCAGTTCTCTTCCCAAGGGATCTGGGTACAGAGAGCTGTGGCACAGGGTCAGTTCAGGGCGCAGAGAGAAACTGGAAGGATACTGTCTCAGACTGCTCTTCAATTCCTGTGCTCTGAGGGCTCTGGGTGGGTCCCTCTGAGCAGAAGTGGTGGTCTTACCACCATTCTCAGGTGTGGTGCTCTCAGGTGTGTCAGCAGTTCTGGGAGACCAGCTTTCTCTCAGCGGTTTCTGGGTACAGAGTGCTAAGGCACAGGGTGAGCTCTGGGGTGTAGGCAAAAACAAGAATGAGAAAGAAGGTTAATAGGAAAAGGGGATTATGAACCTGTTTAATAGTAGTTCTTTGGGGCAATTCCACTCTTTTTTTAATCTTTTTTTAAGCAGTCCAGTTCAATAGCAAACACCAGAGACGAATCAGTAGTGGTGGCTCAATCCAGCAGAAACAGCAAGGCCCTGCTAAATTGTCACAAGACAGCAGAAGTGGCCAGAATCAGTCAGAATACCATAAATTCTTTGGCATATTTCTCTCTACAAAGTAAAGACCAGTGAAGACAAGCAAAGACCAGTGAAGAAGTAAGGCTAGCAAAGAACCGAAGCCCTGCACAGTATAGCAATGCAAGAGCATTTTCTCACTGTTTGTGGGGTTTTATTTAGAGTCTTTCTAAATATCACATGACCTCTGAAGTGTCTGTTTTCAGCAAAACATCAGGAGCCCTCTCACAAGACAGCATCCAGAAAACATATCACATGTCCCAACTGAGTTGTTAAGAAAACAAAATTTTCCACTTCAGGTTGGAACTTTGAAATGTTGATCATTGATTAAGAAATCCTTTAATTTTTCCATTCACAATCCCTTTATTCTCATAAAAATTTTATGCTTTTTCTGTATATAGAATAGATTCACTAATAAAACATTTAGTGATAATGATAAATAAATGTATTTAAAACAATTCCTTGGTGTACATATAATCTTATCACCTTTTACTTTTTTTTTTATTAACTTGAGTATTTCTTATATACATTTCGAGTGTTATTCCCTTTCCCGGTTTCCGGGCAAACATCCCCCTAATCCCTCCCCCTCCCCTTCTTTATGGGTGTTCCCCTCCCCATCCTCCCCCCATTGCTGCCCTCCCCCCAACAATATAGTTCACTGGGGGTTCAGTCTTAGCAGGACCCAGGGCTTCCCCTTCCACTGGTGCTCTTACTAGGATATTCATTGCTACCTATGAGGTCAGAGTCCAGGGTCAGTCCATGTATAGTCTTTAGGTAGTGGCTTAGTCCCTGGAAGCTCTGGTTGCTTGGCATTGTTGTACATATGGGGTCTCGAGCCCCTTCAAGCTCTTCCAGTTCTTTCTCTGATTCCTTCAATGGGGGTCCTATTCTCAGTTCAGTGGTTTGCTGCTGGCATTTGCCTCTGTATTTGCTGTATTCTGACTGTGTCTCTCAGGAGCGATCTACATCCGGCTCCTGTCAGCCTGCACTTCTTTGCTTCATCCATCTTGTCTAATTGGATGGCTGTATATGTATGGGCCACATGTGGGGCAGGCTCTGAATGGGTGTTCCTTCTGTGTCTGTTTTAATCTTTGCCTCTCTATTCCCTGCCAAGGGTATTCTTGTTCCCCTTTTAAAGAAGGAGTGAAGCATTCACATTTTGATCATCCATCTTGAGTTTCATGTGTTCTAGGCATCTAGGGTAATTCAAGCATTTGGGCTAATAGCCACTTATCAATGAGTGCATACCATGTGTGTTTTTCTGTGATTGGGTTACCTCACTCAGGATGATATTTTCCAGTTCCAACCATTTGCCTACGAATTTCATAAAGTCATTGTTTTTGATAGCTGAGTAATATTCCATTGTGTAGATGTACCACATTTTCTGTATCCATTCCTCTGTTGAAGGGCATCTGAGTTCTTTCCAGCTTCTGGCTATTATAAATAAGGCTGTGATGAACATAGTGGAGCATGTGTCTTTTTTATATGTTGGGGCACCTTTTGGGTATATGCCCAAGAGAGGTATAGCTGGATCCTCAGGCAGTTCAATGTCCAATTTTCTGAGGAACCTCCAGACTGATTTCCAGAATGGTTTTACCAGTCTGCAATCACACCAACAATGGAGGAGTCTTCCTCTTTCTCCACATCCTCGCCAGCATCTGCTGTCCCCTGAGTTTTTGATCTTAGCCATTCTCCCTGGTGTGAGGTGAAATCTCAGGGTTGTTTTGATTTGCATTTCCCTTATGACTAAAGATGTTGAACATTTCTTTAGGTGTTTCTCAGCCATTCGGCATTCCTCAGCTGTGAATTCTTTGTTTAGCTCTGAACCCCATTTTTTAATAGGGTTATTTGTTTCCCTGCGGTCTAACTTCTTGAGTTCTTTGTATATTTTGGATATAAGGCCTCTATCTGTTGTAGGATTGGTAAAGATCTTTTCCCAATCTATTGGTTGCCATTTTGTCCTAACCACAGTGTCCTTTGCCTTACAGAAGCTTTGCAGTTTTATGAGATCCCATTTGTCGATTCTTGATCTTAGAGCATAAGCCATTGATGTTTTGTTCAGGAAATTTTTTCCAGTGCCCATGTGTTCCAGATGCTCCCCTAGTTTTTCTTCTATTAGTTTGAGTGTGTCTGGTTTGATGTGGAGGTCCTTGATCCACTTGGACTTAAGCTTTATACAGGGTGATCTTATCACCTTTTAAAGACAACAGTAAATCTGCACACTGATTCAGTAGATTTGTTTCTTAGTTTTGATATAAACAATTAAGTATTGACAAAACATTTGATATTGTAACACAGGAAGCATCTTTAACATTTCCCACGGTTAGAAAGCAGTCAAAAATTTGACCTTACAGGGTGTCAGTGCTGATATTGCCACTTCCCATATATGTAGTTCAAAATGGCAGAAATGTATCTGGGAACATTTCAGAAATTGTTGGATATTCTGTTCTTGTCCCAAGCTAAATGCATTTTATATTTTTTATATAGAAATAAAGTTTCTACCTCACATGGTAATTTTAAAAATCAAAATTTTCTGATCCAAAGTTATGTTAATTTGACACTTTCATGTCAAGGAATAGCAGAAAAAATATATGTTATTTTCAGTAATTAAATCATTTTGTTTCTATAAGAGCAGAAAAGTTTGTATGCACATTAAAACACCGCAGTACATAAAATAAGACATGTCAAATTTGAATGGAGGGAGTGTTGTAGATGCTGCATAGTGTGATGGCATGCTCTGCTCAGTGCAGATGGTAACCTTGTGTGCTGAGAGCCAAGTCTGCAGTGAGTTGAACTGGGCAAAGTGTGTGATTGCTGCCAGAGACCTCAGATTTATTGCATGCTTGATTTTGAATTTTTTTGGCCATTGCACATTCAGAAAGTTTACGGTTGGCATTTGCTTATGTGGCCCATATGGGTCATGACCTATAGTTTAAGAAGCTGAACTCTAGGAAACCAAATCTAAGAAAATTGCATTTCTTTTTAATGTAAGCTCCAGTGTCATGAAACTTCTCCAACTTCCTCAACAAACAAAACAACAAAAACAAATCTCCCAAGTGCCATAACTTGAGATTTTATATTCATATCACATCTAAAATTTTGACCTTGTGTTCTAAAAACTCAACTAGATCAAAACATTCTGATTTGTTTCCATACTCGTTAATGCAGCATTTGCTGAGGAACAAGCATATATTGTACTAGGATACATTGTAGCCAAGAGGGACATTGTAGCTGTTCTCACAAAACCTCCAGTCACGTGGGAAGACAGAGTGAAGATGGAGCAATGCTCGTTGTTGGCAGCTCCTCTTAAGCTCCAGTAAAGCACAATTGTTTAATCTGTGTGAAAAGTAAACCTTGTGTAACTACTTTCCTTTTCATTTTACATTTCACTTAAACATAGTGTTCCCCATCTTGTTATTATTTCAGATTTTCATTCAATGTAGTCTCGTAAAACATTTGTTTTGTTGAACAAATTGTCAAAATGTAGTTTTAAGTCTTGTATTCTTATTGAAGGACCGCAGTTTCCATATGTCATATTTTCTGAGAAGTACTAGTATTTATTAAAAGTCTTGTATCCCACTGAATAGTGAAATATTTTCAGTTCATCTTAAATTTATTTCAATGATAGTTCTTAAAAATTGAATCTCAAAGAAAGAAAGAAGGGAGTGCAATAAATGGACAATCAAAGTGATCTATTTATAAATAAATATAAAGATTCAGCATCAAAGTGAAATTGCTCACGTTGAAAAAGAAACTTAGTTATCTTTTTCACTGCAACAACTACATCAATTTTTAATATAACTGCTTTTAAGATCATTTAATATTGCATTTTTAAGGAAAGCTTGACAGGCTAATTTAACACGTTAAATTTAACACACACTGCACTTAGTTTTACTAACAAATACACATGAATATATTATTCAGCCAATAAATAACAAAGCATAGCATTTAGACTGCAAGAGATTTAGGTCACAATCCTGACGCCAGGTAGTTGTAACTTCTAGCAACTTTATTTTGTAAAGCTTGCTTCCTTATCTGTAAAGCCTGTCTCCCTTCCTCTCCCTCTCCTCTCTCCCTCCCTCCATGTGTGTCTGTGTGTATTCCCAGCATTCACATAAAACGTGAGCATCACAGGCAAGAATTGCACACATATCATATCATATCATATCATATCATATCATATCATATCATATCATATCATATCATATCGTATACCACACACACAACAATCAGATACCACCTATGGAGTGGTTTCTCATTTAAAACAAACAAACAAAAAAACAGGTCAATCGTCTTTGTCTAAACCATTTCACAGTTCTTTGTAGGTCTGAGCCCACTTCCAGGTTTGAAATCCTATCAAAATTTACCAATCCCTGGGCTTGTTTTAAAATCTTGCCAATCCCCAACCTGGAGTTGTCAACATGGGAAACAACTGTCCAAAGAAACATTACTGTATAAGCCTCTCCTGCTCAGTTCCCTGGTTCTTCTCATTCAAGCACAGACAGCCAACCTCTTGGGTGAGGTTTGCTGTGCAGTGGGCTCCTAACTGCCTGGATAGCTTCCCCTAAGAGCTGTAACCCTTCCACCAGGAAAACCTCTCCCCTCAGAGCTGTAACCAACACTTACATTGGTTCCATGACTCAGACAGAGTCTCCTGGTGCCTGTGCTCGCTCCCTGTGGAGTCTGAGCTGCACTGAGACCCTATCCCTCGTTTCCAGTCTGCCTGCCATTCAGAATCCCATCCACCAGTGGCAATTCAGCAAATTTTCCCTTTGTTCAGTGGAAATGCTTCCCTGAACCCATGGAAGTGACCGTTGGACAGCCAACTCCCCTCTGGTACAATATACTAATTAGGACCCTGAAACCACCCCAAATGGAGGACAACTTCTTATGACCTACTTCTTCTCTCAAACTTTCCCTGCTATTGGGATCAAACTTAAACATATAGAGAAAGGATCCCTGACTCCAGTCAGAAGTCTTAATGGTGGCCTTTAAGGTTGACCATGGGAGAGATGAGAAAGCCTGAAAACAAAATACCTGATGCCAGCAAAGGCTTTGACCATAGCAACTTCTCCCTGGCCTCACAAAGCCCAAGAACCTCCAGACCCCCACTTCAAATGTGGCCAGGAGGGTCATTGGGTGTGGGTCTGTTTGATCACTCATAAACCATTCTGCCCATACTGATGGTGACATCCAGAGTGCCACTGGGACACTGTCCTCATGTCCTGCACAGCACGGGGACATCAAGCCCAGATTACCCTCCAACTAACCTCCTAGGTCTGGCCACGAATGAATGAGGGGTCCCAGGTTCCCTTGGTCTGACCATCACCACCTTAACAATGAGCCTCCATAGTCATCCCAGGGTCAGGATGATCCCTCTCTTTCCTTCTGGGCACCAGGGCTACCTACTCAGTCCCTGAGGAAGTTTTGGAGATTTACCAACCCTTCCTTGTTCCTCTGTTGTTGGGGTAAGTGGACAGACTTACCAGCCTCACTAAACCTCATTTCTTAAGTGTATCTTCAGGGGCATCCCTCTCACTGACTCCTTCCTAATGGTACCAACCTGTTCTATTCTCTTGTTGGGAAAAGACCTCCTAGCCAATATGGGAGCTTCTATTTCCTTTGCTTGCCCCACCCACTTGATTCAGGCTCACCAATCACTGCTGGAGTGGATGGCTTGGTCAGGGTGCACATCCCCTTCTCATTAATTGAACTCTCTCAAACAGAAAAGAGATTGAGGTCCTACTCTGCGAACCCTTTCATCTTTAGTAAAGACTTTCAGTATATTACCCAGTTTTACAACTTCACCTTTCATGATGTTTATATCATTCTGACCAAAGACCTTCTCCCTGAGTAATACAGGTGAGTCTGGGACCAAGCAGATGAAATCCTTTAATCTAATGCTGACCAAACTGCTGACTCATCCCTGACTGAGACCCTGAATGGGATCACTATACCCCAGGAGGCACCCTTGCTAAATATGAATTTGTAACTTGCTTCCTGACCAGTCTCTGCAAGGCTACCATTAGAGCCTCCCAATCACAATCCCTCTCCTCTTTCTCATAGATGGATGGGCCTCTTTAGCGTCATTCTTAATATCCCAATTACTGCTAAGCTTGCTGGTTTTCCTCACAGGATTCATCTTTCTCATCTCAATCCCTTTATACCATCATCTCAAGATAATATTCAGCCCCAACAGGACCTTGCACCCTTAAATTTCAGAAGATACCAAGATTGACCAGCTAACCTCCAGTCTCAGAAGAATGAAGTCCCACACATCTGCTGAGTCCTGAGCTCGACCCTGTTGGTTCAATCCCTACCTTTCTTTCTACCTCATCCTGCTCACTCCCATCAGTAGCAGGATTTATGTTTGGAAATTTGAGGTTCAGGAAACTTATACTCACAATTCATCTAGATCACCCCCCATGTGGTGGGTCTGGAGACTGCTCACTGGCAACTTATCCCTATAACACCTACATCGACTTTTAAAACACCTGTCCTCTATGCTTGCTCTCCCTTTGATTAAACCAGATATTACTGTTGACGTTGGCCAGAGACCAATGGAGGCAGCTCTTACTCATCCTGTAAGAGATATAATGCACATTCAGGAAGAATTCTACCTTCTATGTCAGATGAAGGATTTTTATATCAAAGTTAAGGATCCATGGCACCCCAGATGGAGTCATGGGTAAGCTTTACGATAGCATCTAACACAGCCATCCATCCAGCATGATCAAAATACAAAGGGTATACACCCCACTTTTCTCAACCTTTAAGTATATACAAGGTAGAAGAAGCCGTCCAACATTCTCAAAGATCCTTACATCCATAGCATTACTCCTATCAGACAATACCAACCTTACCGCTCTGTCCTCATGGTCACTCCTTCTCTCGTTTCAGTCTTTAACTTCTACCTATCAGCTACTAAATAATGCCCTACATGGCTGCTTTGGAGAAGCGCTGGTTGTATGTTTCTCCTGGGTCAAACTAGCAACCAATCGTAGTGTCACCTACTGGACTACTACATTCTCACCTTGTGGCTCATTAACTGATCTGAGCTGAATGTAACTATCACCCCCTATCTCTCCCTTCTCTTTCTCTTCAGTATTGTAGACTGCTTTAACTGCTCAGGGACATACTTAATGGGTTACACTGGGCCCTAAGAATGCAGTAATATTTTGCTTCTGGGCACTGCCATCCAGCCTTTATGTTTGAATGTTCACAATGCCTCAGTCTTCTACCACTCCCTACCCCCTGGTGTTCCATTTCCCCAAATTAGGAGTGGTAGCTGGTGAGGAACCCTTGCTGGTTCCCATCTCAGGGCTTACAGTGTCAGGACATGACGAATAAGTGGTTCAGATCTTACCCCCTTTGTGGCCTGGGAATAACCCTGGTGTTCCCCCTGGAGCAGCCAGTCTAACTTACCTATGTATTATCAGATTTCCTCCCAGTTTATCCAGGATCTCCAATCGGCAGCTCAGACTGTCCTTACCCTTCAGGGTCAGAAAGACTCTGGCCATGATGGTGTTATGTAATGGTCAAAGATTAGATTTACTAACAGCAGAGAGAGGTGGTCTTTGCCTCTTCCACAGGGAGGAAAGTTGCCTTTATATTAACCAATCAGGTATAGTAAGATCCAACGACTTCAGATAGAAGGCCAGAAATGTAAGGAAAAGTTTGATGTCTCTGGCTAACGGACCTTTGACAGTCTACCATGGATTTGGATATTGCCTTTCCTAACTTCTCATTTCTTCCTTTTGTTAATCCCACAAGTCACACCCTGCTTTATAAATTTCTTGTCTAGATTTCTTCAACAACAGCTTCAAAATATTTCTAAAACTATATCAGTTTTTATTGCTGGATCACTACCCTTAGTTACTTAGCCAGATGCTCATGACTCTCAGCAAAGGTCAAGCTCACCCCGAAAGGCTTCAAATGCCGGAAGTCAGCAGAAAACACTCTAATGAAAATGCTGCCCCCTTTCCCAACCCCTGGCTGTTTATTAATAATAAACAAAAAAGGAGGGAATGCAGGGTACAAGGGGCCAGCACACTTCCAGGTTTGAAGACCTATCAAAACCCACCAGTCCCTTAGCATGAAATCCCACCTACCCCAGAGCTCAAATTACCAGCAATCCCTGGGCTCGGCTTGGAATCTCACCAATCTCTACTCTGGAAAATTTCTCCCCAGAGAAACCATACCCTGAAGCTCTTACTCAGCAAAGGCCACCACCCTCTTGTGTCTCTTTCGTGAGGTTTGTTGTTCTGTGTGACTTTGTTATTCCTAGGCTCTGGACGGATGAGATACTTTCCCTCAAAGCTGTAACACTTCCACTAGTAAGGAATGCCTCTCCTGCAATGAGCAGTGGGTGAAAACATCTCTATGTATAACCCATCTGTGTGGACAGACCTAGTTCTTGCCTCTTTGGGGAGTAGGATGGTGACTGTGTAACTCATGTCTCTCTTTTCACACCTTTTACGTGTGAGAGCAACAGGATGACTGAATACATTGTTCACTTCTTATTTGGGACACTAACTGGTGTTTCTTTCCACCCCTTTTAAAATCAGAAACAAAATATAGAAGTCTGCAAAAAGCCTCATGACTAAGCAGGTTAAAAAGATTCCGAAGAACATCTCTTTAAGTTCATTTATCAATTATTTCTGCAAATAATTGGAGAGTGCAGCCATTTTAGTGGTTTAATTAAGTCTTCTTCCTGTCAGACACATTCTTTAATTTAAAAACATTTAAATTATATATATATATATATATATATATATTGTGTGTGTGTGTGTGTGCGTGTGTGTGTTTTGTGTGTGTGTACACAAGCTTATGGAAGTCAGAGGACAGCTTATAGGAATTGCTTTCTTCTTCCACCCAGTGGTTTCTGGCATGGGAATGAGGGTTGTCAGGCTTGGCAGTAAGAGCCTTTACCTGCTGAGCCCTCCTGCTGGCCTCACAAGAAGGTAAAATTCTTACCTGACAACAGCCACAGAGGTGGCAGTTTCTGAGGGCTCCACACTCTTCCAGTCAATCCCACACCAAAAAGAGATTTGAAACGAAGACAAAAGCACACAGTAGAGAGCTATTTAGACGGCAGAATTGACTGCTTCATTTAAAGAGGAGACGAGAATGATGCCCAGACTTCTGAGAGGAGTGGTGACCACCATTGAAGGAGGGGATGCTTCAGAGGAGTTCAGTTTCTAGCAGGCAGAATTGTGGGGACCTGGAAGGCGTCCAAATGGTACAGTTGCCTTGGCTAAATGGTTCTAGGGCTTAGAGAAAGTCATTTGAGCTGAACACTCAGATCTGATTCATTAACGTTTAGTGGATTATTACACAGTAACTCACTCCTGGGGAGTGGATACACAGAAGGACAGGGTGGGAATCAACATGACACTTAGCTGACCTGGGGCTTCTGCTCTGAACCAGGGAGTGTGGAATGCAGTGAGCGGTCACAAGTCAGTAATGCTTCCCGGCTCCTGGTACTCTGTAAAGAAAAGCCGTCAAGATGGCCCCATGGATAAAAATGTTTGCTGCAGAAGCCTCATGGCCCAAAATCCCCAGCACCCACACATCATGAGCACACACATAATAATAACATTTTAGAAAAATTAAAACATCTGACAAGGACTCAATAGATTACTCTCAACCAGTTACAGAGCCTGCCACTGCATAAATGGCACCGTATGAGGCTGACCGCCGTGGATGGGCAGGCACACCAGCCTAGTTCTCCTTTTTTTTTTTTTTTTTTTTTTTTGGTTCTATTTTTCGGAGCTGGGGACCGAACCCAGGGCCTTGCGCTTCCTAGGTAAGCGCTCTACCACTGAGCTAAATCTCCAGCCCCCAGCCTAGTTCTCAAACTAGAGATTTTCAGCTTGAGGCTATGCTATCCACGGCAACTTGTCTAGAAATGAAATCCCCAAATGGAGGAGGGGGACCATTGAGTTTCTGGACCTGGGCCGAGTTCTGTGGACATTTCTAGGCGACCACAGCTGTAGCAAGGAGAAAAAGCACGGAAAGACCAAGAGAGGTTTCTGAGCAAGTGTTGCTGGGCTGGAGAAATAAGTGAGAAAGACAAAAGCTAGTTTTCAGAAAATCTGCCACCTTGTGGAAGGCCCGAGAGAAGGAAGAAGGTCATGAGAAAGACCTTCCACAAAGGAGGTTGAAGAGACCCAGGAACTCTGTCCCCTCAGCATGAAAGCACGTTGTTCTGGTCTTCCAAGAAATTGCTTCTTTGTCCAGGAAGACAATAGTAGCACGCTCAGATGTAGTATTGTTTTGCAAACTAGTGCCAGCCAGACAGCGCGAGGCTCCCCCTTGCTCCAGCCTGTTTAGACTAGAGAAGGACAAGAGTGGGGGTGGTTGTCTGCTAGACCCTTCTTGCATCCCTAAGATGTTGATGCTTCCTTCCTTGAGGTAATGAGAACTCAACTCAGCAGAAAAAGCTTGGCATCTTTTGGAATTGTGACAGTCACCATGGTTCCTAGACTTTTAGCCTGGAGAACTGTCTGCATGAAATGAAGTCTGAATTTTGAAGTAGTCAGAAACTCCTCCCCTGTATCCCATCAGCAGTCCCTGTCACCTGGGAAAGGAGACTTCAGCAGATAGCTTGAGGGACCGGGGCAGGGGAGGTAACCTTGCAGCTGTCCTTCTCTGTCTCTAGATGTCGCCCTTGGTATCAAGATAACAATTCCTGTATCCAAGAAGAGTTCCTTATTGCAAGAAAAGGCAGCATAAGCTCACCCCTGGAAACAAGAGAAAAGCCTAAACGCAAAGGACTTCCTTCTTTGCTTCCTAAGTCAGATGTGTGACAAGAAAGATTAGGATGTGGAAATGCAGCTGTGACATTAGGAGTCTTTCTCACGGGTTCCAATTAGGCCTGGAGCTACTGTGACTTCCAATCAAAGAGCATACAAAGTGTTAAGCTTCTCAGAAACTTCTGTAAACAGCTAGTGTATGAACTAACATTTCCTGAAAGCTCAACCGTTGTTGTTCACTGAGAAATTCTCAGGCTTGCCCTAAGAAGAGAGAGAGAGAGAGAGAGAGAGAGAGAGAGAGAGAGAGAGAGAGAGACAGAGAGAGAGAGAGAGAGACAGAGAGAGAGAGAGAGAGAGACAGAGAGAGAGAGACAGAGAGAGAGAGAGAGACAGAGAGAGAGAGAGAGAGAGAGAGAGAGAGAGAGAGAGAGAGAGAGATCTTCACTCCAACACATTTTGGCGCGCCCCATGGCCTCAGGACACTAGGTCTCTTGAATCAGTAACCTTGTTGCTTAGTCCTTAACCAGGCTATATGTTGTAGCAGAATTCACATCAGCACACTGCCAAATATGAACACAGAGATCATTAAAGCAGTAAGAAAAGAAAAAGCCAGACATCTAACCGAAGCCACAAATAGGCTATTAGTAGACCTTTTCCTAAGCAATGACTATCAGAAGAAAGGATCTGTTAAAGTGGAGAGAGAAAAATGCCCTCTCTCACTGTGTAACTAGAAGCACTTCTTCCAAAAATGACAAAAAATAATTACCTTTGATTAAAAAAAAAAGACCTTGATTACTTGGTTACCAACAGATCTTTATACACAGATCACATCAAAGCTGTACTTAAAGAAACTATCAGAAGTGTGGGAAGTACAAACGACCTTGTGAGGAATGAAGAGGCAGCGAAATGAGGACATCTAAACCATGCTAGTAGTGAGTACGTGCTGCCTATTTGGTGGGGCTTTAAAAAGAGCAGAATTTAAACAGGGGACATGGGTAATGTGCAGAGCGAGGCAGCTGTTAGGCTCTCAGTGAGTCTTTGGAAAACCATTTTCTGCAGGGCAATAAAGTTAAGATACTGACTTAGATTTGGCTTAGTTAAAAAAGATTTCCTGAGATCGATCAAATCTCTTTCTGGTAAACGTCTTTTCTAACAAAAAAGAAACTGTGCATAAGAAAACTTTGAAATATATAGAGCGTGATGTGGAAATCTGTGTCCTTTGAAGTCCACATGTTTTTGTTGCTGTTCCTTGATTACAGGCACTGATGCATTCAACATAGATTTCTAACTTCCGTTTGCTTTTCATTCAGAGAAAATCCTGGGTCCTGTTCCGATTGAGTACATGTGTATCTAACTCGTCCTGTTGAACACTGCATGGTATTTCATTATCGAATGATGAAGTATAAATATAGCTTTGATAATTTTATTGTTGCTACTATGTTTTTTAGAATGTTTATTCGAGCACTATTTGTTACATATGGCCTATAACAATTATTATGTAACATTAATTTGCTACGATAAACATTATGATACCTATATTTGTGCCTTTTGATTATTCCTACAATATAGATTCTTAGAAATGTATCAAAAGTACATTGAATTGTAATTTTCATAAATACAGAGTTTTCCTTCAATTCATAATTACACAGAAAACATGTATTAGTTCCTTCATACAACTTAACAATAAATATTAAATATCACCTGCCTTTTTTTCATGTGATAAACAAAACAAATTTTAAAATGCACTATTTTAGATTATTAAGGAAGTTACCTTCTTATAATTTATTGGCTATTGAATTGGCTATGCATATCTCTTATTTATTTTTATTTGTGGTTAGTCCTGTTCAAGTTCATTCAATAAGTTTTTAAAAGTAGAACTGACTTATTTGAGGTACGTAATTGGATAAATTTTGAGTACTGCTTGTGAATTGCTACGACAATCTATATAACGACTATAACTGTTACTTCATGATGATGATTTATTATGACTCTTCTGTATTGCATCCTGATATGTTCTGTTTCAGCTTAAGTTCACCACTGATCTGTTGCTGTGATTAAAAATTAGGTTGTATTTTCTGGAGTTATATATAAATAGACTTGGACTTATTTAATATAAATGGACCTCGGTTGTTTATAAAAATAGTCTCTCTCTCTCTCTCTCTCTCTCTCTCTCTCTCTCTCCTCTTTGTGAGTTTCGCATCATGCACCCCTACCCTATTGATTTCCCACTGTCCCTGTAACAGCCCTTGTAACTGCCTCCCTCAAAATCAAAATAAAAAACACAAACAAACAAAAAAAAAAAAAACACAGACAACATCTTGTCATGGAGCTGTAGTGTGTAGTGTATGGAGCACAGTGTGTTCCATAGTGTATCCCTCTGTCCACACATCTTCACTTGGGAATGTTGGTCTGGTTCAAGGTCTCTGGCTTCCGTGACGCCATCAATATTGGATCCTCCCCGGGCTTCCTCCCAGTTATCCTGTTGTTGTTGCCCTGGGTCATGGAGATCCTGCAACTTTAGCTCAGTAGAGCCTTCCCTTTCACATGCCCCAACAGTTCACAGATGGTGTAGCTGCTGGGTGGGCCAACTCAGAGCCTTAGATCTGAGCCTGGGTGGCAGCTGAGTTGGTCAGGCTGCAGGCTCTCCTGTACCTGCACCACTCTGTGCGCTCTCCAGCAGTGCTTGGCGAGGCCACCGATGCCTAGTATCTTTTGATCTGCCCTTGTGCGTTTAGCATAATTATTTTTAGAATTCATCCATGTTACAGTCGATGAAAGAGAGTGCTCCTTCTACATTATTAACAAGCATTCGTCTTTTTCTGTCCCACATAAATCACAGATGTTTAGGATTCCGTCTGTATCTCTTTGTGGTTTTGGGAAGTAGATCTTTTTTTTTTTTTCTATTGTAAGAGATTAATTTTTTTAAATAGTAACTTCTACTGGTATTTTTCCCTATGACTTGAATTGTGGGTATTGATTAATAATTAAAGTGACTATTTCATTACAAAATTTAAAAATGAGAAGCTTAGAGTTTCCTAGTTTGTTTCCATTGGAGTTACACGGCCTTTGTAGTTGCAGGGGGACTTAATCCCTGTAGAGCATTGGGCCTTGCTCTTTCCATCTCTTCACAGTCTTTCACTAATATATCCTTTTTTAAAATAAAAGTTCTTCCTTTTCATTTTTACTCTACTTATATGAATTATACTTTAGGATAATTATTGGTAACAATCTTCCTCTAGATTTTTTTTAACAAGCTAACTAATAAAGTTATGAAGTACATTTTCATCCTTCTCCAGGATATTTATAGATATCAGCAACACTCTAATTCAGGACCCAGTCCCTCCTTCCTTTGGACAGTTATCATCTGCACACATACCAGTTGCACACTTTATTTAAAAGCAAGTTTCCTGACAATCAGGCTCCAGTTTCCGTTTCCATGGAGAGTTAACGTGAGCGAGTGCACGCAGTGCGCAGTCCACAGTCAGTCCGTGAACTGTGGCCACAGACACACAGACATCGTGCTCAGCGGTCAACCAGGTGACCTCTTTCTGTGTCTGCTCACGACTGATGATTGTGCATTTGTTATTAACATGTACAGAAGGCCATATAGATGTATTTATTGCTTCCCAGTCTCCCAGTGACAAACCCACATGACATTTTATGAATGAGTGCTCAAGAGATGGAGTTTGCTCAACAAACAAGAAAGTGCAGAGAAGTGAAGTCATGGGTGAGAAGAAATAGTGTGGATGATAATGTTACTCAGGAGACATGAAGGCAATTCAGGCAGGGGAGGTCTGTGAAGGTGACTTACAGATACCAATAACGATGGGCAATGAAAAGTGTGGAGATGTCCCAGAGGAAGGGACACTGGTGAGAAGACAGACAAACAAGCAAACAAGACAATATCACTGCCTTTAAAGGAACACCCAGAGATGTTTCCCAACATTGAAAGCACAAAGGGTAAAGATCAGGAATGTTTTCACACAGCAGTAGCAGCATAAAAATATAATTTGAAAAGATACTTATGCCAAAGTGATAATGATAATGGCTTTTCAGCAATGTATTTAATAGGAAATTAGGAAGAATGTTAAACCATGAGCTCATCTGGAAACGAATATATAGACATAAATGCACATGTGAAAAATTGGGGGTGATTTGCTCCAGTTGAAGTCACTTGGAAGCGACACCTACTTAACCGTGGGGGTCATTTGCAGAAGGCTTGCTCTAGAGGATGAGAAGGTAGACTAAGAAGTCCTAGTACAAATCAGGACACTTATTCCCATGGGGGAATACTGGGATTATGCATTGCCCCTTGTTAACAGCAGTTCCTGGGTAAACATCTGTGGCCCATTAGGAATGTGGAGTGATAGCCTGAGAATCCACCGATGGCATCTTCACAGGCTACAAGTGTTTGTGACGTCCTGGCAATGTTCTGCCTTCAGACAGCTTTAATATAGAAATAACTGTTAAGGCCCAGCACTTCTGTCTTTGCCCTGAATATCTATACTACCTAGCAATGTGAGACATGGGGTATCCTTTCAGCTGTGGATTTATTGAAGAAGCATTGCCCTTCTTTTCACGTCTCCCACTGTCATTTGTTTGTTGTCAGCCCAGCATCAACAAGTATAAACCTACCAGTTGCCCAGTCTCATACTGGATTCCTGGAGCCACACTCCAGCCAAGCCAGAACCCCACGTGGGAGAGGAAACAGTAGCCAGTGGCCTCAAGTAGAAACATATACAATGTGCTTTACTGGTCTGTTTGGTTTACTGCTTTGTATTATGCAAAGTCAATCCTGGCTTTCAAATGTTCATCTAGTTTTGTCCTATTGGGTCATGTCAGTGTATTGTGAGAACGATTGCTCTTTACCAAGAAAAGAGATAGCGTAATAGAAGAAATAAAAAGAAGTGGAAAGTATAAAAAGTAAACATGTATGTCACTTGTGGGTTTTCAAAGTAGAGAGGTAATATGTCCGTAAATAAGCAGACAAAATGTTTTTTTTTTCTTTTTTTCCGGAGCTGGGGACCGAACCCAGGGCCTTGCGCATGCTAGGCAAGCGCTCTACCACCGAGCTAAATCCCCGACCCCGACAAAATGTTTTTTAAAGGCAAGAGACAGAGTTTGATAAAGTAATGACAGGTACGAGCGAGCCACATCGCCTCAGTTGGTTTTGAATATAACTGAACATCATTTTAGCTCCAATTAATAGATCCTTTCACCCCAGGCATACGGAAGTGCCTCATCCTCCCCATCCCTTGACGTGCACGAGGGAACCTGAGATTTAAGTGCAGGTGGCCCCCCTTTCTCTAGTCCATCCAGTTTACAACCAAAAGCCTTGTTGGACTTGAGCGAGACTCTTCTCATTCTTTTTTGTTCACTTGTATTTATGTATGTTTGTGTGTGCATGCGTGTTTGCTTGCTTGTGCATCTGTGCACCACGTGTGTGAAGTGCCCGTAGAGTCCCTTGGAACTGGAATTGAAGATGGTTGTGAGCCTCAGACTGGTGCTGGGAACTGAGCCTGGGTCCTCCGAGAGGGCAGAAAGTTCCTTTGACTGTTGAGCCGTCTCTTCATCCTCCGTATCTAATTTTTTGGACTTGGGAATCTCTGCCAAAGCTAGGCAACAAGGCAGAAAGACTCCCTCTCAGCTCCTATTACCACCCATAATCCAACCTCAAGTCCCTACTACTGAGCCTGTTGATTTCCAAATTTTCTCCTGGCTCTGCAGGGGAAATCCACCCCATTGTTCAGTCACCACCAAAACTATCTCTTTTCATCTATTTCCAAGTCAAGCTTTAATACACACACACACACGCACACACGCACATATATGCTCTGTGGGTTGTCTATACAGGCAACCTTCTTGGAACTGGGTTGGGAAATCTCTGAATAACATTCTAAGTTAACATCTCAAAAATACTGTTTGCATTAAAGTCAAAGACATGTTGCATAATCCAGCCAGATTCAACACCATAAGTAAGCCACCGGCAGATGACACAGGAATAGGTATTTAAGTTCCTCAGACTCCTAAGCACCGCATGGTGGGTGAAGATGCCCAATTACAGTGCTAGCTGCACAAAGCCCTTGGCAGACATTAGTTGAATCGCCAACCACTGCGACTGTCACCGGTCAGCAGTTCATCAGTACCTTCTGTCTGTAATACAGACCTACAGCTTAAAAGAATCCAGAGTAAGCTCTGAAAACTAAAACTTTATATAATTTGCAAGAAATAGTTAATCCGCCTTGAAGCCATTTATGTTCTCGTTTGATTTACTCCGTGTGACTAGTTTTCTATCTTGCTGGCGGGGCGGGGGCGGGGGGGAACAATGTGTTTTGTTATTATGTGCTATCCCAGACTTGCTGAAGTATTGAATCATGCATGCATGATCTGAGTGCTATATTTCTTTACACAGTCCTCAAAATTATGGATTTCAAAAAATTCAACTATAAAGATTCTAGAAAGAGAAGTGTGGAGCTATCCTTTTGTCTTTCTGGTTCACACACAGGACTGTTGTTCCAGATAAACTTCAGTCACTATTTCTAATAAAACATCCAAGCAGAGGTGAAGGATGATCTCTCTGGAGGTTTGTTAATTTGGAAGCTTAGGGCAAAATCTTGTGA
Organism: Rattus norvegicus; assembly: GCF_021556685.1. Lineage (NCBI taxonomy): Eukaryota > Metazoa > Chordata > Mammalia > Rodentia > Muridae > Rattus > Rattus norvegicus. Next base: position 13,373,342 of record NC_141537.1, on the reverse strand, counting down.
GGGGAGAGGGTATGTGACTGGGCACCCTGGGCTCTCTATGGAGCAAATGGACCTACTTGCCAAGGAAACAGGACAGATCCGTTGGCCTGATTGTGTTCAGGCGGTGGCAACTGTAATGAAGACAGAGGTTACTCTGTGATGCTGAAGAGAGAGGCAAGGGGTAGGAGAAGCTGGCATTCAGCCACTAGGATCCAGCCTGAAGCTTGTTAGAAAGCAATATTTCAGGATTTGGAACAAAAATCTAGGGCTTGCCGCTGCTTTAGTGCAAAAGACCACACGGTTATTTTGTAAGAACAAGAAGCAGTACCTAGGAAAAAGAGACGACTGAAGAAAATTGAGTAGGACGGTGTTTCTGTCAGACCTAACATTCCAAGGGATGGTCCAAGAAGATGTACACAAGAACCCAAGAAAACCAAGGAGGGGATGCTGGCCAAGTGGCCCTTACAGCTGTTTGAGGGCGTGGAACCTAGGGATTACCCACATACACAGCTCGAGGATGTGCAATGGAGGCGAAGACCATTTTACGAGGAAGTTTTAATTTCCCTCCTTCCAATGCTCTGGAGAACAGGGTAGATATAAATAGACTCCATTTATAATTTAAAAATATCTACCATAACAGATATCATAATAAGCAAACAGTATGTTTCTTATGCAACAGCATTACTCTGTTCTGTAAAAATTCACCACAGAGTTGGCCAGCATTGGGCTTCTCGTCACCTAGGGATTCTCGTGAGCTCTATGTTCTACAGTAGTGTTTGCCACCACATGATGACCATTCTCATGAAGCAGGCAGAGAAAGAAGTGAGATCATGATAGGCTTACTCGCTGAGCATATCAGAGTAAGATTTAGGCAATGTTTCCATCTTCCTACCTTGGATGTATGCCCCTTCCCCCAGGTCCCTGGTGGGTTTCCAGGACAAGCTGTAGAATGGGCCCTTGACCTACTTTTACATGCTGCCAGGCTCTTGGCTGACCTTACTTCCAGTGTCTTGCTAACGTAATCACTTTCTGCTTCTGGCTGTTTTCTCACTGCCTTGGCTGCTCCTGAAATGGCTGTCTGCTCACCCCGCTTTGTGTTTTGCTCTCTGATTACCATTCTGTGCTGTGCTACCCTACCCAGTGCCTCCTACCTATTTATATATCTAGAGACCAGAGACTGTCATGTGATTCCCTTAAAGTCTGTACAATGCATACTACGTGACTCACTGGATTTTTGATAAATCGAGAATCAAACCAGCCAAATCAGTTTAAACATTGTCTCCAACCAGTTATCGGTCTTGAAAATGCTTTAATGAGTGAGGGCTGCACGTTTTTTAAACTTTTTTATAAAACGAATTAGGGCTCGATAGAGTGAAGGACGCCACAATTTCATGAGACCCAAGCTTCACAGAGGTTGAGTGTCATAGAATAAAACTCTCTAAAATGGCGGAGGCTGTAAATGAACTTTTGAAGACTGTGAAGTTTAATTTTGACTGTCGCTTTGATGGGGTCAGTATCCAACGGAAGGGCACGTCTCTGGGTTGTTGCGTAAGAGTATTTTCAGAAGAATTAACTGAGTGGAGGAGGTCCCTGGGGAATAGCACGTATGAGTGGGTGCTGTGGAGAGACATTGAGCGCAGCAGTGCCCCTTGTTAATTTTTGTTGGCGAACCCATCTAGCCATGTTGTTGTTGCTGCTGCTGTTTTCCTTTGCTGACATTAGACTCCAACCTCTTCAGCTTTCTCCCGGGAACCAAAGACTTCACTGGCCTCTCCTGACCTTTAGCCTTAGGTTGGCACTGCTGAGACACCCAGTTTTCAGAATGAAGCAGCCCCCAGGTTTTCAGCTCCTCCAGCTCGTAGATGACTATTATTAGGTTATCTAGCCTCTAGCACACTAGCCAGTCTAATACTCTCCATGCCCCTTACACAGACGTGGGTGCACACGTTAGCAGTTCTGTTTCTCTCTGGACAGTGTTTACTAATATACAGACCATGACTTATATTGCAGAGTGGGTCAGATATTAAGTAGACATTTGATCATTTTGTATATCTAATTTCTTGTCCTACTTTATTTCTGGTCATAGAACCCCTTATGAACATAATTCCTTAGACCATAATCCTTACCTGAGGAAGCCATATGAGAAAACAGTCATTACAGCCAGGGTCCTCCTTGGGATTTTGTGTGCATTGTGCTCCAGAGGATTAGGATCAGCCCTTTCTTTCCATAGTGGCTAAGATGATGAATTTGAGGTGAGTTTAAGGCTACCCATTGGTATATTGGACAGACTTGGCCAAAAATCCCAGTTCTAAGCATTATTTGGAACTTTTATATTACATTAGGAAAATCTAATATCTATCTATCTATCTATCTATCTATCTATCTATCTATCTATCTATCTGAACTTTTAAATGGTTTACTTCATATATTTTCCCCTTTGCAACCCAGAGTCCTAGTCAATATAAAGAACATGGAAGGAAGAGTTGGAAAATCTGGATTTTGGCTTCACAGTGCCTCACATTGGATATATGATTCATGGAAGAATCTCCAAAATCATTTTCATCCTCAGTCAACTTGTCTACAGTAAAGGAAGTGACTCAGGTTGGTGGTTCCCAGTTCTCGCAGTTCCCAGGTATTCCAAAACAAACCTGGGAGAGCAGAGATGCCAAGCTCCATGCTAGCCTTTTGGGAATCAAACGCTGTGCCAGTGTAGACAGAGCAGGCACTTGGAATTATTTTTTTCATTTTACGCCTACGGGATGTTTGCTTACACATGCGTCTTTGTATTACATGTGTGCCTTTTGCTCTTGGAGACCAGGAAAGGGTCTTGGATCCACTAGACCTGGAGTTCCAGATGGCCGTCAATTGTCAAGTAGGTGCTGCGAAATGAACCTGGTTCCTCTGGAAGAGAAGTCAGTGCTCTTACCTACTGAGCCATTTTTCCAGACCCAGGCACCTTACATGGTTTTGACCAATCACCAAGCTAGGTTAAGCCTGAACTATATTATTTCTATAGAGTTTCCACATGTAATAACACTCAGTGCTCTGTATTTCCAGAGATCACCCAGTTTGAATGAATTCTTAGCAATTGGTACAGTGACAAATGGAGAATATGAACTCTGTTTTTGTTGACTGACTTAAGATAAACGATGTAATATAGATGGTGATGATGACGAATGATGGTATGTGCTGAGGGTAAATGCTGAGGGTCTGTCTGAGGGTATGTCTCAGGGTATGTCTGAGGGTCTGTCTGAGGGTATGTCTGAGGGTATGAGCTGAGGGTACGTCTGAGGGTATGTCTGAGGGTATGTCTGAGGGTATGTCTGAGGGTATGTCTGAGGGTATGTCTGAGGGTATGTCTGAGGGTATGAGCTGAGGGTACGTCTGAGGGTATGTCTGAGGGTATGTCTGAGGGTATATCTGAGGGTATGTGCTGAGGATATGTTTGAGGGTATGTCTGAGGGTATGAGCTGAGGGTACGTCTGAGGGTATGTCTGAGGGTATGTGCTGAGGGTATTCTGAGGGTATGAGCTGAGGGTATGTCTGAGGGTATGTCTGAGGGTATGAGCTGAGGGTACGTCTGAGGGTATGTGCTGAGGGTATGAGCTGAGGGTGTGACTGAGGGTATGTCTGAGGGTATGTGCTGAGGGTATGTCTGAGGGTGTGCCTGAGGGTATGTCTGAGGGTATGTCTGAGGGTATGTCTGAGGGTGTGTCTGAGGGTGTGTCTGAGGGTATGTCTGAGGGTATGTCTGAGGGTATGTCTGAGGGTATGTCTGAGGGTATGCCTGAGGGTATGTCTGAGAATGTATGCTGAGGGTATGTCTGAGGGTATATCTGAGGGTATGTCTGAGGGTATGTCTGAGGGTGTGTCTGAGGGTGTGTCTGAGGGTATGTCTGAGGGTATATTTGAGGGTATGTCTTAGGGTGTGCCTGAGGGTATGTCTGAGGGTATGTCTGAGGGTATGTCTGAGGGTGTGTCTGAGGGTGTGTCTGAGGGTATGTCTGAGGGTATGTCTGAGGGTATGTCTGAGGGTATGTGCTGAGGGTGTGTCTGAGGGTATGTCTGAGAATGTATGCTGAGGGTATGTCTGAGGGTATATCTGAGGGTATGTCTGAGGGTATGTCTGAGGGTGTGTCTGAGGGTGTGTCTGAGGGTATGTCTGAGGGTATATTTGAGGGTATGTCTTAGGGTATGAGCTAAGAGTATGTCTGAGGGTATGTCTGAGGGTATGTCTGAGGGTATGTCTGAGGGTGTGTCTGAGGGTATGTCTGAGGGTATATTTGAGGGTATGTCTTAGGGTATGAGCTAAGAGTATGTCTGAGGGTATGTCTGAGGGTATGTCTGAGGGTGTGTCTGAGGGTATGTCTGAGGGTATGTCTGAGGGTATGTCTGAGGGTATGTCTGAGGGTATGCCTGAGGGTATGTCTGAGGGTATGAGCTGAGAGTATGTCTGAGGGTATGTCTGAGGGTATGTCTGAGGGTATGTCTGAGGGTATGCCTGAGGGTATGTCTGAGGGTGTGTCTGAGGGTATGCCTGAGGGTATGAGCTGAGGGTATGTCTGAGGGTATGTCTGAGGGTATGCCTGAGGGTGTGTCTGAGGGTGTGTCTGAGGGTATGTCTGAGGGTATGTCTGAGGGTATGTCTGAGGGTATGTCTGAGGGTATGCCTGAGGGTATGTCTGAGGGTATGTCTGAGGGTATGTCTGAGGGTATGTCTGAGGGTTTGTTTGAGGGTATGTCTGAGGGTATGTGCTGAGGGTGTGTCTGAGGGTATGTCTGAGAATGTATGCTGAGGGTATGTCTGAGGGTATATCTGAGGGTATGTCTGAGGGTATGTCTGAGGGTGTGTCTGAGGGTGTGTCTGAGGGTATGTCTGAGGGTATATTTGAGGGTATGTCTTAGGGTATGAGCTAAGAGTATGTCTGAGGGTATGTCTGAGGGTATGTCTGAGGGTATGTCTGAGGGTGTGTCTGAGGGTATGTCTGAGGGTATATTTGAGGGTATGTCTTAGGGTATGAGCTAAGAGTATGTCTGAGGGTATGTCTGAGGGTATGTCTGAGGGTGTGTCTGAGGGTATGTCTGAGGGTATGTCTGAGGGTATGTCTGAGGGTATGTCTGAGGGTATGCCTGAGGGTATGTCTGAGGGTATGAGCTGAGAGTATGTCTGAGGGTATGTCTGAGGGTATGTCTGAGGGTATGTCTGAGGGTATGCCTGAGGGTATGTCTGAGGGTGTGTCTGAGGGTATGAGCTGAGGGTATGTCTGAGGGTGTGTCTGAGGGTATGAGCTGAGGGTATATGTGAGGGTATGTCTGAAGGTATGTCTGAGGGTATGTCTGAAGGTATGTCTGAGGGTATGTCTGAGGGTTTGTCTGAGGGTATGTCTGAGGGTATGAGCTGAGGGTCTGTCTGAGGGTTTATGCTATTACTATTTCAACTTAACCTTCTAGAAAAGTAATATCAATAAACAAATTAAAATGTCTCAGTGTACCTAACCTGTAGAACGGTCTGCACAACTACAAACTTTTATTCATGGAGCAACATTATAGAAGCAAAGTTAGAAAGAACAGAGAAATTGGGTGGCTACATTTGTTTCGCATCATTACTGAGATTTATAGTATCCAGGGGTGTCACATTTCCTGTGTCAGACCATAAATGTAAATTAGAGATGTGAGGCACGCAATAATACAAGGCCTTGGTTAGCCTAAGTAATTTTCTCCTACCCAAAGTTTTCATTCCATATGAAAAATCACATATTTCTGTCATTAATTTAAGAAAATCCACAGAAAGAAGCCTCATTATCCCAATGGGTTTGTGTCTATTTCCCTCTGTAATATGTTTCAGGACAATTTATTAGTCTGTTTCTTTTTCTTTTTTTTTCTTTCTTTCTTTTTTTTCTTACAAGAACACTAACATGACAGGCAGACTTGACGCCCTTTGGGAGATGGAGGTCTCAGTATATTTTCATTATGTTTCTCTCTCTGCTCCCATTAGTGGAAACTGCAGAGTTATGGGATATCTAGAGACAAACGCACTGCCATCCAGAACAGAGATTCATCTCTTTCTTCTGTGTCCTGGGGGCTCTGAGATAGTGGCCACAGAGGCAGAAGAGTGTGTAGTCTCCATTTGTGAAGAGTTAGAAAAGACCTTGGGAGAAGAGAGGTGCACAGGGACATTCGAGAAGCAGGAGGTATTTTACACCTAAGAAAATAACCATTTTTGAAATATTAGAGTAGCTTGTCAGCTTTGACTATTTTTTTCAGCTTCCCAAGAAACTAGGATGAGCAATTCCAGGCAGTGACTGTCATTGTCAGGGTAGTGCCAAAATTAGAGAAATACAGAACATGTCTCACTCAGAGGCACCACAAATAGAGCTGCTTTGGTAGCTGTCAATTAGCAAAGGTTAATCAAGTCAGAAGAGCCAGATGGTGGAGAAGTTGAAGACTATAGATGTTCTGTCCTCCTTAAAACACAGGGCTTCAGCAAACCCAGGAGAAATGGGTCCTGAGTTCTTCTGTAAGTTGATGGGATCGCTGTGGAGATCCACCAGAGACCACTGCTTGGACATGGGCTTAAGCCAATACAAAGTCACATTAGCCTTTCTCTTGGGGAGCTTTTAAGCACAAAATCCATGTTCTGGGTTGACACACTTCAGTTAACAAGAACAGTTAGCCAGAAGCAGAACTACAGAAGCTAAAAAGCAAGGCTAGTATGTTTCGAGACTTTCCAAGAACTGTGGACTTTTTGATGGATTAGGCCTTGGTTTTAGTTTGGCAGGAGGTGCTGTCTACGTGCCGAGTTTTACAGCCTGAATGATACCTTCCATCATGGAGTCAGTCGTGCTAAGGTCTGGGGCCCTTTTACATGTTAAAATTTTTCCTTTAGATTCATAGAGCAGTTGGACTCCATCTTCACTTATGTAAATTTCACGAAATGGCTTAAACAGGGCACCTTGCTATCTTAGCTGCTTTTCCTGATGCTGTGATTAAAATATTGCAAAGAAAGCAGCCGCAGGCAGAGATGGTTTATTTTAGCTCACAATTTCCAGTAAAGTCTATTGTGACGGAGAAGTCTTAGCTGTCAAACTCCTCCAAGAAGGCTGGGGAATCTGGGTGTACTGCTTCTACAGTTAGAAAGGAGAGAGGGGCAAATGCTGATGGCCCTTTATGCAACTGAGAAGTTAAGCTCAGGGAAGGACACCTGCCACTGTTTGGATGGGTCTTCCCACCCCAGCTAACCGAATGAAGATGATCTAGTACAGTATGGCTGGAGGCCCTCCATTGGTGTACCCAGCAGCCAGTCACCTAGGTAATTCTCATATCTTGTTGATAATTAATATTAGCCATTACATTGTCTAGATCATTTTAATAAGTGGGCATTTAAAATGTTCTGCTCCCAATTTGAAAAATAAACCAGAGATCTTCATCTAAGGAAGTAAATACCTGTGAACCAAGGTGCAGTTTGGAATGATGTAATTATTTCCTTCACAAATAGGAGAAGTGGCTGAATACGGCTGCCTTCAGGCATCAAGTTCAAACTGCTGATTCTCAAATACACGCCCTGTGCGCCAAGAAACAGACATAGTCAGTTATCTGTTGCCTCGTGTGCATAGTTTCTCGTTTTATTCCAAAGCCTAGAAAAACCTCTTGTTTTTACCACACAAGTCACGGGAACTTAGGAGAACACATCTTCAGGTTTTGATACAACCATGAGCTCAAAACTCACATATTTGAAAAGTCCATTGTAGCTGAAGTTTGCTATATAGTCTGGCGTGATGATTTCTTCTTCCCTTTCAGGTCTCTCTGTTCCTTTGTGTTGTATATTTAGGATAGGGAGTCTGTATAAGTAAGATGTGAGAACTGTGTGAAAATTATATAAAAATAAAGTTTTGCTCAAGACAGCTTTATTCATCAGCTACAAATAGATGTGATATTTAAATACTAACAATCGTATCATAGTTTGCACGTAAGAATAATTTTAGAAGTTAAGCTTAAAAAGGAAACCCAATTGTCAAAATTTCTGTTGACAGAAGGGTATCTTCCTACGTGTAAATTTTTCCATTCTCATGAACTTTCGGGGTAACAGTGGCTGCTTTCATTCTATACGTAAGTCAATGACGACAACAGCACTCAGCTATCAGGTGATTGATTGACCTGCCAGGAGGTCCCTGCAGGTCTAGATGACTATTACTAAAGGTCAGTGTGTAATTGTGGTTGTGATTTTCAAAAACAGAAATAGCTAACATTTAAATCGCTGTGGCCCAGTGTGTTGATTAAGTTTAGCATCTCTGGTTCAAACAGAAATGTTAATTAATTGCAAAAAAAAGTGAAAATGGTGTACCTCGTAATTACAACCTTGTATTTGCAAGCCTTTGACATAAAGTACCTTTGGATATGTTCTATTTCTGCTGATTGACCTTCTCCACTCAGAAGCTGGGAAATGACATCTATAGATAGCTAAATAGAATTTCCAGGTTTTTCCATCTGCAAACACGGGGGAGCTCTTTCATTCCTCAGACATACACTGAGACACTGAGGCAGAAGAAGGAAAATACAGTGGTCTTGCTTGTTAAGAAGCCCCAACTTTAGTCAGGAAAGGCATTTGCAAATGTGTGTGTGTGTAAGGTCAAACACACATAGAAATTTATCTGGAGGCTGAAGAAGCCTAATTCTTGGTTGGTGGGCAGGGAGTCTCATGTTCCGGAAGCCTGTAGGGTTTGTGTAAAGACATGAGTATTTGAGAGTATTAAGAAGTTGAATTTGGTTAGAATGGGTTGAAGGATTAGGGAGGACCCAAAGAAGAGAATAGAAAGATGAACGGAAACCAGGTACCTTAGCCATGGTGCTGAGCCTCAGTAAATACACTTAGATCGGACCACACAAGCAAGATCAATTCTACTCATAGACTTTCTCCACATTTCTCACCTTCTGCCAGGCCTCAGGTTACCGACTACCGAGCTGCTGAAGGGAGTGTAGAGTACTGCAGAATTTCGAGGGATAATTTACAACAAACCTATGTGTCTATGACAGCGTGGAGACTGTTAAGTGATAACCTTTCAGGTATCAGGTTTGAAGAGGGACTGACTAGAGACAACAGATGTGCAGCGATACCACATCCGTTCAGAATTCTTCAATATGGCTCTTGTTTCCATGGGTAGCCAGGGCATTCAGATTACAGAGCACCTGTGTGTCTTTGTTTATAGCACAGTTTCTTCAACTTGCCACACCAATTGAAGGTCCTCCTGACCCCTAACCTTTTGAGTCACTGCCATTCCAATTAATATTTCCCATTTGGCAGGAAACGACCCAAGTAGTAATCAGTTCCAAACTTCATTTTGGCACAGCCTCGAGACTTTTCCCACCAGTGTGTTTGCCTCATGGCTGACTCACACCAGAGTTCTCTAGTCTTTGATCTGGTTCCTGATGGGAAGGAGGTGATCATACCGTGGGTTAAAGCCAGCACTAGGGTAAACAGACAGCAGTGCTGTGGGTTCTGCCCACTTAACTGGTAGAGCAAGACTCACCAACCGGATAGCGAGAATGAAGGTCGGAATGGCGAGGCTTGGTGACTCCTAGGTTGAGAGACTGAGAAAGGGAAAGGCTCTCCAGCGTATCAGGGTCAGGAACCATGTGCTGCTTGTCTGCTAAATACTTATGAGTCCTGTGGTCAGGTTTCTTGCCTTGTCTCATCTTTTAGACTTTGTGCATTCTTATAACTCAACCTTCACTGCTTGTATGCTGGTCTCCTTGCTACTCGAATGTTCTCACTCCATCCCGGTAGTAAGAACTCAATGAGTATTCACTGGATAAATGAATTGTGCTTGTGTTGCTCCACCTTACGTATTTTCCAATACTTATAATTCTAATACTATACACACACACATATATGTTCTCTCTATATATAAAATATGTATATATGTGTATATAAAATATAAACATATTCTAATGTAATATATACATTAGCCTATTTTCGAACATGGAGACATTTATGAGTCTGAAATTCAAGATTATAGTCATTTTTGAGTCGAGCATTATTGGTGGCAAATTGATGAATACAATATCAGCAATGGATTAGTTCACTCGTGGAAAATATATGGAGAAGAAGGGTAGTAGGGTGTCAATAATACTGATGAATTGAGAACAGGAAAATGAAGTTGGGTAAAGAAAAGAGTAAAGGGGAAGGCAAGAAAAAACCAGGGAATATGGATATGAACAGTTTAGATGAAAAGGCCTTTTTCCTCTGGCCATCCCCAAACCGCAGGGTGTTACCGTTTGAGTATAAAACATAGGCTTATGTACTTGAACACCTAGTCTACAAGTTGGTGGCACTGATTTGAAAAAGTTGAGGTGATTCTAAGAGGTGGAGCTTCATTGGAAATGGAGAGTCACGGAGGGCAGGCCTTGAGGTCGCACAGCCCATCACCTCTTCCTGCCTATGCTCTGTCTGCCCTGGTGCGGTATGACTAGCCACCTCATTTCACCCCTCTACCATGTCTTCCTGGTCATGCCAGACTGTATACCTTCTCAAACCGTAAGCTAAAACAAAGCACAGCTTCCTTAAGTTGCTCTTGTCCGGCGTTCTGTCACAGTGATAAAATGGAGAGCTGACGTGTGAAGTTGGAGTCTGTATTTTACAATGATTGAGCGCATAGGAGAATTTAATAGGCTTCTGTGTTCCCAGAAGGAAGGACAGATGGTTCTGACAATGGATAGGTGTGAGCGGGAGTGGAGTGATGGTGTTTGGCACCAGTCCTGTGTGACTGTCACCACTTTCCAGGTGAGTACTTTGGCGGGTCACACCTGTACAACGGAAATTTAGAGGTACTGATTCTGAGAGGGAAACTGTGTCCACTATAAAACAAACAAAGTCTGTTTTACCACAAACTGTGACTGCTATTTGCGCACCTCTGAGAGCACCCATGATGGAGAACCGCCATGTTTGCAGTTGACTCTGATTCTAGAAAAAGGTAATGCTGAAGAATTGGTGCATGGAGGGATGTATTTGAAATGTAGATGACCTGCTATGATATCATTTGGTACCTCCGTGCCTGTTTTAATGGTGAACGAAAAGCTGTAGCAAGCTCCTAAGAGCAGTAAACCAAGAGCAGCAGAGCTGCAAGCTGAGGATGAAGCCTAGGATGATAGTGAGGAAAGGCTGTGACGGCACCAGTGGCACTTGGAGACCAGAGAAGCAACATGGTCATGATTCATCAGTCTGGTTGTCTTGCTTTGTTTCCCCATGTGGCATAGTCCATCAGAGCTTAGAGGGCTGATTTAGAAACATGAAGAAGGAGGCCCAGGTGGTAGCCGTTGTCCACTGCGTTAGGTTCCTGGAGACACCGTTCATGTTGCTCTTTGGAGAAGGTTTGTTGAGATGCTTGCCAGGAATGCTATTTGAAGAGGGTGTTGATCGCTAGGTCCCCTCAAGGATTGACTCAACTGTCCTCAGGAGGGTCACTTAAGGTCATGACTCTCTCCAGTCCAGTTAATCATTAATTGACTTAGAAGTATAAAAGTCTGGACATCTTCACCCAACCCAGGTCATGTGGAAAGTCTGTTCTAGCCTCAGTCTTCCTTGTGTAGTTAGCCAAAGCTGACACTAAGCCTTCACCACAGCCTCAATCTCTGTCATTCCAGACCTGCTTCCTGCCTTTCCCTTCCACAGCTACTAATATCAAGGATTCTTTTCAATAAACCATGCAATAAACTGCCAGATTCTGCCAGGATGTCAAAGGATGACATTTCTGTTGTATACAGTCCTGCATGCAGCTTTCTTCACACCGCTGTTCCTCATACTCTCAGGGATTAGCTGTCCTCTTTAGGGATCCCCTGCTGTTGGTCTCCGTTAACAGGGTCCTTCAGGTCATCTTCTAGGTAGAGGTCCATCAGATCTGACATTGCCTTAGTCTCAATAATCTACATTTTCTCTGGTATTACTTCTCTTGGGTAGTGGAGTGCCAGAATGCACTGTTTCTCTCTGCAGGGGCTACATTTTTCTCAGATCACACAGAAGATGAATCAATTCCAATACATGCTTAGTGCACACCTAGTTCTACAGAAACATGCAGAAACATCATTAAAGAGTTTACAGAGATAATTTAAGTCTTTTCCCTGGAGAACTTACAAAGATGTGTAGAGGTAAGCAGTTTCCTCTATGAGCAGAAAACCCTTTCAGGTCTGCACATATAGCATGCTCCCTACCCTGGGAGCCCAGCTTCTGCTATCAGTTTCAGAAGTAACATTCAGAGAGGATGATTGATATGCCCCAGCACATATGTCCCTGATCTTCTCAGCCACAGAAGCAGATTCCCATCGCATCTTCCTAAATGTGCTTCATTCTTGAGTCTAGATGCAGAATAACATTTATTATCCTCTGAGCTACTCTCACAGACTGGCGTATGAGAATGGTATTTGTCAACTGAAATTCAGGAATAAGAACTAGTCATGGAGACAGTTCTATGTGTTAAGTAATTCCTAGAGAATGAGCGGCACTCAGAGGCCATTTCACTGGCCCCTATCTCATCACGGTGTGATGAAGGAAAGTCAGTATTCTGACTTTGGATGAGCAATGTTCCATATTGTACATTGCACATATTCTATCTATATAAGTATATTAATTATATATTATTTTTATGCTATAACATCACAGGATGTCTTTTCTGGAGATCAGCCACATTACTGATGTACATCTTAGGCTTTTATTTTACTAGAGTAACGGTTTTAATTCCGCCCAGGTGAATAGGGGGCTGCTAGAACCTGTTGACTAGTTGAAAAAATAAATATAAAAATGCAGCTTCTTGAGCTGGCCAACTGAAAGCGCGTGAGTTCATTTTATTACAAAAACAAAAACATAAAACTAATGGTCTTGATCACATAGTCCACAGTCACATGTGTTTTTGACAAAACCATGTTTTAAATTCTTTCTGAAATGAATGACAGTCCTCTATGGATCTAATGCCTGTCAGACTTCATTAATTTCCATAAGCTGCTCTTTTGACTTTCTTTGCTTAAAGAAATGTAAACTATTATTTTGCTATTATGTTGCTAGTGCTTTCTAAAGAAACTGTTACAATGATTCATGCAACATTACAAGTGTCTAATAAATTCTAATAAATTCAGAAATCTCTGTATGTTGACCTCAACTGCTTGCTATTTGTTTGCTAACTCACCGAGCATTGATGTAGTATCGTACTCCTTGCTTTATCTCAGAAGTCCAAGAAAGTGTCTGGGACATTGTTGATGCTCTGTAAGTATTTTCTGGGCCTAATTTAGCCAAATGGGAAAGAACGGAGGTCATTAAGATAGGGTGGATATTAAGAGGAAGCAGATACAGAACTGAAGAGAATAATCAAAGTAAAACAAACGTGGAGGTAAGTGGCCAAGTAGAACTTGTAATTAATCTCAATAAGAGAAAATAGAGACATTACACCATCTGGACAATGCATCAATTCCCAGAGCAGCCAAGCCTCCAGTGGAAGAGGTTCTAGGAAGAGAAATGGAATAAGGTTCTTAAAACCCTAAACAACAAACCACAGAGGGCACATATTAAGAAAGAAGAGTCCTGCGCCTCACCTGGTAGCACAGTACACATGGTCCTAGATGTGGGGGTCTGCAGGTTAGCTGGCACTGAGGGTGTGAGCGTGGAGGGCAGGCCCTGCCTCTTGCCTGTTGGGCAGTGGTGTAGATGAGGGAGAGATGCCATCCTCTCCTCCCTCATCCCTCTCCGTCTATGGCACGTGGGAAAGCTGCCCCCATGCACCTCGCTGACTGCCACACTTGGGAAAGAATGAGTCGTGTACTTCATCTGGGCAGCAAGGCAGAGTTGGTTTCAAGGTTTGCAGGTGAGCTGGCTCCCTGGGTTTGGAGAGCAGAAGAGCCAGTAGGCTGTCCAGTCTAGATACCTCTTAGGCCCAGATCCAGGGCTTTGAGTTGGCACACCCCAACATCTACCCCATAGATGAACCGCTTGAGTGCATGAAGAAGCCAGTCCTACAGATTCAAACCTAGGATCTCATGACACAGGTCAACAACAGGAAAGCCGAGAGGCGTTCCAGTAAGGATCCAGTATTGGTAGAGTAGTAGAAGCCTGTATCAGACCAACGAGTCATGACAATGAATATTTGCAAGCAAAGAAATGCAGACAAAAAGGTATACTGTGGGGCACCCTGGGACACACTATAACTTCCATAAAGAGTTTATTTTCCTCTTGGTGGAGAGGTGGAACGGATGGTGGGTGAGTATGAGGGGTTGGGAAGATGAGTGGGATTGGGGTTCATGATGTAAAATTCACAAAGAATCAATAAATAAACAAGTAAAAGCAGAACCTTTGAGTATTACTCTTTAGCAGACAATACCTGGGAATTTAGAGAAGCCATGTGCTACATGTGTGCACCAGATTGAGAATTATGACATCAGCTACCTGACTGCTGGCATGAGATGCCCGTTAGGAGAGGTTGCATTTGGTCTATTTCTGTACTATAAATGAATTGACTGGTTGGGATTATGTCACCCAATACAGCCTGGCCTGATGTGGGCAGACTAGGCAGATGGGACAAGTTTGTCAGCTTCTAAACGTTCTCTTGCATTTGGCTTCTCAGGGTCTTTTGATTACTCTGTGCATTAAGTCTCGACCTTGATTGAAGTATTGCTTTCCTCAAGCTACGCCTACACTACTAATCTAGCTCTCTCTCCCATCTCTTTCCACACGAAATTCATCTCTCGTTAGAGGCCCCCCACTTAAGTGTCAAGTCAAATTACAATTCCTACTGCAATGATCCATCCTGTGCTGTCATTCATGGCTATGTGTGGCTTCCTCCATCAGAATGTTCTCAGGCCATCAGATTGCACTTTTCCTGAAACTGGGCTTGCTCTTTTCCTCATTTGCAAGGAACTCTTCAGTTTCCCTAATAGTTATTTTTAGTTTGAAATCAGAGTGCAGTTTATGGAAGTCCTAGCATAGGGATGCAGCGACTCATTGTCCTAGTTAGGGTTACTATTGCTGAGGTGAAACACCATGGCCAAAAGCAAGGGGAAGAAAAACTTCAACTTCCACATTGTAGTTTATCGTTGAAGGAAGTCAGAACAGAAACTTACGCAGGATAGGAACTTGGAGACAGGAACTGATGCAGAGACCTTGGAAAGCCAATGCCTACTGGCTTGCTCAGCCTGCATTTATAGAGCTTGGGACCACCAGCCCAATGCTGGTCCTTTCACAATGGGCTGGACTCTCCCCCATCAATAAGAAAATGTCTTTCAGGCCTGTCTATAGTCCGACCCTATGGAGGCTTCTTTTCCCTGATGACTCTTGTGTCATGTTGACATAAAACTAGCTAGGACAGTAATGTTTGACATGTTTGCCCGGGAATATGGTTTCATACTTTCTGGAAGGTCATGCATCCTATAGTGAGGAAAAAGCAGATGCCTCCATATTCCACAGTATTGGTCATCAATTAAAAGGTTGGCTCTTTGAACCCGGACAGTTTATTTGTTTGTGCATTACTCATGACTGTTTTCATGTAATAGTAATGCTAAGTAAGTACCACACAAGCTAAACCATGTGGGCCAGAAAGCACGATATTAAAGCTATAAAGTCAAGCTCCGTATAGAAAATGTTTGCTGACACGGGACCTAGAGCTTTTTCATTTGTTTCAGCCTATCTGGTCTCTTCCATTAAAATGGAGGCTGCTCAAGGGCATTTGGATTTCTGCGCTGCAACCCATTACAGAGAAAATGTAGGGTTTCTGATTGAATGACAGGCATTCATCCTGACACATTTTTAAGTGTGCCAGTTGAGCAGCAAAATCTAGATATGATGCATATTTTATGTGATGGAAAGGGTGTTCCCCTGCCTCTTCTCCACACATTAATTCTTATTCCGTGGGGATACTGTCAAAAAAATTCCTTGAACTTTCTTGAAGTAGTTTTAAGGCGCTTCCCTCCTTGAGGGAAGGCTGCAGCTTCTGTCCTACTGTAGGACTTGGCACAGAGGTGTCTCTAGACACGAGTAGTGAAGTGAACACTGACTGAATGAGCATTCTTTTCTGGTTCAGATAACTTTATTTAAAATACGTTGTTTGAAAACATATGTAAACTTGAATTTCACAATGTTCATAGCTCCATGGTTAATTAAATAACACCCAGGCACATGCTTGTTTAGAGAACACCCTTGTAATTTCAGGGAGATTATCTAAAAGCAGAAACAGATACAAGGGGTTCACTGGGCAATTCTGGTACACTGCAAAGAACTCTAGTCTGCTTCCGAAGCAAGAGGAGCCTGAGGGTCAAGGGAAGCAGAGGCAACCTCCACATATAACACAAACCTGTTTCAGACATTGGCTTTGACCACATTTTTTCCTTCCTTCCTTCCTTCCTTCCTTCCTTCCTTCCTTCCTTCCTTCCTTCCTTCTTCCTTCCTTCCTTCCTTCCTTTCTTCCTTTCTTCCTTTCTTTCAGTTTCTTTTTCTTTTCTCTTTTTCTAAGGTATGTTTTTGGCTGTCCTAGAACTTGCTCTGTAGACCAGGCTGGTCTTGAACTAAGAAATCTGCCTGCTTCTGCCTCTAGAGTAGTTGGGCATGGTAAAGCATGCCTTTGGGAGGATCTGTGAGTTGACAGCCTGGTTAACTAATCGAATTCCTGGACAGTTAAGGCTACACAGAGAATCCTGTTTCAAAAAACAACAAACAAAACAAAATAGATATTTATTTTTTTATGGACCTATCTTCTAAGGAATGGCTAGATTCTAATACTGTGTGTGTGTGTGTGTGTGTGTGTGTGTGTGTGTGTGTGTGTGTGTTGGGGGGAAGAGCTTTGAAGGAAAGCAAGTCAGTCACCTTGGACAGGTTATTCTCTACTGTTGCATCTCTGGGCTTCTCTTGTAATTGTTGATTACATCTGAGAAATGGGGGAATGCTTTTGGGGTAAGTAAATGTGATTAAGTAACAAACTAATTTTGATTATTCCTGCCACAATACTTTTTCTTACTGTTTTTTCTCTTTTTCCAGGCATTCATGGTTTATATTTGAAATTCCCCCTAACTTTCTACATTCCTTTTTCTCCCCTATAGCTAAGGGATTTAAATAAATTCCAGGTAGATTTCTTGTCCCCACATACTCTAGAGAACAACCCATTTTCCATGCATTTGATGTCTGATTTTTGTCTATGTTAGAGAAGGAAAGTGATCTGGATAGACTTACACATGCTAAGATGTTAACAGCTTATCTTTCCCATTTTCAAAAATGACTATTTATTCACCCAAATGAATCAGAGATAAACCAGTCAGCCTCCACTTTAGGCTTGAAAGTCATCTTAAAGTAAAGAAAAACTAGGTTCATGCTTGTTTATTATTAAATCTGTTTGTCAGATTTGTCACCTTAACTACAAAATGTTCTGTGCTGCCAGTCCCAGGAAATGTCAACTATGCCTTTGTTTCAGAAGAATATTATGACCACCTGTTGTCATGACTGCCTTGTTATGTCCACCTTGTAACCACATTGTTGATCAGTTGTTATCACCACCTGTTATTATGACCACTTTGAAGGTCTCAGATACTGAGTTCTGTGTGACCACAGAAGGGATGTCATGATACAGTTCCCAGCCCTGGAGCAGAACCAGCAGGACATGGGGCTCCATGAGTGTTAACATTTGTTTGTATAATAATGTATATATTTTATGTCATGTTCTTCCTTTGGGAAATATGCTCCCTTCCAAGGTTGATGATTCTATGATAAATAGAAAGAGCATGATCCCAGGAAGCTAGAATGCTGAAACCTTCAAGACAGCTCTTAAGACTGTGGGAAACAACTCTGAAAACATGAGTCTAAGAATACTTAAATCAGTGTAAGAGCTGTCCTTTGCAGAATTTCTCAACTATGCAAAATATAAGGATGCAATGTGAATTGTATGAGGACAATCACTGACTTAAAAGAATAGAGACAGCTACACTAATTAACCTGCTTGTCAGAAAGATATTAGGAAGGAGATAAAGAGATTTAGAGAATGGTTATCTCAGGTCAAGATCCCACCCAGTTTACAAAGACAGGCAGATCTCTAAGTTCATTTGGTATGTTAAAAAGAAATGTATTTGCTGTCTTTTTCTAAGAATCCAGAGTCTAAGGCCATAAAATGCTGATTCATGGGATAATCAAAAGAGAACCTAGGGTAAATGACTGAATTAATACATAAATAAAAGACTGAGCTTTGGTCTTCAAGAGATAAGCTGTCTGGAGAGCAGTCGTAGTTCTTTTTTGGAATTTGTCTGGCAGTTTTTCTGACTTCGGTTGAAAAAAATGGTATGTAGAGAGCTAACACAGCTCTTTTAGAATTTTTCTAGCAAGTTTTCTGTCTTTGGTCAGAAAACCAAAAAGCTACTTAGAGATCTATCTTCAGCAAAGAGCTGTCTTGAGAGCCACCTGGAGCAGACTACAGAGCTGTCAGCTTGCTTCCCATCATTGACTTTGAGTTGTTTCTTCTGCCACTCCCAAACCCCCACTTCCTTAGGACCCCCTCTCCAAGGCAAGGCTGATTCTTGGCACACCCAGACAGCAAGTTCTTAGCACATAGGAAATTTTACTACCTGGTAGGAGACAAGAGGGGTGAGTTCCTCTAAGTTAGACAACAACATCAGCAAGTGTTTCTTTCTGCAGGAGTGTGGGTTTTTTGTTTGTTTGTTTTTATTTTTTGGAGAAAATGGGGAAGTCTGTGTAGGATGAGTTGATAGGTTCTGATTGGACATATTAGTATAGCCAAATAATTCATTTTGATTGCTGGACTGTTGTGTTTTGATAGTTGGACTTTGGCAATCAGCCTCAGGAATGAGTCAGGCATAAGAAAGAGGCTAAATAAATAAGAGAATAGACATTGGCTAGCTTTAGAAATATATTTAACCTTCTATCAAGGGAGAAGGAAGGGGTGAGGTCAAGATCACCTGGCACTATGTTTCCAATGTTTGGGCTTGTTAGAGAGTCCTTCAGACCTTGAATCGTTGTAAGGCATTTGGAATTTTTTTTGGAGAGAGAGAGAGAGAGAGAGAGAGAGAGAGAGAGAGAGAGAGAGAGAGAGAGAATGCAGAGGAGCTGTTTTTGGGATAGAATACAAAAGTTATGTTAGCTTTGGAAAGGATATCGCTTTTTAGTAAGGGGTGCATAGTTCAAGAAGGAAAGAAAGAGAGTGGAAAAATGAAATTCTGCTGAAGGGAAGTGGAGGTAAGATTATATCTACATCTATATCTTTATCTCTCTTTCTTTCTTCCTTTCTTTCTTTTTTTCCTTCCTTTCTTTTTTTTATTTTTCTCCTCTCCTCCTGCATCCTTTCCCACCTCCCCTCTGCCCCTCTACTCATTCACTCCTCCTCCATTTCTCTTCAGAAAAGAGCAGGCTTCCCATGGAGTGCAACCGATCCCAGCACATCAAGTTGCAGTAGGACTAGGTTCATCCTCTTTTATTGAGGCTAGAGAAGGCAACCCAGTAGGAGGTGACATCTCCTGCTCCCACTGTTAGGAGTCTCACAAGAAGACCGAGTTATACAATTGTAACATATGCACAAGGCCTAGGTCATATGCACAAGGCGTAGGTCATATACATGCCAGCTCCCTGGTTGGCAGTTCAGTCTTCGTGAGCCCCTATTGACTTAAGTTGGTTAATTCTGTGGGTTTTCTTTTGGTGCCTTTGTTGACTGTAGCTCCTATAATCATCCCTCCTCTCTTCTGTAGGATTCCTCAAGCTCCACCTCATGTTTATCTGTGGGTTTCAGCATCTATTTCCATCGGTTGCTGGATGAAGCCTTTCTGATGACAACTGGGCAAGGCACCAAGGCACCAATCTTGAGTGT
This sequence comes from Rattus norvegicus, assembly GCF_021556685.1. Classification (NCBI taxonomy): domain Eukaryota; kingdom Metazoa; phylum Chordata; class Mammalia; order Rodentia; family Muridae; genus Rattus; species Rattus norvegicus. The sequence goes on along the minus strand of NC_141537.1, from coordinate 13,353,540 downwards.
TAAGATGGATCAGAAAGGGTAGTAGAAGGGAGGCAAGCCTGTAATCCTAGAACTCAGGAGGCAGAGACAGGTAGATCTCTGAGTTTTAGTGTTGGCTTACAGACAATTCCCCTAGGTTCCTCATAGGGACCTAACAATAGTTTGTACCCTTGTCTTACAGCCATTGTGGGCCAGATGCAAGCCAGGTGCAGCAGCAAAGGCAGTGTATAAAGAGGACTGCTCACTACCCTCCCCTTCATCCTCCTCCTCCTCCTCCTCCTCCTCCTCTTCCTCCTCCTCCTCCTCTTCTTTTTCCTCTCTCTCTCTCTCTCTCTCTCTCTCTCTCTCTCTCTCTCTCTCTCTCCTTCTATATCCCTACTTTATCTGCCCTCATGGCTGTATCTGCCTCTACACCTTCTCCACGTTCTCACTCCCCTCCCTCCCCTCAAATAAACCTCCCTTATACAAAGTTGTCTTAGTGTGACACCTTGCCATAGGTCAAATTCTAGGACAGCCATGGCCACACAGAGAATGTTGTAGGGTCCTGAAGTCACCCACAAACCATACAAACAAGATCTCAGTCTGACAGGGATGGTATATTGAACACATACCCTAAGACTGATCGCTCAGAATTTGGGACTGAGGCTACATTGATGACCATTTCTCATGGGGCTGGCTTGTAAAGAAAAAAAACCACAATGAGCTCATGTGTGAGTTCAGGAAGTGCTGCCTGGTGGTCGGCTCTGACTCACACTTTTTGGGCTGGCTTGACAGAACAGTTCTTATTGAACTTTATTCTGATTGGTCCTACATGGAGCTTACAGATGTTGAATTTCTTAAGATTAACAAACCTCAGAAAATATAGAAATAACAGGGTATGTGGTCAGCATGACCTTGCTCTGAATCAAGTTATTTTTCTGTGTCAATGACTGGCAGGCATATTATAGCCACAATATGAAATCGCTGTAACAGAAAACCTAGCCTTAGAAGACAAAAAACAAAACAAATAAACAAAAAGATGCACTAGTAATGTTGGCTGTGAATTGGAGTTTTTAGCTGCGATAGAGAGACTGGATTCCTTTGGCTATGGATGGCCAGGATCCAGGGTCAAGAGCAGAGGGCACCCCTAGGGTTTCAAATTGCCAATAAGGAGGTCTCTGTGAGGGAGAGGGTGTTACCCAAGCTATGTCACTAAGAGAGGGACCCAAGAGAGGATCTGAGGAGAAATCCAGGACCTGTTGACAGTATTTTCCAGTCGTTAGGAAAGGACACTGGATTCCTGCAGAAGGCCATCAAAAGTAAAAGAAAAATTTCCAACCAAGCAGACCTGCACAGAGAACCAAGGGAGTCTACTATGCCTACTGAGGGCTATGGTGAGGTGTATTATTTTCATCCTGACAAGATGAAGTGGGGATGACAGACAGGATAGATAGTAAGGGAAAACTCACCAATTAGCCACTGCCTGAAGACATGAACTGGCACTGGCTGGTTGGAAAGCTCAAGAACTGAGTTGGGGATCCTGTAGGCTGGTCTGAGTTATGATCTGATTCGAGTCACAACACCAATGTATGGGATTGTGTGGGTTCCTTGGAGTCAGTACAGGACATACCTAGACACCAAATTCTCAGCACAGAAGAGATTTATTACCCTGGAAGGACAAGTAAGGTAGAGAGGCTGTGTCTGGATCAGGCAAAGGCAGACAGTAAGCCACAATACCAGCATATATATATATATATATATATATATATATATATATATATGTATATATGTATATATATGTGTGTGTGTATGTATATGTATATATATGTGTGTGTGTATGTATATATGTATATATGTGTATATATATATGTTTTGCAGGAGTAGGTGTTCAAGGAGAGAAATGGATATGCTATACTAGGGTGAAATGGTAAATCCTAGCTGGACAGTTTAGCCAGTGTAGCCAAATAATGAACTTTGGTTGTTGGAACTTGGTGCTTTGTCTCAGGAATGAGTCATTGACCAAATAAGGGAATAGACTTTGGGGACTAGTCTTAGCAATGTAGTCTAATGGTATAGCAAAGGGGCGAGAAAGAGACAAAAAGGCAACACTTTTAGGCTATATTTGCCATACTGTGCTCAGGCCTGTTAGAGAGCCCTTCAGTTATGACCAACTTGTTATGCTTATGTTCTGCTTCTATAACTCCGCCTACATGCCAAATTCCCCATTTGGAAGCCCCCAACTCATGAACTATAAAAACCCTGCCTTACTCATGTTCAATTCTGATCTCTCAAGCCCCACCTTTAGGAGAGACATCCATATATGTGAATTATTTTTTACAAAGCTCACTTTAATTAATTTACTGTGATTTAGATCAGTGGTCTTCCCCCTCTAATCTGTTTGATTAACATCAGGAGCAATCAAATTATAATGCAAGCAGAAAAAAGAAAGTACCTCTTTAGTTCTACTTTTAAATGGCCTCCTAGGCTAGAGAGAAAGCCTGGGGCAGTGATGAAGAAGTCATCTCTAACCCCAGCTCCGGGGAAACAAATGGCCTCTTGGAATGAGCTGGGCAACCAGCCTAATCAATGAGTGGAAAACTTACAGAGGCTTCTTACCAAGACTACCTAACTCCTCCCCAATGCTCCGCTGGCCCCTACCCCCATGCTGTAGATAATAAATACCCCGAGTTTCAGGTTGTTGGTTCTCTCCACTAAAGTAAGCACAGCCCCATCCTCTGATCTTGGCTTTTCTGTACTTGTGTCTGTGTCTCTGATTTTCCTTCATTCCCTAGCTGCCCCTATCGAGGTTCCAGGACTAAGGCCTACAGTTCATGGCAGCAGAGAATAGAGGCAGACACCTGACACTGATCTCTGGTCTCTTCAGGTACCTGTGCATATGTCTGCACACACACACATGCACACACACATACATATAAACACATATGCACATACACATACACACATATACACAATGTGCATTCATACACACACCTACACAATGTGCACACACACACAACACACACACACAATGAGCACACATACACATATGCACACACATACATATAAACACAAATGCACATACACATGCACACATATGCACACATACACACACCCACACAATGTGCATACATACATACACCTACACAATGTGCACACACACACACACACACACACACACACACACACACACACACACAGACACGCCTGTGCGCACGTGCTGGTTTCTCTATTTCTCACTTCAGCATTGGATTGTTTTGTTTGGGAGGCTGCTTCTCAGTTCTATCCTTGATTTTCTGTGGACAAAGGGCTCTGGAAATGCCCTGATCTGTGTGTGAAGAATCAGAGGTGTTTGTTTCTGGGGAGAGGTCGTTAGCTTCTGTTAGGAATCCCAAGAGTGATAATCCACTGTACCTCCAGGATGGTTGTGAACCACGGCTCTCAGATGTAGATCTGTCTATACTGTACACGTTTAGATCTTCTCAGAGCTCCCCCGCTGTCAGCACCACAGTCTGGAGTACTCTTGGTGCTGAGAGATGGGAGCACAGACAGCACAGGGAAAGTACTTTCTATTTCTCAGGAACTTACTTAAAATGTAATGTTTCCATATTAAAGGTACAAACTCTCACTGGAGAAAATTTAGAAGCTGAGGAGACATAGGAAGAAACAAGAAAATGCGTGTGTGTGTGCCATTTTAGTAGCTGGGTGGCTGTGATTAAAAAGCACAGTTTCCTCACTTTCAAAGCGGGCATGCGAATAGCATCTATACCATATGGCGCTGCCTCTGCACTTGGCAGAGTCTGCTGTATGGTTGGCACTTAATACATTAACTACACTCGCACTCACATGCCTGGCTTCTTCTGTCTGTAAAGTTGGAAAATTTTTCCATAATCTGAATACCACTTATTATGTAGTACTTTCCCTCGTGTAGATGGTAATTTATAAAACGATTTCTTAATATCTTCTAAATTTCTTACAGGTTCAGATGTTCAGTACATTATCGTCAAAGTGGGAGCATGGCACCGTTGCTGTAAAATTATTAAAAAAAATGGCTTTCTTTTACCCAAACACTAGATCCGGCACTGCAGTGCCGCAAGATATCTGATAGATATCTTAATCTCAGTCAGCAAAGTGTCTCATCTGTTTGCTCCATCCCATATCATACCGCCAAAGCCATACCTCTCTCTGAGCCTGGAAGCAATCTCTCTACCTATCTAGTTCCTGAGGCAGATTTCCATGACAGAAACACACATCCCGACTCTGTGGCGGCCCAGTGTCTCCACCACCACACACTCTCTTAAACTTAAATCACTACATGAAAGAATACACAACACAACAACCTCTGATCCAATTGATAAGATATAATTTCCCACCTAAACATTCAAAGCCCGATACACATCCATCTCTTAAGAATATTCATAACAACCTGTAAATGTGCAGAGTGGAATCTTAACATCTGCCTCCATGTTCTCTTGGCCACTTCCTCTTGAGTCTCCTACCATTCCAGTCTCCTCCACTTCCCTCAAACTTTTCTCCCGCCCATCCTTCCTTCTCATCCAATGACAGGCCTCGTTCTATCGTGTACCTGCCTTCAGCTGTATGACATCATCCTACATGGCACCACCTACATGGCAGGTACAGTGCAGGAAGAGCTGAGAGTTCTATATCTTCATCTGAAGGGGACTAGTGGGAGACTGACATCTAGGCATCGAGGACTAGGGTATTATAGCCCCTGTCCACTGCGACACACCTCCTAGTAGCGTCACTCCCTGGTCCAAGCCTATACAAACTACTCCAACATTCATTTGCTTCTTCCTTTCCTCCTAACCAGAGAAAATGCTTTTTAATGACAAATGTATGGTCATGCTTAGGTTTAATCTTTTTATTTTAATCTTATTTTTTCCTTTTATTGAAAATTGATTTTTCAATCACATAATATATTCTGATTATGTTTCCCCTTACCACTCTTTCCAATTCCTCCCCACCTCCCTTTTCATTCAACTTCTCCCTGCTATTGTTCTGTCATTAAAAAAACAAACAGGTTTCTAAAGGATAATAATAAAATAGTGCAAAATAAACTATAAGATAAAACAAAAACTAAAACATTGGAATTGCACAATAAAAAAAAAAAAAAACGGGAAAAAGCCCACGAGAAAGCACGAGAAACGGAGACCCGGGGATTCCATAAAGACACTAAACTGGAGGGCATAACGCAGATGGGCAAGGGATGTGGTGCAGACCTATGCAAGCTGCCTTCATCTCCGAAAGTTCCTGGGAGCTTTGGTCATGATGATTTAGGAGATTTTTGTTTTCTTGGTGTCTTCCGTTCCTTCTGGCACTTACAGTCTTTCTGTCTGCTCTTCCTTAGAGGTTTCCTGAGCTCCTGGGGAGGGATTTAATGGAGACATGCCTTTTAGAGCTGAATGTTCCAGGACTTCCATTCTCTGCGTCGTAGCTGGCTGTGGGTCTCTGGATTCGCTTCCATCCGTGGCAGGAGGAAGTTTCCCTGATGACAGCTGAGCAATGGTATGGTATGGTTGACTAGGTACAGCCTCACAGACTCATGCTTAAGCCATACGGAGTGGCGCTATTAGGAGGTGGGTGTGGCCTCGTTGGAGGAAGTGCGCCACTGTGGGGGTGGGCTTCAGGGTCTCCTCTGCTCAAGCGCTGCCCATTGTGGATCCAGTCCTCTGCTGTTGCTTGTGAAGGAAGACATAGAACTCTCAGCTCCTTCTCCAGTACTATGTCTACCTGAATGCTTCTTTCCGTTATGATAATGGACTAAACCTTTGAAACCGTTAAGTCAGCCCTGTTTTCCTTTACGAGAGTTGCTGTGGTCATAGTGTCTCTTCACAGCAATGGTAACATAGCCTGGACATACTGCTGTCATAGGCCTAACCGTGCTTGTGCTTGGAGAAACATGGCCTTTGAGACTTTGGATTAGAAAAGCAGTTGAAAACTTGGAGTGGGGCTTAATGGGACATCCCAGTAGCGACACGGAAAACAGTGATACTGAGAGTGGTTTGAACCGTGGGGACCTGGCTCAAGGGGCTTCTGAGAAGAATTTCAGTACGTTGTCTAGAGATTGTTCTTGTGATATTTTGGGGCACTAAGAAGTGGAATGGAACTAAATCCTGTGTTTAAGGAGAGTAATAAAGACAGTAAATAGAATTAAGAGAGTGGTGTCCTTGGGGCAAGATCCCGCCCAGCTAAGCTTCCATCTTGCTTAAAGGAATCAAAGAAAAGCTTAGCAAATTGATGGAACTAGAAAATAACACAAAGCTTTTACAGAAGCTTTTCAATTTTATGAGGTCCCATTCGTTGATTGTTGATCTTAAAGCATAAGCCACTGGTGTTCTGTTCAGGAAGGTTTCCCTTGTGCCCAAGTAGTCTAGGCTCTTCTCAACTTTCTCTTATATTAGATTCAGCATATCTGATTTTATGTGGAGGTCCTTGATCTACTTGGACTTGAGCTTTGTACAAGCAGAAAAGACGGGATTAATTTGCATTTTTCATGCAGACAGCCACTTGAACCAGCACTATTTGTTGAAAATGCTGTCTTTTTTCCACCGGATGGTTTTAGCTTCTTTGTCAAAGATCAAGTGGCCATAGGTGCGTGGGTTCATTTCTGGGTCTCCAATTCTATTCCACTGATATACCTGTCTCTGTACCAATGCCATGCAGTTATTTTTAATCACTATTGCTCTGTATTATAGCTTGAGGTCATGGATGGTGATTCCCCCAGCAGTTCTTTTATTGTTGAGAATAGTTTTCACTCTTCTGGGTTTTTTTTTAATTCTAAATGAATTTGAGACTTGCTCTAACTCTATGAAGAGTTGAGTTGGAATTTTGATGGGGATTGCATTGAATCTGTAGATTGCTTTTGCTAAGATGGGCATTTTTCTATATTAATCGTGCCAATCTTTCCATCTTCTGAGGTCTTCATTAATCTCTTTCTTCAGAGACTTGAAGTTCTTGTCATACAGATCTTTCACTTGCTTGGCTAGAGTCACACCAGGATATTTTATATTAGTTGTGTCAATGTGAAGGGTGTCATTTCCCTAATTTCTTTCTCAGCCTTTGAGTAGAGGATGGCTACTAATTTGTTTGAGCTAGTTTTATACCCAGCCACTTTGCTGAAGTTGTTTATCAGCTGTATTAGCAATCTGGTAGAATTTTGGGGGTAACCCATGTATGTTATCATATCATCTGCAAATAGTGATATTTTGACTTCCTTCCTCCCAATTTGTGTCCTTTAGATCTCTTTTTGCTGTCTAAATGCTCTGGCTAGAATTTCTAGTACTATATTGAATAAGTAGGGAGAGAGTGGAAAGCCTTGTCTAGTCCCTGATTTTAGTGTGATTGCTTCAGGTTTCTCTCCATTTAGTTTGATGTTAGCTGTTAGTTTGCTGTATATTGCTTTTATTATATTTATGCACCTTGAATTCCAGATCTCTCCAATACTTTTAACATGAATGGGTGTTGTATTTTATCAAAGGCTTTTTCATCATCTAATGAAATGAACATGTGTTCTTTTTCCTTTGAGTTTGTTCATATAGTGGATTACATTGATGGATTTCTGTATATTGAACCATTCCTACATTCCTGGAATGAAACCTACTTGATCAAGGTAGATGATTGTTTTGATGTGTTCTTAGAGCCAGTTTGTGAGAATTTAAATTGATCTGTAGTTTTTGTTGATGGATCTTTTTATGGTTTAGGTATCAATGTATCTGTGGCTTCAAAGAAAAATTGGATAGTGTTCCTTCTGTTTCTTTTTTTGGGGGGGGATAGTTTGAGGAGCATTGGTATTAGATTTTCTTTGAAGTTCTGATAGAATTCTGTACTAAAACCATTTATCTGGCCATGGGCTTTTTTCGTTTGGAGACTGCTGATAACTGCTTCTATTTCCTTGGGGTTATAGGGCTGTTTAGTTGGTTTATCTGATCTTGATTTAACTTTGGTACCTGGTATCTGTGTAGGAAATCATCCATTTCACCCAGGTTTTCTAGTTTTGTTGAGTATAAATTTTTGTAGTAGGATCTGATTATGTTTTTAATTTCCTCAGTTTCTGTTGTTATAGCTTCCTTTTCATCCCCGGTTTTGTTAATTTGGATACTGTTTCTGTGCCCTCTGGCTAAGGGTTTATCTATCTTGTGGATTTTTCCAAGAACCAGTTCCTAGTTTTGTTGATTCTTTGTATACTTCTTTTTGTTTCTACTTGGTGATTTTAGCAGTGAGTTTGATTATTTCCTGCCATCTACTCCTCTTGGCTTTATTTGCTTCTTTCTCTTCTAGAGCTTTCAGATGAGCCATTAAGGTGCTAATGTATAATCTCTCTAATTTCTTTATGGAGGCACTCAGAGCTATGAATTTTCCTCATAGCACTGCTTTCACTGTGTTCCTTAAGTTTGAATATGCTGTGCCTTCATTTTCATTGAATTCTAAAAATCTTTAATTTCTTTTTTAAAATTGACTATTTTTAAATTACATTTCAAATGTTTTTCCTTTTCCCAGTTTCCCATCCATAAACCCCATATCCCATCTCCCCTCCCCCTTCTTCTATGAGGGTTTCCCCCACCCCACTCTTCCTACCTCCCCACCCTGACATTCCCCTACACTGGGATAGTCCAGCTTTGGCAGGACCAAGGCTTCTCCCTGCACTGGTGCCCAACAAAGCCATCCTCTGCTCGATATGCAGTTGGAGCCATAGGTCAAGCTTAAATAAAGACTCTAGTGAGATTACATCATAATCAACTCCTTGGTGGTCCTTTGGGGTTCCCAAATGCTTCCGAAATGAGCACAACAAAACTAGGAAAAATTACCTTGTGTGAGGTGATCCAGATCCAGAAAGTCAAATGTGGTATGTATTCCACATGTGTGTGTGTGTGTGTGTGTGTGTGTGTGTGTGTGTGTGTGTGTATGCTGTTAAGTCAAAGATAATCAAGCTATATTAAGGAGAACCACAGAGGTGAGATGTTATGTATAGAGTAAGGGACTGGAGGAGGGGGTTGGTGGCAGATAGAGTTCCTCTAGAAAGAAAAATGGAGTAAATAATTAGGACGAATGGGGGAGACTAGACTGAAAGGATCAAGTGGAGGAAGAGGGACAAGGGAGAGAATACTTTATGGAAAGATAGCTAAAATTAAGGACCATTTGAGGGGTGGTATAGAAACCTAATACCAGAGAGACCCACGTGACTTCCAGTTACCACTTGTACCAGGGACCAGAGACCAAGCTCAGGGCCAATACCACACAGTTCACACCCGAGTTGTTGCTAGACTCCCCAGGAATTCTGACACACCTAGATTCACAGGTAAGACCCTAAATTCTGCCCCCACACCAGGCATACCAGGAGCCCTGTGACCCCAGGAAGCAGATTCCTTGCCCAACCAGAGATCCTAAAACCTTCAGGTTCCCACCAGTGTTGGGGACCAGAGCCCTGGTGCTGGAACAGATCACACACAGCCCAAAACCCAGTTGCAGTTTGATTCCCCAGGTATTCTGACACATCCAGGATCAGAGGATCACAGGATCTCAGGCTCACAGGCTCACAGGAAAAACAGGCTCCAGTCAGAGACAGGAAGGCCAGATAACACCAGAGATAACAAGATGGCAAGAGGAAAACACATAAGTAACAGAAATCAATTTGACTTGGTAATATCAGAACCCAGTTCTCCCACCACAGAAACTCCTGCATACCCCAACACAGATATATGAAGCAAGATTCAAATCTAAACTCCCATTTCATGAAGATCATAGAGAATTTTAAGGACATAAGTAACTCTCTTAAAGAAATACAGGAGAATACAATTAAACATATAGAAGCACCTAAAGAGGAAATGCATAAATCACTTAAAGAAATACAGGAGAACACAATCAAACAGGTGAAGGAATTGAACAAAACCATCCAGGATCTAAAAATGGAAATAGAATCATTAAAGAAAACTTAAAGGGAGACTCCCTGGAGATGTAAGACCTAGAAAAGAGAACAGGAGTTATAGAAGTGAAAGGAAAATTATACAGATTTAAGGTTTAAAATATGAACTTAAAAGAGTAAGTTTCAAAATTTACAGACTCAGGGCTAAACACTGTGAAAAGCAAGTCCAGGCATCCCCGCCCTGCCGCTAGGACTAACAGACCATAAAGATAAAGAAAAGGAATGCAGGAACCAGCCCGAGTTATCAGGACTGACTCAAACCATCTGGCAGAAGGGCACCTCCCCCAGCTTATTCAGAGTCACACCTTAACCAGATGTCCTTCAAACCCTGATATGCCCCTAGCTTCTAAAATCCTGTATGCTCCAGTCAATACGTACTCTCCTGCTGTGCTGTAATCTCACTGCCGTGTTTAAATGAGCCAATCACTTATAGCCGAGCCAGAAATTAGCCTATTGTGTGTAACCGCGCCAAACCCCCTAGCCTTCCCTATATAAACCCCTGACTTTTGAGCTTCGGAGTTGACACCTCTGTCTCCTGCGTGGGATACGTGTCAGCCCAGAGATCCCCGTAATAGATCTCCGTAATAAACCTCGCCTTTGCTTATTACATCCAAAATGGTCTCTCTGTGTCTGGGGTCCGCGATTTCCCAAGACTTTAGAAAGGGTCTCTCTTCAAGGATCTTTCATTTGGGGGATCGTCCGGGATCGGTGTTTCCTGGGGCGCGCGATCCTGAGACTCAGCTAGGATCTTTCAGAAGCCAATCACCAACAGAATACAAGAAATAGAAGAGAGAATCTCAGTGGCAGAAGATACAATAGAAGACATCTACACAGCAGTCAAGGAACAAACAAAAGCAAAAAGCTCCTATCTCAAAATATTCAAGAAATCCACGACATAACAAAAAGATTGAACCTGAGAATAATAGGTGTAGAAGAGAGTGAAGATTCTCAACTCAAAGGGCCGGCTAACATTTTCAACGAAATTGTAGAAGAAACTTTCCTAACCTAAAGAAAGAAATGCCCATAAACACACAAGAAACCTACTGTACACCAAACAGATGGGACCAGAAAAGAAATTCTTCTCCTCACATAATAATTAAAATACCAAATGCACAGAAGAAAGAAAGAATATTGAAAGCAATAAGAGGGAAAGATCAAGTAATATATAAAGGTGGCCCTATCAAAAATGACACCAGACTTCTCAACAGAGACTATAAAAGCAAGAAGATCCTGAAAAGATTTCATACAGACCCTAAGAGAAGAAAAATGCCAGCACATGCTAGTATACCCAGCAAAACTTGCAATTACCATAGATGGAGAAACCAAGGTATTTCAAGACAAAACCAAATTTAAACAATATCTTTCCACAAACCCAGGCCAAGAAAGAATAATGGAAGGAAAATTCCAATACAAGAAGGGAAACTACACCCAAGAAAAAGCAAAAAATTAATGTTTTGAAAAGAAATCCAAAAGAAGAGAAACACACAAACATAATTCCACCTTTAACAATAAAAAGAAAAAAAAACAGGAAGAAAAAGTATTGGTTCCTAATATCTCTCAACATCATGGGCTCAACTCCCTCCAATAAAAAGGCATGGGCTAACAGACTGGATACATAAACAGGGTCCAGCATTTTGCTGCATTCAGGAAATACACTTCATATGCAAAGACAGACATTACTTCAAAGCGAAAGGATGGGAATTTTTTTCCAAGCAAATGGTCCCAAGAAACAAACTGGAGTAGCCCTTCTAATATCCAACAAAATAGACTTTCAACTAAAAGTTATGAAAAAGATGGGAAAGGACATTACATGTAAATCAAAGGAAAAATCCATCAAGATGAACTGTCAATTCTAAACACGTATGCCATAAATGCAAGGGCACCCACATATTGTAAAAAAAAACAAAACAAAACACATCACTAAAGCTCAAAATACACATTGAGCCTCACACAATAATAGTAGGAGATGTCAACAGCCCACTCTCACCAATGGATAGATTATGAAAACAGAAGCTAAACAGAGGCACAGTGAAACTAAAAGAAATTGTGAATGAAATGGATTTAACTGATATCTACAGAACATTTCACCCTAAAACAAAAGAATATACCTTCTTCTCAGCACCTCATGGTACCTTCTCAAAAATTGACCATATACTTATACACAAAACAAATCACAACAGATACAAGATTAAATTAATCCCATGTATTCTATCAGACCACCACAGACTAAGGCTGGTCTTCAATAACAACAAAAACAACAGAAACACGGAAGCTCAACAACTGAAATTTCAAAGCCTCTTTAAGGCAAAGGGCACTGTCATTAGGACAAAACAGCAACCAACTGATTGGGAAAAGATCTTTCCAATCCTAAATCTGATAGAGGGCTTATATCCAAAATATACAAAGAACTCAAGAAGTTAGACTCCAGAGAGTCAAATAACCCTATTAAAAATGGGGTACAGAGCTAAACAAGGAATTTTCAGCTGAGGAATATGATAATGGTTGAGAAGTACCTAAAGAATTGGAGGCGTTAGAGAACAGATTGAAGGAGCTGAAGGGGCTTGCAATCCCATAGGAACAACAATACCAACCAACCAGAGCTCCCAGGGACTAAACCATTACTGAAATAGTACACATGGACAAAGCCATGGCTCTGCATATGTAACAGAGGATGGTCTTGTTGGGCATCAATGGGAGGAGAAGCCCTTGGTCCTGCCAAGGTTGGACTCCCTTGTGTAGGGGAATGTCAGGTTGGGAAGGGGGAATTGTTGTGGGGGGGATATCCCCATAGAAGAAGGGGGATGGGGAATGGGGTGGGGGCTTATGGATTGGAAACTGGGAAAGGGAATAACATTTGAAATATAAATAAAAAATGTCCAATACAAAAAAGATTCTTATGTAGTTTTTGTCTTTCAGTTTGTCAACATGGTGGACTACATTTACTGACTTTTGTAGACCATACCTGCTTCTCTAGGATAAAGCTTACTTGATCATGGTGGGTCATTTTGCTTTGCTTTTTATGAAGAAGTTTTGTGTCTATGTTCATAAGGAATGTTGGTCTGTAGTTTTCTTTTTGGGGGGAGGCTATGTGGTTTGGATATCAGGGAAACTGTGGCCTCATAAAAGGAATTGGATGATATTCTTTCCATTTCTATTTTGTGGAAAAACTTGAGGCATTAACTCATCATTGAAAGTCTAGTAGAATTCTGTGCTAAAATCAGCTGGACTTGGGCTTTATTAGTTGGTAGACTTTTAATGACTACTTTTGAAAGACCCCAGCTTAGCAGCAGTAACGCCATTTTGCAAGGCTGTACTTAAGATGACTGGTTCAGGGAAAGGTTAGAACACTGAGTACACAGCGGCTGCCAAGCAAGATGTGTGTGGTTGAAGGCCTGGCAACAGGACGACTGTGGTTGAGCGCCTGACAATGAGAAAAGCCCCGGGAGAGGTCCCACACCCTGTTCCAGGAAGGTAGCTAGGAAACTTGCCCCCGGGCTGAACCCTTGGGGGGCCGAGTCAGCCGTTATGTTCCAGGAAGGTGGCTAGGGAACTTGCTCCCGGGCTGAACCCTTGCCACATTAGAATACACCAATTATATCCCTGTAACCATGCATCTGCTTCTGTATGCTTGCTTCTGCTCCCCAGAATCCTATAAAAAGCCCATCCTTGGTTCCGTGGGGCGCGCCAGTCCCCCGAGTGACTGAAGCGCCCACAGGTGCCTGTGTATCCCGACAATAAACCAAATCCTCTTGCTGATTGCATCCTGTGGCCTCGGTCTGGTCATTGAGTTGGAGGGTCTCCATCCCGAGGCAAAGTTCTCCCTGAGAACTTTTCACTTTTATTTCCCTGTGTTTAAATTGTGTAACTGATCTTGATTTAACTTTGGCAAGCAGTATTTATTAAGAAAATGATCCATTTATTTTAGATTTTCAGTTAGGTGGAGTCTGTTTTTAAGATGCACTCTATGACTCTCTGAATTTCCTCAGTGTCTGTTGTTATGCCACCCTTTCATCTCCAGTTTTAAAATTTAATTTCTCTCTCTGCCTTTTAGTTAATTTTGCTAAAAGTTTATCAATCTTATTGATTTTTCTAAAAAACAAAACCCAACTCTTTGTTCCATTGATTCTTTATGTTGTGTTCTGTTGCTAATTTGATTCTTTTATTTATTGATTTCAGCCCCGGGTTTGATTATTTCTTGCCATCTACTTTCTGGGTATGGATTTTTTTCTTTTTGTTCTAGAACTTTCAGGTGTATTACTAAGTTGCTCTCTGGTTTTCCAATGAAGGCATTTATACTATGAACTTCCTCTTAGACTTGCCTTTATTGTGTCCTCTACGTTTGGGTATATTGTATTTTTACTCAATTCTAGGAAGTCATTAATTTCTCTCTTAATTTTTGTTTTGACACAACTATTACTCAGTAGTGAGTTGTTCAGTTTCCATGAGTTTGTAAATTTCCTGTTGTTGCTGATATTCAGCTTTTTGTCTTGGGGTTTGATAGCTGTGAAGAGGCACCATGACCAAAGAAACTCTTAATTGTGGCTGGCTTACAGTTTCAGACACATTATCATGATTATAGCATGATGTGGTGCTGAAGAAGGAGCTGAGAGTTCTACACCTTGATTCAAAGGCAGCCAGAAAGAGACTGTCTTCCCTAGATAAGAGGGTATTGGAATTCTACACTGGGAAGAACTTGAGCATAGAACCTCAAAGTCCAACCCCACAGTGACATACTTTCTTCAACAAGACCACACATACTCCAACAAGTTCATTCATCCTAATAGTACCACTCCCCATGAGCCAAACATTCAAACACACAAGTCTGTGAGGGCCAAACCTATTCAAACTATCACAACAAGTATAAAAGCAAAATTTGGAGTAGTTCCATGAGGTACTTAAAAGAAAGGTTTAAAATCTATATTATATCTTGGCTAGCTTGTATACTATCTGATAACTACCCAATAAAATATGTATATTCAGAGTTAAATAGCCTAATAGGCTATGAGACTATAATTGGTCTTCAACCCTGTCAGATATCTGAGAATACACAAAGGAAGCCTAACACAGCTTCCAGAACTGAGAGGTTGTAGAGACAAATCTCCACTAACATAGTCCACTGTTAGCAAAATGTGAGCGCAAGTCTTCAGCCTTCTGGCCCAAAATCAACTGACAGACTCTTGAAATGCAGATTTTGAAGGGCCGATCACCCTGTCTTGGCAGAGTTTATCAGTCAACTATCTGCATAATCTGTCCTTTTCTGGACAGTATTAGTCTACAGATGAAACAGGCAGTTTTGTCTAGTGGCTGCCTCACCACAAAGTATTGCCTCATCTGGAGGTAGAGATGTTCAAATTCTTCGTTAAATCCGCCAAAGGGAAACTGTTAGGAGCAGATATGTCTCAATAAAAGATAAATAACTTTAAATCTTAAATTTTGTGGATTTCTGACGTTTTTGAAAACCATCTACCTATATAAGACAATCTGTACTGTTGTCTTTATATCTTAACAATTTCTTGAAAGTACTCTCACAAAGTCAGCAATATGTTTGCTATTTGGCCCTTAACTCACATGTTAAAAATCAACTCAGAAGTTCGAATGACATCAATAGAAGGACTGGCTCTAAACCTTTGTACTTTTAAACTCTTTTAACAAATAAATTCTATATCAAAACAAAGATATGATTTTAGCTTAGTTACCAAATGAGATTATGACTGTACAATTCAATCTACCTAATTCCTCCCTGTTAAATTACAACCAATTTTAAGTTCCTCATAAAAACAACTTTAGAATAACCACTTCCAGCCCCCCAAAAGTCCAGGGAATTGGCACAACGACTCCTCTATAACTTCTTCAAGTTGTACATGGACGTTGAGATATCCTTGGGGGTAAGGGGGTGGGAAGAATGAAGCAAATGCTGTAGCCGATGTGTCCTGACTGGACCCAGCTGAAAGTCCTTGAGACCAGTTATCCAAGTGGGCACACTCTGTAAAATACAATTCTCAAGACAAAAGTTTAGAATCGAGATATCTTGTTTGATTCTCCTGAATCAATTTTTCAGGTGGTCTACCTCCATCAAATCTGATTAGTATGACTCCGTGAGGTTTCCAGAGCCTAATCACACTTTTTAAAAACACAAAGACAAAATCTTTCTCCCAAAATACTGTGTTCATTAGTCTGTAACCAGAAAAGCTTGTATCTTGCACTCTCTCCCAGAGTAATAATACAACCATAAAACTCAAAGTCACACCCATTATGAAGATTAAACTTTTTTTTTTAAAGTAAGCTAAACAATGAGCCTGATAGGTTTTTGTACTCTGTGATATCAGGAAATGAACCCAAAATTCTGGTTAAGAGAATCTGAGCTTCCTGTTGTGGTAAATATCAAAAGTAACCACAAACCCTCGCTAGCCGGCATCAATGGGCCATATGGGATAATTCATAAAACAAACCAAATACCTTCTATCAATTCCAATATCAATAAGCAACATATCAAACCAGGACTTTAGCCCAAAATATATCCATCTGTTAAGCTGTCTACCCGGAGCCACAGATTTTCCTTTAACCTTAATACTTCTATAATATATGTCTGCATTCACTCTCCCTGGTGTTATAGACATTTATCACAACTCTCTACTTGGGAGTTAGTGACCAATTTTTCCGTATCTAAGTTTTGAACTGTGGGTGAAAATCCCCACCTGATTCAGGTAACCTTTTTACTCTCTTATTTCTAAAAACAAACTTAATCACTTTTTAATAATACCTGCAAGTAAGAAGTAGCTTGTCTAACTAGGATTTCAACCCAAAATTCCTGTGGAGCCCACGTTAAAAGGAATATGAGTATCCTGAAAGACTTTCTAAACAACTTTCTTTAAAAAGCAGCTTTTAATCTCTAACTCTCTGAGCTGCCATTACTTCTCACACAGCAGGGGACCTACAGCCTGCCAGCCCAGGATGCTTCCCTGTTTCTTTGTTTGAATTCCCCCCTTAAGCTATCACATGACTTAACATGGCACTGGCCTCCTCTTAGAAAATAAAAACTTTCTCTCAACTCTTAGGATTACTAGTGGATTCTTGCACATCACATTGGTTCACTATCTGTTGTTGTAAAACTATAAAAAATAAAAAAGTATTTGTGTCTTTTACCTTGCTAGGTCCTGCACCAACTTCGCCATGGTGACCCAGTGTCTCCAACCGCCTCACACTTTCCTACATTCAAACCCTGTAAATACACAGAGCAAGATCTTTACATCAGCCTCCATTGTCCTGCCATGGCTTCTCTCTCTCAGGTATATTCTTTTGTATTTGGGGAAAATGTTCTGTAAATATCTGTTGGGTTCATTTGGTTTATGATGTCAGTTAGCTCCATCATATTTCTGTGTTTTGATTCAGATGACTTGTCTAGTAAGAGGTATATATGAGGTCAATAGGTGATTTAAGCTATAGTAGTGCTTCTTTTACAAAGTGGCTGCTTTGTGAAGTGGGGCATAGAGGTTAAGATTTGAAATGCCGAAACCCAGCCCTGAGGAGTGACTTCAGGCCCGAGACCAGAGGTAAGACCAACTTTTCTGCTCCAAGTGATCTGCCTGGTGGACTCAGGACACACAAAGGTGAAACTCCTCTGGGAGTTTCCTAGCCCACCCCTCCCTGCTCCCAAACCCCGTGGGAGAGAGAGCTCATCGCCCATACCTGTGAGTACTCCTGAAACAGCAAGGCAGGAGAGACCACCACTTCTGCCCACCTTTGCCCACATCCCTGGCTAAAGAGGAAACTGTATAGGGCCTCTGGGAACAGGAAGATAGGGGCACTCAAGCTGCAGGAGCCCTGTGGTCCAGACTGTGACTGGATCTGAAGGGACCAGATCAAACAGCTCCCTGCACCCAAATCCCGTGGGAGGAAGAGCTAGACCTTAGAGGGGCAGACATGCCTGGGAAACCAGAGGAAACTACTCTCCGCCCACATTTCAGACTCTAGAGGAAAATGCCTAGTGCCATCAGGGCCCCCCATGCACAAGGATCCCGGAGAAGGAGGGGCAGGCCCTTCTGGTTGCTGCCCTCACAGAGAGCTGAAACCCAGCCCTGAGGAATGACTTCAGGCCAGAGACCAGAGAAGTGACCTGCCTGGTGGACTCAGGTCACACGCCCACAGGAACAGCTGAAAGCCAGTGGACAGGAATGACTACACGCCTGAAGCAGAAAACTCTGTTCCCATAACTGGCTAAAAGAAAACAGGAAAACAGGTCTACGGCACTCCTGACACACAGGCCTTATAGGACGGTCAAACCACTGTCAGAAATAGCAAGAGGCCAGCACAGGAACACAAGCAGCAGCAGAAACCAAGACTTCATGGCATCATCAGAGCCCAATTCTCCCACCAAAACAAACAATGAATATCCAAACGCACCAGAAAAGCAAGATCCAGATTTAAAATCACGTTTGATCATGATGGAGGACTCTAAGAAAGACATAAAGAACTCCCTAAAGAAAAATGCAGGAAAACACAAGTAAAACAAGTAGAAGCCCTTAGAGAGGAAACACAAAAATTCCTGAAAGAATTACAGGAAAACACAATCAAGCAGGTGAAGGAATTGAAAATGGAAATATAAACAATAAAGAAAGCACAAAGGGAGACAACCCTGAAGATAGAAAACCAAAGGAAGAGACAAGGAGCAGTAGATACAAGCATCACCAACAGAATACAAGAGATAGAAGAGAGAATCTCAGGGGCAGAAGATACCATAGAAAACATCAACACAACTGTCAAAGATAATGTAAAACAGAAAAAGCTCCTAGCCCAAAACATACAGAAAATCCAGGACACAATGAGAAGATCAAACCTAAAGATAATATGTATAGAAGAGAGTGAAGACTTCCAACTCAAACAAATATCTTCAACAAAATCATAGAAGAAAACTTCTATAACCTAAAGGAAGAGATGCCCATAAACATTCAAGAAGCCTAAAGAACTCCAAATATATTGGACCAGAAAAGAAACTCCTCCCGTCACATAATTGTCAAAACATCAAATGCACAAAACAAAGAAAGGCTCAAAGCACACATTGCACCTCACACAATAATAGTAGGAGATTTCAACACCCCACTCTCATCAATGGACAGATCACGGAAACAGAAATTAAACAGACGTGGACAGACTAACAGAAGTCATGAACCAAATGGACTTAACAGATATTTATAGAACATTCTATCCTAAAACAAAAGGATATACCTTCTTCTCACTATCTCATGGTACTTTCTCCAAAATTGATCATATAATTGGTCACAAAACAGGCCACAGCAGATACAGAAAGATAGAAAAAATCCCATTCCTTCTATCAGACCACCACGGGCTAAGCTGGTCTTCAATAACAATAAGGGAAGAATGCCCACATATACATGGAAGTTGAACAATGCTCTACTCAACGATAACCATGTCAAGGAAGAAATAAAGAAAGAAATTAAACACTTCTTAGAATTCAATGAAAATGAAGGTACAACACACCCAAACTTACGGGACACAGTGCAAGCTGTACTAAGAGGAAAACTCATAGCTCTGAGTGCCTGCAGAAAGAAACAGGAGAAAGCATATATCAGCATCTTGACAGCACACCTAAAAGCTCTAGAACAAAAAGAAGCAAATACACGCAGGAGGAGTAGAAGGCAGGAAATAATCAAACTCAGAGCTGAAATCAACCAAGTAGAAACAAAAAGGACTATACAAAGAATCAACAGAACCAAAAGCTGGTTCTTTGAGAAAATCAACAAGATAGATAAACCCTTAGCCAGACTAATGAGAGGACACAGAGAGTATGTCCAAATTAACAAAATCAAAAATGAAAAGGGAGACATAACTACATAATCAGAGGAAATTCAAAAAAATCATCACATCCTACTACAAAAGCCTATATTAAACAAAACTTGAAAATCTGGAGGAAATGGACAATTTCCTAGACATATACCAGGTACCGAAGTTAAATCAGGAACAGATAAACCAGTTAAACAACCCCATAACTCCTAAGGAAATAGAAGCAGTCATTAAAGATCTCCCAACCAAAAAGAGCTCAGGTCCAGATGGGTTCAGTGCAGAATTCTATCAGACCTTCATAGAAGACCTCATACCAATACTATCCAAACTATTCCACAAAATTGAAACAGATGGAGCACTACCGAATTCCTTCTATGAAGCCACAATTACTCTTATACCTAAACCACACAAAGACCCAACAAAGAAAGAGAACTTCAGACCAATTTCCCTTATGAATATCGATGCAAAAATACTCAATAAACTTCTTGTAAACTGAATCCAAAAACATATCAAAACAATCATCCATCATGATCAAGTAGGCTTCATCCCAGGTATGCAGGGATGGTTTAATATACGAAAAGCCATCAAGGTACTCCACTATATAAACAAACTGAAAGATAAAAAGCCACATGATCATTTCATTAGATGCTGAGAAAGCATTTGACACAATTCAACAACCCTTCAAGATAAAAGTCCTGGAAAGAACAGGAATTCAAGACCCATACCTAAACATAGTAAAAGCCATATACAGCAAACCAGTAGCTAACATTAAACTAAATGGAGAGAAATTTGAAGCATTCCCACTAATATCAGGGACTAGACAAGGCTGCCCACTCTCTACCTACTTACTCAATATAGTTCTCGAAGTGTAAGCCAGAGCAATCAGACAACAAAAGGAGATCAAAGGGAAACAGGTTGGAAAGGAAGCAGTCAAAATATCACTATTTGCAGATGATATGATAGTATACTTAAGTGATCCCAAAAGTTCCACCAGAGAACTACTAAACCTAATAAACACCTTCAGCAAAGTGGCTGGGTATAAAATTAACTCAAATAAATCAGTAGCCTTCCTCTACACAAAAAGAGAAACAAGGCAAGAAAGAAATTAGGGAAATGACACCCTTCATAATAGTCCCAAATAATATAAAATACCTCAGTGTGACTTTCACCAAGCAAGTGAAAGATCTGTATGATAAGAACTTAACTCCTCTGAAGAAAGAAATTGAAGAAGACCTCAGAAGATGGAAAGATCTACCATGCTCATGGATTGGCAGGATTAATATAGTAAAAATGGCCATTATACCAAAAGCGATCTACAGATTCAATGCACTCCCCATCAAAGTACCAATCCAATTCTTCAGAGTTAGACAGAACAATTTGCAAATTCATCTGGAATAACAAAAAACCCAGGATAGCTTAAACTATCCTCAAAAATGAAAGGACTTCTGGGCAAATCACTATCCCCAAACTCAAGCAGTATTACAGAGCAATAGTGATAAAAACTGCATGGTATTGGTACAGAGGCAGGCAGATAGACCAGTGGAATAGAATTGAAGACCCAGAAATGAACCCATACACCTATGCTCACTTGATTTTTGACAAAGGAGCCAAAACCATCCAATGGAAAAAAGCATTTTCAGCAAATGGTGCTGGTTCAACTGGAGGTCAGCATGTAGAAGAATGCAGATCAATCCATGCTTATCACCCTGTACAAAGCTTAAGTCCAAGTGGATCAAGGACCTCCACATCAAACCAGATACACTCAAACTAATAGAAGAAAAAGTGGGGAAGAATCTCCCCACATGGGCACTGGAGAAAATTTCCTGAACAAAACACCAATGGTTTATGCTCTAAGATGAAGAATCGACAAATGGGATCGCATAAAACTGCAAAGCTTCTGTAAGGCAAAGGACACTGTGGTTAGGACAAAACGGCAACCAACAGATTGGGAAAAGGTCTTTACCAATCCTACAACTGATAGGGGGCTCATATCCAAAATACACAAAGAACTCATGAAGTTAGACCGCAGGGAGACAAATAACCCTATTAAAAAATGGGGTTCAGAGCTAAACAAAGAATTCACAGCTGAGGAATGCCAAATGGCTGAGACGCACTTAAAGAAATGTTCAACATCTTTAGTCATAAGGGAAATGCAAATCAAAACAACCCTGAGATTCTACCTCACACTAGTCAGAATGGCTAAGATCAAACTCTGGCAACATAAGATGCTGGCGAGGATGTGGAGAAAGAGGAAGACTCCTCCATTGTTGGTGGGATTGCAGACTGGTAGAACCATTCTGGAAATCAGTTTGGAGGTTCCTCAGAAAATTGGACATTGCACTACCTGAGGACCCAGTCATACCTCTCTTGAGCATATACCCAAAAGATGCTCCAACATATAACAAAGACACATGTTCCACTATGTTCATCGCAGCCTTATTTATAATAGCCAGAAGCTGGATAGAACCCATCTGCCCTTCAACAGAGGAATGGATACAGAAAATGTGGTACATCTACACAATGGAATACTACTCAGCTATCAAAAACAATGACTTAATGAAATTCATAGGCAAATGGAATGAACTGGAAAATATCATCCTGAGTGAGGTAACCCAATCACTGAAAACACACATGGTATGCACTCATTGATAAGTGGATTTTAGCCCAAAATGCTCGAAGTACTCTAGATGCACAGAACACATGAAACTCAAGAAGGGTGACTAAAATGCGAAGGCTTCACTCCTTCTTTAAAAGCAGAACAAGAATACCCTTGGGAGGGGATAGTGTGGTAAAGTTTATAACAGAGGCTGAAGGAATGCCTATTCAGAGCCTGCCCCACATGTGGCCCATACATATACAGCCACCAAACTAGATAAGATGGATGAAGCAAAGAAGTGCAGGCTGCAGGCTGACAGGAACCAGATGTAGATCTCTCCTGAGAGACACAGACAGAATACAGCAAATACATAGGCGAATGCCAGCAGCAAACCACTGAACTGAGAACGGGACCCCTGTTGAAGGAATCAGAGAAAGGACTGGAAGAGCTGAAGTGCCTTGAGACCCCATATGAACAACAATGCCAACCAACCAGAGCTTCCAGGGACTAATACCACCCAAAGACTATACATGGACTGACCCTGGACTCTGACCTCATAGGTAGCAATAAATAGCCTAGTAAGAGCACCAGTGGAGCCAAGGCTGGACCTCAGTGAATGGGATTGTTGGGGGGAGGGCGGTAATGGGGGGTGAGGATGGGGAGGGGAACACCCATATAGAAGCGGAGGGGGAGGGGTTAGGGGGATGTTGGCATGGAAACTGGGAAAGGTATTAACATTTGAAATGTAAATAAGAAATACTCAATTTAATAAAGATGGAAAAAGAAGAATTGAAATGCCATCTTGGTGAATTTTTCCTTTAGTGAGTAAGCAGTCTCCTTCCTTATTTCTTCTGATTAGATTTGGTTTGAAGTTTGTCAGTTATGAAATGGCCATACTCGATTGCTTCTTAGGTCAATTTTCTTGGAATATCTTTTTCTATCCTTTTTTTCTGAGATGATGCCTATGTTGATGTTAAGATGTGGTTTTGGATTCAGCAAAAGGATGGATACTGTTTTCACACCAATTCTGTTAATGTGTCATTTTTGTTGGAGATTTGAGACTATTGATGTTGACAGACACCAATGAGCAATGTTTGCTGACTCCTGTTATTTTGTTGTTGGGAGAGGTGTGTGTGTGTGTGTGTGTGTGTGTGTGTGTGTGTGTGTGTGTGTGTGTGTTCCTTCTTATTTCTTCATCTGGGATTATTCCTTGGTTTTTTTTTTCCTTAGGTGTAGTTAACCTCTTTAGGTTGGAGTTTTCTTCTAATGCTTCTGTTGGGCTAGATTTGTAGAACAGATATTGCGTGAATTGATCTATCATGAAATGGCTTACTTTTTCCATTTATTTTCACTGAAAGTGTTGGTAAGAATAGTAGTCTGGGCTGATATCTGTGGTCTCTTGGAGCCTGTGTGGCATCTTTCTATGCTCTCTGGCTTTCATAATTTCCACTGAGAAGACAGGTCCTATTCTACTAGCCCCTTGGCTTTTTCTTCATGTAGATTTTAATATTCTGGGTTTGTTCTGTACATGTATTGTTCTGATTATATGCCAAGGGGAATTTCTTTCCTGACTCAGTCTATTTGGTGTTCTGTGTGCTTTTTGCACCATGATAGGAAACTCCTTCTTTAGCCAAGGGAAATTTTCTTTTATAATTTTATTGAAAATATTTTCTGTGTTTTTGACCTGGGTTTCTTCTTTTTCTTGTATTCCTATTAATCTTAAATTTGGTCTTTTTATAGTGTCCAGGTTTCCTGGATGTTTTGTTTCCGGAAGTTTTTAGAGTTAACATTTTCTTTAATCAAAGTCTCCAGGTTTTCTATTGTGTCTTCGAGGTCTGTGATTTTCTTTTCTCTACCCCGTGTTCTGTTGGTGAAACTTGTCTCTGAGTTTCCCATTCAGGTTTCTCAATTTTTCATTTCCAGATTTGTCTCAGTCTGGATTTGTTCTATTGACTCTATTCCCACGTTCAGATCTTGAACTCTTATATTAATTCCCTGCTACTGCTTATGTTTTCATCAAGGGTTTATTAATTTCTTCTTTTGTAACCTCGTCAATAGTATTACTAACAGCCATTTTAAGGTCTTCGTTTTGTGCTTCAACTATGTTGCATTTCTCATGGCTTCCTGGGATAGACTTGCTGGGCTTTACTGGAGACATATTGTCCTGGCTGTTATTGACTATGTTCTTATGCTGGCCTTTGGGTTCTGGGTTTGGAAAGATTGTAATTCTGGGTGCTGATAGCTGTTCTTGTCCTTTTGGGTTAGGTATTTGGTTCCCTGGTTTCCGTTGTCCTCTCTGGTTCTTAGGGAGTGCAGTGCTGGTTTGTGTTGCTTGGTAGAATTTGTTTCTGAGATCCTACCAGTTATGGCCTCTGAGGGAGAGGTGAAGATGTGCCTCTGAGGTCCTACCAGTTATGGCCTCTGAGGGAGAGGTGAAGATGTGCCATGATTCCACCACTTCCTGGGCCCGAGTGGCCTGAGAGTTCCCACTGAGCACCTTAGCTTTAGATATTTTTATGTTCACTCATACTCTAAGGGGTGCTCAGCAAATATTGTCAAGAGAGACTTATTTATGTAGTTCATAATTCCTAATGATTTTTTAAACAAAATAATATTTCTTTGAAATTGCCACAACTGTCCACGCACTTCTGGTTCAGTTGTTTTATGTATTAACTTTCTCTCTACTATAACTTATTTTTCCCTCTCAGCAGAATTAGAAATAACATATTCTGCCTGAAATTACATGAATAATAGAAGAGAAAAATTAGACTCCAAATCCAAAATAATCTACTTCTCTGATTTTCATTCATTGAAAGTAGAAAGAATAGAAGTAATTGGAATATTTCCAATTGTTTTACATAGATATTAATAAGTAGATTTCACTATAGCATATCCCAATGAAGCCAAAAGAATTGAGAATAAATGTCGGTAGCCAAGGAAGAGTTCATAATGGCAATTAATATTTATAATAATCACCATTTGACTATAAACTGTTACTGATTGTTTTAGCTAGTAAATAAAATCTAATTTACTTCCTCAGGACTAGTGCAGTACTGTCATAGTCTGAAAATTATGTTTTAAAATGGTAATCATTCTAGCCTAAATGGAAGATTTGCATCCAAAAATTCATCTAAATATGAAAATATTTTTATTTGGCTTAATTCAAGTGACTTCTCTCTGAATTGTGCATCATAAAATACTATTAAAATTGTATGAATAGGAATTAAGAATGGGAACATCAGTGGCAGGGCAGTCTCTGAGTTATAGGCCGGCCAGTTCTATATAATGAGACTGTTTCGAAAGACAGACAACAGGAAGGAAGGAAGGAAGGAAGGAAGGAAGGAAGGAAGGGAAGGAGACAGAAGGGGAGGAAGGGAGAGAGGGAGCGAGGGAGGGAGGGAGGGAGAGAGAGAGAGAGAGAGAGAGAGAGAGAGAGAGAGAGAGAGAGAGAGACTAGTACATGTGCCATCTATAAGTTATCAAAGACTACAAGGGTTAGTACTCTAAGTGTCTAGTTAAGCAGGAACAGATTTATGAGTTTCTGGAACCCTCCACATGTAAAGAGCAAGGTTAATCACTGTATTTGTGTGTTGATTGAATAATTTGTTCCATTAAGTCAGCTTCCACATTCTCTTATATTTGACTGCAAGTTTTCTATGCACCAAACAGAACGAAAACTTCCTGTTTCTTTCTGTATTTGCTACCCTTTCCAGGAAGTGTTTTGATGAAATAAAGGGTCCTCAAAACAAGGAGTTAAAATAGACCAAGGTTCAAGTCCAACTGCTGCATATTATTGTAGAGGGAGGTACTAATACTAAGTTCTGGTTCCCTAATTGGTTCTTGACTTGTTAATAAAGAAGGCCAGGAGCCAATTGCTGGGCAGAAGAGACAGGGGGCACTTCTGGGTCTCAAGGGGGAGGGGGAGAGAAGCTTTTTGGCCAGGCTTCAGAACAAGAAGCACGCACTCAGCAATCATGTAAGATCTCTGGGAAGCTAGTACCAGTGGCCTCCACTAAAGGCGGATGGTCAACGAAGTTGACAGGGCCTAGCTGATACAAACCACTAAGTTTAGGGCCAGAGGAGAAATGGAGATAATAACTGATGAGGGTATGCCTTTCCGGGCAGAAGCTTCTGTGCCCAGCAATTGTGCCAAGCCCATAAGTTCTAAATAAAGCTGTTTGTCCTTTATCCATGGAGTCTAGGACCTTGGGAGTGGGCTGGTGGAGTGGTCGACCCCTGGAATGTAAGGCGGGTAGAGAGAGAGGCTGGCCTGGGCTTGATTGAGGTCCATAGACCCCTGAGCTAAGGTGGATGGGACAAAGGGAGCTGGGAGGGGCTGGGTGCAACAGCTCTGGATGGGCTGTCACCAGCACTAATGGGGGCTTGCCTGAAAGCTGTTGTGCTCCGGCCCCCCCACCCGTTTTTTCACTCCCTTCCCTTGTTGGGCTTTACTAGAGAACCGGTGACTCTTCTTAGTGTTTAACCAAACTCCAAGCTTCTCAAACATATTTCCTCTAAATCCTTACACGTTTAATTTTCCCTTTGCTCCCAGGAGGACCAAGGTTAACACACAAAGTTGTTGAGCTTTGAGGGGAGATGGTGGCTATGAGGTCCAGTATCTAAACCAAAGCTTTGGCAGCGTTAGATGGTGAGATTCTGGTGTTCTGTTGGAGGAGAGTTGTACAGACAGACCGTTCCTTGCCCTGAAGTATATAGACCCAGGCAGTTTCCCTGTACTGTTAGCATCATGAAACTCATTCATCAGATTTTCATTATCCATAACAGCTTTCTCCTAATAAGTAGAAGCTCTTTATACAAAAATCATTTTAAAAGGCTCAAGTAACCAAACCACAAAACCAACTAAGACCTGGAATGGGTTTTATGTACCAGTTGGGCTGGTGACTCCTAAAGTCCACTCAGTCTAGAACAGGGACTGCTATCACATGGCACAAATACAGCCATCAAAGAGGTGATTCAATTAGTAAATGTAATTAACATCTACAGCCATTTAGAATAAAAGTTTAACTTTTAACTTTTTTTTTTGGTGGTGGTGGTAGAGGTGAGGTGATGGTGGTTGTGATGGTGGTGGTGATGGTGGTGGTAGTTGTGGTGGTGGTGGTGGTGGGTGATGGTGGTGATGGTGGTGGTGATGGTGGTAGTAGTTGTGGTGGTGGTGGTGGTGGTGGTGGTGGTGGTGGTGGTGGTGGTGGTGGTGGTTGTGCTAGGGATTGAATCCAGGGACTGTAGTAGGTAAACCCTTTATTATAGAACCATATTGTTTCTATCTTTTGGTGATTTCTAGAAAGCCAGACACCCAAATGAAATTATCTACAGAAGTATTTAAAACCTGAATACCTCAGCTCCACAAGCTCTCTGAGATTTCCTTCAAGAGAGGCACCACCTGGTCCCCTGACTTGAAGAGAGGAGGTGACTCTGATGAACTCCCCTCTGCTTCCCCCAGGAGAACCCAGTGGTCCTTCAGCTAGGACTGCACTGTTTCTCATCACCTGTGAATTTTCCCTTTTATTAGATCCCAGAATGCTAAGCTAAGCAAATGCAAAGTCAAACCCAAGAATTGAAGTATCACATACAAAAAGGACGAAAACACTTTACTAATTCGTGAGAGAGGAAGGAAGGGAAGAAGCAGGGTAAGGGGTCAGGGCAGGATCAGTTATCAGAGAGGACAGGAGAGAAGCCCTGGGGGCCAGGAGAATGAATGAAAATATGATGCAAGGGAAGAGTAGTGGAAGGGGCTGGGGTGAACCCTTAGAGAGTCTCAGAGACCTGGGATATGAGAGGCTCCCAGAACTCAGTGGGGTTGACCTTAGTCGAAATGTCCAACAATAGAGAGATAGAACCTGAAAAGACCACCTCCAGTAGAGAGACAGGGCCCCCAGTTGAGGGATGGGGCCAGCCACCCATCTTCAAAAATTTTGACCTAGAATTTTTCCTGTCTAAAGGAAATGCAGGGACAAAAATGGAGCAGGGACTGAAGGAAAGGCCATCCAGTGACTGGCCCAACCTGGGGTCCATCCCGTTCACAGGCAGCAAAACCTACACCATTACTGATTATATGTTGTATCTGCAGACAGGAGCCTGGAAAGACTGTCTTCTGAGACGCTTTATCAGCAGCTGACTGAGACAGATGCAGACACTTAAACCCAACCATTCGACTGAGGTCGGGGACCCCTATGGAATAGTCAGGGGAAGGACTGAAGGGGCTGAAGGGGATTGCAACCCTATAGGAAGAACCACAGGTCAACTAACTCGACCTCTCAGAGCTCCCAGAGACTAAGCTATCAACCAAAAGGCATAAATAGGCTGCTCTGTGCCCCTAGCACATATGTAGTGAAGGACTGCCTTGTCTGGCTTCAGTGGGAGAGGATGCACTTAATCCTGTTGAAATCCCCCAGGGAAGGGGGATTCTGGTGGGGATGAGATGGGTGCGAGTAGGTGGGTGGGGAAGCACCCTCTCAGAAGCAAAGGGGAGGGGAGAACTTTTGGAATGTAAATTAAAATAGTTTAATAAAAAGGGGGATAAAAAGAGACAGCCTTTTTAGTGGTCTACGTTTATTGGTATGGGTATGGGTATACTTATCAGAGTTTCTGGATTGATTGAAGAAGTCAAAGTGGTATAGTCTTCTGGGAATTCTTAGCATGTGCCCCACTAAAGATTCCCTGGATCACCAGGAAGACAAGGTAACCCATGTCTATGACTAAATGGGCTTACAGAGGACAACCAAGTCAGTTAGAATTGGGTTCTATCGTTTGAAGTTGAGAAATCTGGGCAAATTCAGCATGCGTTTTTGTTTGTTTCTTTGTTTGTCTACATCCAGAACGCTGCTGCACTCCAGATCTTTCCCTTACAGAGTCCATCCTCCCATCCCCCACCCCTTCGGCTCTGAAAGGGCGGGCTCCCTCTCCGCCACCATATCAAGTCGATGCAGGACTCGTGCATCCTCTCCCACTGAGGCCAGACAAGGCACAGGGACAGATGCTGCCCTAGTTTTGGGGGGACCCACAGGGAGACTGAGCTGCGTTTCTGCCACACTTCAGTCCAGCGCATGGATGCTCTTTGGTTGATGGTTCAGTCTCTGAGAGCTCCCAGTGGTCCATGCTGGTTGACTCTGTTGGTATTCCAGTGGGGTTCCTATCCTCTTCAGGGCCTTCAATCTTTCTCTTAACTCTTCCATAAGAGTCCCTGACCTTTGTCCAATGTTGCTAGATGACAATGGGAAAACCAAAGAGTAGATCATCCAGTTTGGTAAGGGACAAACACACAGATAGCATTTATTGAGGTTCAGAGAGTGATTTTTTTCTCTAGACAAATGGAGACTCATAGAAGAAAACATACTCTTTTCTTTGAATTTAGTCAATGTTATCCCCTCCCCCTGACGTTAGGGTGATAAAGGCCCTATAGATAATACTCATAAAAATTTCTGGCAAATATAAACTCAAGTGAGATATAGAAAGTCAATGAATTAAATTATACTCCTGAAAGCAGCCTCATTATAATAAAAATCTGTAGAAAAAGAAGAGTTATCTGTATGCATTATGATATAATTGTTTGACCTTCCTTGAACTGAGAATTTCAAGGACTCTAAAAGCCAGAGGAAAATCTATTTAGTCTCACTGAAGGCATTGTAAGGATATTTTAAAACTCAGCTTGGACTTAATGTTTAAAGTGATCATTATTCAGTGATTCAGAACAGGTTTGTGGCCACTGACAGCAGTGCATACTGGTTTCAAACCTTGCTTGGCAGGTCAGAGCCCACAGTCTTCACTCTGGCTTATGAACAAGGCTGGTTATTCTCAAAGCTGTCATAGCAGTAAATGTGTATTTTTGCTTATCTTTAATGTGTAATGTTCTCTAACAATTACCCAAATTACCCTCAGACAATTATTGTTTGAAACCATCTTCAGCCCTTTACTAATAGAGGTGGGTATGGCAGAATATGGCACTGTCTCTTGTATTTTATTTCCTAGTTCATAAATGTCCATGCAGTTTGTGACTTTTCCAGCAGATGGCAGTGTTTTAAAACTTCTTCCTTTCACAAACAGAACGGCCAGGCTATGTATATTATATATAGATTAGTCTATATTAGAGAATCATGCTTTCGCTTTCTCACTTGCTGCTTTCTGGGTAAATGATAAAGAATGGTGAAACTTACATTTGCTAACTTCATATCTGTTTGAGAGTTGCCAGATATTAGAGGGGGAAGAACAGGAGATTCTTGGGAGCTCGAAAGGTCAGAGTCAAATCATATTAATAATGGTTGTTAGTGAGATTAGGTAGAGCTCCGATGAATCTATTTAAAGTATTTTAAACATAGAATAATAGAGCCTTGGTAGCACTGTGGTTTTAAAAGAACCCAATAGTGATATACAGTTCAATACAAGTTAGATTTCATAAAATACTGGGCATTTATTAGACCCAGAAAAGGTAAACCAGTTCTAGTCATTGAAAAGTATTTCTAGCACTCAGGGTTACATTGGACATCTCTAAGGCATGCTTTTGGCTGAGTATTGTGCAGAACCAATCACATTTTATTTATTTTTAATGACCATAATAGATAAGTGTGTCCCTCCTTTTCCCTTAAAAGCACTTAATTATTATTGTTTTTAACTACCACGTTCGTTTTTTTAATTATATAACTATAATGAAATACAGATATCCATTATCTTCATAAATAGTTGAAGGGTTCTATAAAGACAGGGAAACAACTGATGAGGGTTTGTGGCAAGCCATCATGCCTGTCAATTACTTATTTGGCAGAGGTAGTTTCTTATTGTTTGAGGATATCAAAGATGTACATACATATTGTGATTAACCCTGTCCCCTCATGCCCCTTCCCATCAGTTAGGCATTTTGTGGAATCCATCTTTCTCTAATCTGGCATTTTATTCTAGCACTGCCTGTTCTTGCATGCAGAGTAATAAACATTTTGATAACTGATCCCATGTAGTGATTCTGCAAACTGCTCTATTCATACTCTAAATGGTCCCCCACCCCTGGTTTAAAATAAAATCCTGTGTTATGCTTTCAGTACCACTTCTTTCTGGTTTGGGAGAACTCTGCTTCCTTAATTAACCTTTCTGTTTCCTTTCAAACCTCTCATTCCTCATCCTTGAAAAACCAATCTTGCCAATTTTAAGTAATATTTTAAAGGCAATTTCTTGATATACCATCTCATTTTGGTTGTTGCCTCGATTGGACTTTGACTGCTATAACAAAGCATCATGCCTTGGGTGGTCTAGTTTTTTTGTAACTTTGGTATCTACATTGTCTGTCTGCACATGTGTGGCCTGCATGAGCCATACTGTGCGTGGAGGCCAGCAGACAACTTAGGGAAAGTGGCTCTCCCCTTCCACTGGGTCCCAATGACTGAACTCTGGTCTTGGGCTTAGCAGCAGATCCTTCTATTTACTCTGACTATTTTTCTGACTGAATGATTTAAGTAGTAGAATTTTCAGAGATGTAGAGGCTAGAGGTCAGAGACCAAGCTTATACCTTGAGTAGTTTCTTATGAGGAGTCATTTCCTTGTTCATTGCCCCCCCCTTCTCATTTTTTAAAATTAGATTATTTGATACATAGTCTCACTCTATATTTCATACTGGTTTCAAACTCTTGATCCCTTAAGCCTCCAAAATGCGTGTATGACGACTTCCACTCATTCTTTTGTTTTATGTACATTAACTTTATTTTTAACTGATATACAAAAAGACAGAAACTATACACACTACCCGATGGTTCAGTGCATGCAATCATTGTATCACCGGTTAATCATGCCTATGTCTTCAAACACCAATTATTTATAGCAAATATGTTAAAATCTATTCTTCTAGCTTTCTGAGAAGTGTAGTACACAAACACCATTTGGCCACCGAACCATACAATAGCACACCAGAACTTTTGATTCATATATACAGTTTAATACTCACTGGCCCACCACCAATCTCTCATTCTGTATGTCTACTAACCCTACCATAATCATTCTGGCTTTGTGACCCAATTTAACCTTAACTTTCTCACTAACATCCCATCTCCAAGTATCTTTACAGAGTAGCTTAGGGCTTCAGCACTAGTTTGGAGCTGAGAGGAAGTCAAATGTTAAGGTCACAACATTGCTCCTATTTTTCTTCTTCTGGAGCTTTTCAGATAATAATTTGGGATAAAAATAACCTTCACAGATCCCCTTTCTCACTTCTCATTTTCTCACAACCCTCCATCATATGGTCTATATATCCCTGAATTACTAATCACAAATGCCCTTGTATCTGTCAAGGCCACAGTCTGGGGTTCTTCTCTCTCTTGGCTGCCATCAATGCTGCTTGCTGTTTTATTCTGTCTTGGTATCTTTTTCTGACTTCTACAAATGATGCCGTCTCTCTTTCCTTTTAGATCGCCTCCCAGTTCTACATTTGTCCTTTCCAGTCACTTCTCAGCCTTCCCTCATCTCCCCAGGGTCAGAAGTCTATTCTCAGAGATCCTTTTTTAATCTGTATCCTTGCCTTCAAGTCACGCCTACTAACTGCACACATAATGTTGTGGTAGCCAAGTCTCACCTCTATTGTGATGCAAAGAATGCCTTCCCTTCCTGGCCATCCTTATCAATGACCCAAGTTCCTCCAGCATTTTCTCAGACTGAACTGAAGTCAGCCCCTTTCCTGATTTACTTTTTCCGTTATTTATGGCAACGCAAGCATTTTTGGTCTCTGATTTCTCTAGGAAAACGATTCAATTGTACGGTTTGTTGTTGTTGTTTTGAAAACATGTCTGACTTTCATGCTCAGGCTGCCCTGGAACTCACTACATGCTCCATTCAAAGCCTCTAAATCCTGCTGTTCCTCCTACCTTCCCCTCCCAAATGTTGGGTGTAGTGGTTAATAGAGCCACATGGCACCGGCGGGGTATTTTCATCTCAACCCCACACTACCACCAGCTACTCTCTGAGCCTGGCAGCAGCCACCCTCTTGCAACTCTCTTGCTGCAGACTCTGCTCACATTCCCGGCATCTGCTATCCTCCCCTCCCATCCCCCCCAACCCCCCCCCCCCCCCCGTGCTATAGTCACAACTCCCAGTAACCTGTTAAAATCAAAACTCAATCTATCAATCAGATTTATATCTTAAATTCTCATTCCACGAAACGTCAGTACAATAAACTCACAACCAATTGATAATGCTATAAACTGCCCACCTAGATAAGACAAATTGTCCTATAAAAATCCATCCCTTATGAACTATAACTACCGGCGGCCCTTTGAGGCTTCACAGATCCGGCCCTTTGAGGCTTCACAGATCCGGCCCTTTGAGGCTTCACAGATCCGGGTCGTCCTTCTCCTCCTCCATCTTGGTTCTTTCCCCTCTTTCTCCTCTCTCCCTCCTCTCTCCAAAACTTTGTGGCCACCTTACTCTTTCACTGCCCAATCACAGGCTTGTCTTATCTTGTGCCTGCCCTCACCTGCATATAGACATGAGCCACAGTTGGGCATACAGGCGTGAACCACTTTATAATCTTTGTGCTTTAAAATCTCTTTTTGGATATTTGTAGTTTCCCCCACACTAAGCGTTGCATTGCCTTCTGTCAGTCTTCAAAAGTATCATTTAAATCATGTAAGTCAAGCCTGGAGACTTCACTATCAATCCTTAAAATGTGATGGTAAGGGGAAAGGGGATGGTAGAAGGGGGAAAAGGGATAGCATTTGAATTGTAAATACATAAAATATCCAATAAAAAAAGAAAGAAAATATAGCTAGTATCATCAGTCAGCACTGATTGGTTCTGGACAAACTGAATAAATGTTCATCCCAGTTGAGACCTGTCTTCCTATTAAAGCCATACATTTAAAGGAAGGATGAACAAGCAAAGTAATATATATATATATATATATATATATATATATATATATATATATATGTATATATATATATATATATATATAAAGTATTTCTAAAAATAATCGCGATGGTAAGCCAGTGACACGCCATATTTCATATCTGTGCTCCTTAACCTGAAAGTTGAGATGATTGGTCATATGATCTTGACCCTCACGTGTAGGAAGGTAGCTACAGGTGTGTTCATGACTGCAATGGTTATGTCATATATCAAAAATACAGCATTTCATAACATTTTCCTCCATGTTGTGACTCTTCTAATTTTTCTGTTTTATTTTTTAAAGATAGGATGATTATCAAGGATCAGTTTTGGCTTGGAGAAGTTTGTTTGTGAGCAGCAGAAGAAATGACTCGAAGTCAGTCATGTGGGGTACAAGCTGATAGCTCTGTTCTTTGCTTGACCTGGTTCTCCAGACAGCTCTCTGCTCAACACAGCTCTTTCTTGCTACAAAAAAATCTAAAAACACTGGATAGCTCATAGGTTTTCTGACTAAAGTCAGAAAAGCTTCCAGAAAAAAAGTTACTGAATTTTTCTAACCAAAATCAGAAAAATTGATAGAAAAAAATTAATAGAAAAAATAGTGGATTTTTCTGACCAAAGCCTGCTAGAAAAATTCTAAAAGAGCTGTGTTCACTTTCTAAACAGCTCTTTCTGGGTAGATCTATTTCACAGACCAAAGCCCAGTTTTTATCTACATATCAAATCAATCATTTACCTCAGGTTCCCTTTGGTTGTCCTATAAATCAGTATTTTATGACCTTAGCCCTTGATTCTTAGGAAAAAACAGCAAGTACAGTTTTTTCTTTCAACATTGCAAATGAGTTCAGAGATCTGTGTGCCTTTGTGAGCATAAACAATAAGCTAACTGGGTGGAATCCTAACCTGAGATTACCATTCCTACCACTCGGACCTCTGTCCCAGGCTGACCTTGAACTCAGGAATCTGCCTGCCTTTGTATCTTTCTGATAGGCTGGCTATTTAGTGCAGCTATAAAGCCCCTCATACAATTCATATTGCATCCTTATATTTTGCATAGATGAGAAATTACGTAATTTTGTACTCATGTTTTCAGAGTTCTTTCCCACAGCTTTAAGGGGTGTCCTGAAGGTCATAGTATTTACCATTTTTCCTGAGGATCATAGACACACGCTTGACTCCCAGACTCATGTTGTTTCTAATTATCATTAGTGTCATTAACCTTGGCATGGAGTATATTTCCCAAAGAAAGAACATGAAATGAAATATATACATTGTTATATAAACAAGCCTCATGACCAGCAACCATCCACACTCGTGGAGGCTCATGCCCTGCTGTCTTTGCTCCAAACAAGAAACTGTGCCACACAGTCCCTTCTAAGTCAATGCAGGGCTTGGCAATTGGTAGCCTGTGAGATGTTTTGGGTCATAGTCATATCAATATATTTCCTAATGCTGATTCACACAAAGAATTCCCCTCAGTGCTAAACAGCTTGTTTCCAAGTCATACTTCCAAGTAATTTTTAAGTGATAAATACAGGGGTTGCCATTTATTTATATTAAATTTTTACATATAGATTTAAATCTAATGTAATTTATTTTGAATTGTAGCAATATAAATAATTTCATAATTGTCTTCTGTGACATAAGTTTTAACATTTGAAATAGGGCCACTTTTAATTTCTGGGACTTTACCAAATTTATTGATTTTTTTGGAGGGAGTTGGTTATTTCTACTGGGTAATAAACCTAGTTTTCCCAAACAGAAAATCAATGATAGGCCAAAAATCAATACTACCGCCAAACATTCTTAGCTCCAAATTCTTGAACTGAGTGAAATGAAGAGTCTTTCTGACATTAGTGAAGGGGCTGTCCCCCTGCAATGGTGTGGCTTTACTGAGGAATTAATTACTCACAGAGTGGGCTGGCAGACATGATGTCACTCAGAACACCAACTGTGCTTGCATGAGATCCCATGACTCATCATCAGTGTTGTCACATCAACAACCCATTCATGAGACTATTATGAAATTCCTCTTTGAATACCTATTAAAAACCTTGGGTATCAACACATGTAGTATTTCCATGCTCCACCAGTTTTATTTAAAAATTTATTTTAATATAACCATTCTTTATTGAACTCAATTTTACATCCAATGACCTCTCTAATTCCCAATTAAATATTCTACTTTAATCACACATTGTAGGCATAAATTTTCTCAATTTACTTTAATAAGCATTCAACCTCCCCTCTATCCCACTACCTACCAGAGGTAATAGAAAAGAAAAGTTATCAGGACACAGGGGAAGTAGAACTGTTTAGAAATTGTTCTTTGGGGGCAAGCCCAGTCTTTGTGGTCAGGATATCTGAAGTTCAGTCCAGTAGCAAACACCAAATAAGAATAAGCAGCTGCAGCCCACTCCACTTGGCAGTTACCACACAAACCAGCAAAGGCAGTTCAATCCAGAATAAACCACAAGCCTCTCCAACCAGCCTGAGGCTGCAGAAACAGTGAGAAGCTGCGAGAGTCTCACAAGAAGTTTTTTAGTGAGTTTTATCTCTACAGCGTTATCACAAATAAAGCTCAGCAATGCAATGTAAGGTGAACCAATTCATGCCTGTCATTAGTGAAGAGTAGAGAGGTGGAGCAAAGCAAACCAATGCTTGAGCTCCCACTGTCTTGGGGGTAACATTTATATTACTTCTGAACATCATAGATCATTTCACAGGTTTGCTATAGCAAAACACACTTTTACCTATGTCTGCTTCAGGAAAACATTCATGGGTCTGCTTTAGCAAAACATCCTTTTAACTGTGTGCCCCAGCAAAACATCAGTTAACATAACTGACTTTCCAAAGAAACCAGTTCAATATGTCTCACACTTTCCCCCTTTATCTTGATTTCCAGACAAATTATTACTTGTTTTTCTCTTTTCTTTCCATTTTTCCTTTGTAAGACTATTGTGATAGACCAGGCCACTGGCCAAGGGAATTTCTTCGTTAGGTATTATTTGATTCTGGAGTATTTTGCTATTTTTGGTTTTGTAAAGCTTTTGTACATTGAGCAGGCAAATGGTTCATGATATGATGGGAAACTCTTCATAACCTAACAGATATGGATTCCTCTTCTTGAGTAAGTCTTGCTACTATGTCACTCAACGGTCTTCCCCAAACATAAAACCTACGCTTTGATTGTTGTTGCAAAACAGCCTCACAAGTACAATAATGAGCTTTAGAGTGCATATTTTCTTCAATATTTTAATCTTAGACATATGGACAAGAACATATTCCACAAACTATGATTAGCTGTATTGTAAGTTTTTATCACACTCTGTTATGCCTATTACAAACACTTTGATTGGAGTATAAATGCTTAGCCTCAAGATTCATTTCTACATTCTAAAACATTGCCTCAAAATCAAAGCCAAAGAATCTCCTAATTGTTTTAACCCCTTGCAAAAGCACCTTAGCCAAGAATAATACATGTGTATCACCGTCTTTCAGTTAAATTTTCTCTTAACTTTTTTTGGCTTGATTTGACATTTGTGTCTTGAGGACCAAACATCATGAGGTGCTCTTTTAGCCTCTTAACACTTGCCTCCTTGTGAAAATTAATCCTTTCCTCCATCACTGACACATCATTGCTGGAACATCTTTCTTTTCCAAGCCTTCATAATCAACACCCAGGAATATCTAAACTCTCATGTATAAGGAAGTGTAAGTTTTAGATGTTTGCCCCTGGTTTGTAGCTATGAAACTTTCAATTCCTGTGAAATTAATTTTGAACTATAGCCGGCAGGTAGAATAAATATTTTTCTTAGGAGTTACTCTTCTCCTTAATCAGATTTTACCCAATGATATCCCAGAAAGTAAAGCTTCCTTAGCAAACTATTCAGTTTCTAAGATAAAGTGGTGCTTGCTCAGAATGGACAGTGGAGATTCTGGGCCAGGCACTTGAGGCTGAGTGGAAATAAAAATAAAAATACTACCATTCCTACAATATTGTTATATGTAGCATTTATTAAACCAGTCATTTTATTTGGGTGTTGACAGCCATATAAATTAAAAAGGTCTAGGAGAAGGAATAATAAAGTATCTTCAGAAGAGAGGAAACTAAAGTTACTATTTGATATCTAAAAGAGAATTAGACAACAGATGTCCCCTTCATGAATTAGAGATCCTCTTTAGTTACTGTACTGAAATTGTCATTTTTTTCACATATTCATGGGTGTAATGAGTTGTTGGGTAATGTTTTGAGCCACAGTGACTAAAGTTGATATTATGTGCCTGTTGGGGACATAATACAATATCATTTCTGATAGGATAAGTTGTAATTCTCAGTGATGCTTGTAATGACAAAAATATTGTCCCTCCTGACAAGTGGCCATGTTGAAGATCAAGAGATGATCCATTGTCCCTAACTAAGGTTCTGTTGCAGTACTCTATATGACAAGACATTGGTGATTCCGCATGCAAGACTAATCTTATTGACAAAAGAATAACTAGGAGGTATGGAAATAATCTTTCACTCATAAAAATCAGTCTATTGCTGAAACTCAAGTCTTGAAAAATGCACTATTTCATCTGGGAAAGTCAAATTAAACCTTCAAAATCCAATGTGTTAAAAAAAAGTGTCATGTGGATAAGGCTAACATTAAAGGAAACAGACATGCTTCTTTTGGTTTCTCAGTGTCTCAGATGTAAAACCCAACGAAACAGGCTCATATAAATACTAGAACAGATTTTCATAGTATGTGGGTGTCTATAACAT
Organism: Rattus norvegicus; assembly: GCF_021556685.1. Lineage (NCBI taxonomy): Eukaryota > Metazoa > Chordata > Mammalia > Rodentia > Muridae > Rattus > Rattus norvegicus. The sequence goes on along the minus strand of NC_141537.1, from coordinate 13,314,606 downwards.
CATGTTTAGGCTTGTATGTAGGTGTCTTTAATATCGTGTATCTTAAGCTTATCAAGCGATGGACTTCAAGTTGCGTAGTGTTTAATGACTCAAGTAAATGACATTACAGGAATTCTTTATCTTTAAACAATCCGTAGTCTGTTGATCTTAAAATAACTTAGTATTTCCAATAATCACCTAAGTTGGTTTTGGGGAGTGCAGAATTTGCATTGGAAGTGCATTAAAAAAAATACAGGATCACATTGTAAATGATGAAGGAAAATGTAAACCAAGCTCTTCCATAATTCCCAAAGCTATTGAAATCAACCTCTTGTTGAAATGATAAAAGAAAGAGTATATACTCCATATGTGTGTATATATATTTCTACTAATATTCCTTAATATTTCTATAACATGCATACATATACTTTGTATATAACTGTGCATTCAGCATTTGCTACTAATTGTACTTTAACCCAGTTGCATATTGAATAGCTATTACAGTCCTTCAAGATTATGTAACATTTACAGCAATATGATTTATTTGCAAAGAGCTTCTTTGATGTTCTGTTTAAGAGAGCCCAGTGAAGTTGTATGTCTTCCATCCAAATACTGTTTAATTTGAATTCCAAATTAAGTCCTGAAAACGAGTGTAAATAGTCAAGAACATCTGCCTAGGGTTTGGGACATGTATAAACCTCAAGTCAGCTGACCTCTTTGGGCCCCTTAAGGCTTCATATTACTGTCTTTTTATTACTTTGGTTCACTAAAGGCAGTATTGGTATATATCCTGTCATACTTCTATACATAGATCCAGACATTATTCTATCAATTATGTCCCAGTTTTGCTCTACAGCAATGCTTCTCAGGTTGCATATCAGCTATCCTGCATATCAGCTATTTAAATTATGATTCACGATAGCAGCAAAATTATAGTTATGAAGTAGCAATGAAATGTTTTTATGGTTGGGGATCACTGCAATATGAGGAACTGTATTAAATGGTTGCAGCATTAGGAAGGTTGAGACCTACTACTAGGATTATCCCTCTCTCACTGGGGACAGACATATTGGGTAGAATAGTTAATATGCCATGCAATCCCTTAGCAAAGAATGATATCCTGATATCTATGGGGTGACTCAGCCCAGGTCATTGGAGACTTAAGTTGAACAGAGACATATATAGAATTGAACTCTAACAGTGATAATCCTTTGAAGAAATTTCAACTGGTTCTTGTTAGATTGAGATCCTCACCATTCTCTGGACCCTCTTCTTCTGACATGCTTACTTCAATTTGTAAACCAACCTGTCAGTACTGCCTTTCTCCTTCCTTCATTTCTTTGTTCCTTCCTTCCTCCCTTCCTTCCTTCTTTCCTTCCTATTTTCTTCATGTATGGCTATTTTGCCTGCATGTATGTCTGTGTACTATGTGCATACCTGGTAACCACTAAAGCCAGAAGAGGGCATCAGAGTCCCTGTAACTGGAGTTACAGACAGTTGCGAGCCACCATGTGGGCGCAGGCAAACGAACTCAGGTTCTCTGGAAGAACAGCCCATGTTCTTAATTGCTGAGACATCTCTCCAGACCTTCTTTATTTTTTGATTAAATTACTATTTTTCTCTTCCTCACAAACAAAGAGTCTGAGTCCTGCTGCTCCGGCTGTAGAACTTTCTGGAATACCTCTTTCAAGCCCAACACTCTTTACTCCCTTTCCACTCTTTATCTCTTGATGGGTGGCCTGAGGACACAAAGTAGAGATCCTTCAAAAGAATACAGTAAGGACAGGGTAGGAGGTAAGTGAAGATCTTAGTGACAATAAGTTAAGATTTTAGGCGTCACTTTCCTTTTTTGCTCCTAAGCTTCCTTAAACTTCTGAATTCCTGATGTACCAAAATTAGATCTGACTTCATTAGTAATTCAAATAAGATGTTCATCATGGACCATCAGCAATTCAAATAAACACCTGTCCCAGTACCAGAGGAGTACCTGTCCCTGCTGCTTTTAGAAGTAATCCCTAGTTAATTTTCCTTAGCAAATTAGTAAATGTGTGTTGGTCAGGCTTGAATCAGAGGTGTCCTATCAGAGATGGTCTGCAACCACCTTTGTGAGCATGGAAATGTCTCCTTCAATGTTTTCTCCTTCCCTACTTTCCTTCCTAAATGTTCTTGTTTTTCAGTTTCTTTCTGTTTTTTCCCCCTCTGGATGCCAGGCTTGGGGAAGCAAAGCAGATTGCAGCTGCTTTTTCAGAGGTCTCCCTTTTCATTACTGTTTGAATTTATTCTTCCTCATCAGCCTCTTTGCTACCTAGCATATTTTCTGATGATGTTAGAACACAATACAACTTCACCACATTTCATTAGGAGTATATAATCCCCTGCAAATCTCAAAGAACATTCTTCAAACTATGGATCAAAAGCCATTTGCAGCTTGTGAAACCAATGTGGATGTATCTAGAATTCTGATAATGGGGCCTCCTTGCCAAGGACAACTTCCTTGCTGTTGTTGTAGCCAATAGAGAGCTGATGTGGACTTACTCTTCAGGCTATGGAAAGAGAAATCTGGATACCAACAAAACCCTCCACCTATAATCTGTCCAGCCTGCAAGATATGTTGGGGCAATGATGACACAGAACATGTGGGAGTGAGTGGCTAATCAATGTTTCAGTTAACTTGAGACCCATACCCTAGTCTGCCTGGATAACCCAAAACTGGGGACCACTTAGCTCAAAGGTACCCTTCAAGTTCAGCTCTAGGGTAGAACCAAACAAAAAATCAAGGAAATAATTCCTAATGATATCCTGCTATACTTGTAGATCAATGCCTTGTCTCATCATTATTAAAGAAGTTTCTGCCAGTAGCAGATGGGAGAGAGTGCAGAGATCACCATCCAGACATGAGGAGAGAGTCTAAATTGGAGATCTCTATTGGGTACTTCCTCTTGGAGAGTGGAAAAACTTGCAACCTTGCAGAAGAAGGGGGGGAAAGATGATAAGAATCAGAGGGGATTGAGGATAACAGGAGATCATGGCCCACTTGAAGTGGAAACTTCTGGTTTCTTTGGAAAGTCAATTCTGTCAAATGATGTTTTTCTGGGGCACACAGGTGAAAGGATGTTTTGCTAAAGCAAACACATGAAAGGACAGGTGATGAAGGAATATAAATATGACCCACAGACATGGGAGCTTGGGTGCTGGTTCACTTCGCTCCACCTTGCCATTCTTTGTTGATGGCATACATATATTGGTTTGCCTTACATTGTGTTGTTGAACTTTACTTATGGTGACATCATAGAAAGAACTTCTCGAGTAAAGCCCTGTGGCTTCCTGCTGCTTCCACAGACCTGGGCCAGTTGGTGAGCCTTGAAGTTCCTTTTGGATTGAACTGCTTTTGCTGGTTCATGTAAGGTGTCTGCTGAGTGGACTGGAATGCAGCTGCTGATTCCTGTGTGGTATCTGCCCAGTGAACTCAACTGCAGCTGCCGATTCATGTTTGGTGCTTGCTAGTGGACTGGACTGAGAACAGTGAAGATTGGAATTCCACCAAAGAATTTAACATAATTTAATTTTTAACTGGTTTTCTTCCCCCGTATCCTAATAACCTTTCTTTTTCATTATCTCTGGCAGGTGATGGGCTAAAGGGGAGGTTGAATGAACCCTCATTAAAGCCGGTTGAGAAAAACCTATACCCACTGAATCAATTAAGTGGTGCTTACATGGGCTCACGGAGACTGAGATGGCAAGCACGGGGCCTGCATGGGTCTCTACCAGTTTCTTTTCATGTATATTATGACTGTTAGCCTGGTGTTCTTGAGACTTCTAGCAGTGGAATATGCTGTGTCTCCGACTCTTCTGCCTAACCTTGAGAGTCTTTTGCTCCTGTTGAGTTGCCATCCAGCCTCATTATGAGGACTTACACCTTGTCCTATTGTATCTTGTTTTGCTGTTGTCTCTAGGAGGCTTGCTCTTTTCTGAAGAGGAAATGGAGGGGGGAATCTGTTGGGGAGGATAGGTGAGGGGGGGTAAGGTGAAGCTAGGAGGAGTAGAAAGAGGGAAGCTGTGGTTGGTATAGGTTGTATGAGAGAAAAAAAAACTATTTTCAATAAAAAAGTTCACACCCATACACAGAGACACAAAATAGAGTAGAACTGGATGTTTTCTTTAAAACAGAACCTTTTACAATGTTTTCTTTTGCTGTTGTTACCAGCACTATAGCCCCAGCCTTTCACGTCATTGGAAAAGTCAAACTTTCCAGAACAAAAGTTTTGTAATAATGCTGTGAAATTCAGTCTAGTCTGCTTGATGATGTCAAGACACAGGTGAAATATCTGACTGACATCTTTTCTGGCCTTCTCATCTTTCACCCAACCTGTCTGCCTTATCGAAGCTGTTGTGAGGCATTGTGAGCTGTGTGACAACAGGAGAACAGTGTAAGCTGAGCCCTTCAAGTTCAGTAGTAAAGTCTCTTTTCAGTAAAATAACATGGACAGCAAAACTATCATGTTTTTGCTTCACTTTAATTTACACCAGAAGTTAAATCTCCGAATGTTGCTTTGTTCATACCATGCATTCTCATTCTCTCAGATGCATGCCTGACAGTTGGATACCCAGGTTCAATGCAATGATAATTGAGAAAAATCACCTTAATCTAATATCTATTGTTAGACTCCTCAGATAAGTGTTACCAAACCGATAGTGTTGACATATTTCTCTGAAAGAGGGTTTTGGCATGATGGCCTCTAATTTCAACTCAAGCTTATTTAATTTTAAGATTGCACCATTTCTTCTTCAAGCTTCCCCCACTATAGCCTTCTCCACCTCTCTAAGGGCTCAGCACCCCTTTGCTGTTATTTTGGGTTTTATTTCTCTGATTAGTAACCCACCTGCACTTTTCATAGTCTTTTCTTTCTGGTGGAAAATTTGTTCTAAGTCATTTTCTGTCTTTAAAAAGATTCAATGCTGTGCTCACCCTCAATTTCCTCTTTCAAAGGCCCCATGGCTAACGCGACACATTAATCCTTGGTTTTCTTGCTGGTTGATCCCCCTTAGCTAGTCTTTACTTTCCTTACCTAGCCTCCATGAATTTACCAGTCTTGCATCTGACAGCACACACACTGCCTCTTGTCCGCCTATAAGCACTGTAATAGCCAAAGAAGTTTACTTGTCCCACTCTTCCTGCATTTGAAGTCTGACCTTTTTGTCTGGGCTCAGAGTTTCACCTTCCTTCACTGTTTGTCTTTCTCCATGTTTAAAACAACAACAGCAACAACAGCAACAACAACAACAACAACAGCAATAACAACAACAGCAACATCAACAACAGCAACAACAGCAATAACAACAACAGCAACAGCAACAACAGCAGCAATAACAACAACAACAGTAACAGTAACAACAGCAATAACAACAGCAACATCAACAACAGCAACAACAACAACATCAATAACAACAACAACAACAGCAACAACAGCAACAGCAACAACAGCAACAGCAATAACAACAGCAATAACAACAACAGCAACAGCAACAACAGCAACAACAGCAATAACAACAACAGCAACAGCAACAACAGCAGCAATAACAACAACAACAGTAACAGTAACAACAGCAATAACAACAGCAATAACAACAACAGCAACAACAACAACATCAATAACAACAACAACAACAGCAACAGCAATAACAACAACAGCAACAACAGCAACAACAACAACAGCAACAGCAACAGCAACAACAGCAATAGCAACAAAACAGCAATAGCAACAACAGCAACAGCAATAACAACAACAGCAACAACAGCAACAGCAATAACAACAGCAATAACAACAACAGCAACAGCAACAACAGCAACAGCAATAACAACAACAGCAACAACAGCAACAGCAATAACAACAGCAATAACAACAACAGCAACAGCAACAACAGCAACAACAGCAATAACAACAACAGCAACAGCAACAACAGCAGCAATAACAACAACAGTAACAGTAACAACAGCAATAACAACAGCAACATCAACAACAGCAACAACAACAACAACATCAATAACAACAACAGCAACAGCAATAACAACAACAGCAACAACAGCAACAACAACAACAGCAACAGCAACAACAGCAATAGCAACAAAACAGCAATAGCAACAACAGCAACAGCAATAACAACAACAGCAACAGCAACAACAGCAATAATAACAGCAATAACAACAACAGCAACAACAGCAACAGCAATAACAACAGCAACAGCAATAACAGCAACAGCAGCAGCAAGCACTCTCCGCAGCTACCAGACATAGATTGTTTGCATTTTTCTCCCAGTTTCCAGACATAGATTGTTTGCATTTTTCTCCCAGTTTCCAGACATAGATTGTTTGCATTTTTCTCCACTGTCTCCTTGATTTGGAACATAACCCATGGAAGCCTGTAAAATCACATGATAGTTTACAAGTCCTTTTGAGACATGAATTTGCACTTCAAGGAATATTGCACAGAATTTCACTTAATTTTTTATTTTCTTTGGGGGGCTGCTTCATATTAAAATTATAGTTTTATTCAGGTTTGATTCTTAACAAATGTGTCAGGGAGAAATCCCTAGGAATGGGCAAAGCTTCTGGGGGCAAGGTCTTCCCAGATGCCTGAGGAGGAATCATGTCCCCTCCCGCTTCCACTTCTCATCACCCTTAAAGGGGGTTGGGAAGATACATAGGCAGGGAAGGGGGGTGGTCCCCAGTCTGTACAGTGGTGCTTGGGGGGTGAAGGACTAGGAGAACAGGGGACCAGATTGGGGATGAGTGGGACAAAGGGCACAAGACCATTTTCCAGAATCCACAGCTTTCTGATTCTAAATTGATTTTAAAAAGAAAAAAGGAGAGGGGAGCCTAAATCACAGCAGTACCCAACTCCATTTGCCTCCACCAGGGCCTCAAGAAAAGAGGCAGGTAGCTTCACCAAGGCCATGACTCCCTCATTCCTGGCCAAGGGAGCTAGGTGAAGGGCAGGTTCTCTCCAACAGTTTGAGGGGGTGAGGAAAAGCAAAACAAAATGTCAAATAAATTGAATAGGAGTTCAGTCAAGGGCCCAGCCACAGCAGAACCTGTCTGGGAGAGTGGCCTCTGTAGGCTCACTGATCACTGCTGACCCACCACTACCCTGGAAGCCAGTTGTTTTGCCATGGCCTTGATTACAACAGCTGCCTCCTCTGTCATGGCAGACAGCACTGTGATCAGGATCTCTTATCCACAGTCATACTTCTCCTTGCCAAGGTCTCCCTCAGGCAGATGAAGGTCCCTCCCCACTGTTCTGGAGCAGGGATAGGTACCCATCCTGGATGCCAATCAGCTGGAAGTAATATCTTTGGATGTTGGGGACATCCATAGTATGAATCAACGGGCAGATATCATCATATTTCTTCCCAGTACAAAATCAATACCAACCAGATGGACCTTGGCATGGCCATGTTTGCGAGTCTTTGAAGTAGACATCTTGAGGATCTGACATGGCCAGACTTTGAGCACCACAAAACCATTCTTATGTAATGCTGTCTTCGAGCAGGAGAGGCCGCCAAACAGTCACACCAGGGTGAGGGCCTGTGGCCAGATACAGTAAAGACTCCTGTGCTGTTGAAGACTGGTACTGTGCTGTCATGGGAGTTGGAATTGAAAAGCCTCTTAAAATGGCAGATGACTTGGACTTCGAGACAGAAGATGCAGGGACCTCAGCCACCTTCCCAATGCAGTGTCCAAATTTTAATAGTGAAACTTTTGATATTTCTGTGACAGTAAAGAAACAGATGGTTTGGGCCAGAAAAACATCTGATAGCCCCACCCTGTCTCCATTTCATATGTGTGTGTGTGTGTGTGTGTGCTGATCTTACACTACAATACTTACCTTCCTGGAAAAGGTCTGATCTCTAGTAGGAGCAGCTTGTTTTGTGTCTCTTTACAAAAGCTGGAGCCCAAATCTGTGAAGCAGGTGTTAGAATACACTCATTGACTGATTTGTTCATTGAAATCTCTTGACTCTAAGCACTAATATGTATCCTTTATTGTTTTATTATTCTCAAAATTTGCAAACTATCTTTTAAGAAAAATTTATCCCCCAAATATCTTTCCAAGTGGTAATTATTGTGTTTTGATATTTATATGAATCTCTTTATCTAAATAGACTTGGAAGCATTTTGCAAACATTACCTATAGAGCGTGTCTAAGTCAATTAAAGTCAAATTCAATTACAAAGCAGCCAGCTCCAAAGTAGGGCTCAGCAGATGTTTAACAGCTACACCTCGCAGCGACACCTCACAGCGACACCTCACAGCATTGCAGCTTAAGCAGCAGTCGATGAGCAAAAAAAAAATGAAGAATTCCATTTTCTATTTAAGCCACAAGAGCCACAGGGAGACGGAGACGCAGAATGTAATTACCCAAATTAGAAGTTTTCTGTGACACTGAGGTCAACATCTCTGCTATTCATGGAAGGGCCAAGGGATATTTATTGATCACATGCAGCCAAGAATACTGCTTTATGTCTCTGCTGATGGACAACCCCCTCAGGCATTCAGCCTCTAAATACCTAGCAATGAAAATTTATGACATAGCCAGAAATGTTCTTCAGCATTTCAGAAAGGCATCCCCACCTCGTGTGCTCCTGCCTCTGACTTGAAAGAGGACTCAACCACTAGACTAGCTACCAAGTGATGGAAACAGGGGAGAGTGTAAGGGATGGTATTCATAGCATAGGGTAGCAGTGATTTTACAAGTGTTTAATTTGATCCTGAATCTGAATGTTTGGGAAACCTGATCATTCATTCATTTCATGATCATGGCTACCAAGACTGAAAAGGGGCAGTTTTTGAGGTGTGGAGATGATGTGGCTACCCAATAGAAAGTGACCTTACCAAGACCGATAAAGAAGAAGCAACCCCATCACTATACCAAAAGATGCTTATGTGGATAATTGAATATCCCTTCCTGCCTTTCTGCTGTAAGCCAGCTCAGTATTCACGAGCTGGTTTGATTGTCCTGCATGCACTGGCCTAGTGACTATCACATATCACTTTAAAATTAAGCATCAGATTAGGTTTCCAGACAGAGGGGAGAAAAGAAGTTAGGGCGTGGGGCTGGGGATTTAGCTCAGTGGTAGAGCGCTTACCTAGGAAGCGCAAGGCCCTGGGTTCAGTCCCCAGCTCTAATGATTTGCACTAAATGATCATCTTACCCAAAGCTACTTTAATTTGATAATTAATCTAACTCCAAAATCAGAAACACATTAATGGATTTATCTCTGGGTCAAATTTCTTGATCAGTTTGCCACCGCTATGCTATTATTTGATTCGTTTTTTTGCTAATGGCTGCTTACAAATAGCACGCGGAATTGAAAATGACTCTGTTCCTTCACACTGATAAAAGCACGTCTCTGCAGCCTGGAGAGAGAAGAGCCAGGAACTTCTAGAGATACTGTTTCATTCTAAGCCACAGGCTGTTCAGATGTCACTATAACCATTTTACACAGTCGAAATTCAATGAGGGATTTTTGATATAATGGTTCTGTCTCACCTATAGCATGTGGGTCACAGGGATTAAATACCAAGCTAGAGCGTTTCCTCTTCTGCCAGAAAAATAAAATACTTCATCAGGATTACAGTGACCTGTGCATGCACTGTCACCTTTATAATACACCCACTATGTGAACAAACCGGATGACTGCTAGGCAGGTAGAAAGATGAACATAATCATCTCTTGAACTCTTAGTATCTCTGGGCGTAAGGAAATAGGAAAGAGCCAACAGTAAGCAGAGGAGGGGGCTCCTCAGTGTCCCAGCATGCACCTGGAAGTGGTGTTATGCAGACTCCCTTTGCAATCTGTTATCAGCTCTTCAGGAGCAAAGTTTTAAACCAGGTTTAGAGAGATCAAGTTTGCAATAACACAAGGAATGATAGAGCTGAGGAGGGCACTGCCCTTTCAGACAGTAAAAGCAGAACCATCCCTGGTCGCACAAAGAAGATGCTAAATTTAGAGAATGAAGTAAGGGTGTTCATGTCTCATGCAGTAGAGTTTTCTTCTGTCATCTAATGTGTTTTCTCCCATCAACAATGCTTCTGTTCAGAACTACCTCCCGCTCCTGACCACTAGGTATCTCTCCATCTTTCTCTTTCTTCTCACGGCCAGACTTTGGGAAGGAGCTGCCTAGACTTACTGTCTCCGTTCATTAATTCAACTGTTGCCTCAAGCGCCACCATTTTAGTGCTGTAGGTCCATCCTGATAGCTTCCTCCTTCTTGAAGCTATTTCTTATTCCTGCTTCTGGGGCAACAACTCCCTCAGGCCTCTATCTCTTATGACCTGAGGTTTATTTCTTTCTCTGCTTACTGAGATCTTTGGGTTTCCTTTTCCCCCTAGGACTCTGTTGCCATCCACTTATTTGGTTAATTTCCCAAGATAGTATGGAACATAGAATAGTGTAAGGCTTGGACAAGGACATTGATCTACCCATTGATCCTACCACTCAAGAGTGTGAGCCCAGACACCGTATCTGACTTCTCTAAGCCTCTGCTTCCTTGTCCTCAATAAGATAGGAATGGACTGTGTTTAATTCCTCTGAAGAAATGAATGGGATACCATAAGGGAAGAGGCGATCTCAGGCTCGCTGCATGAGGTACGTGCTTATTAAAAGCTCACTCTGCGGTCACTTCTCCCCTTTGTGTTGCCGGTACACTAATTCATTTCTCTAGCTCAGCCTTATGCTGTTTCTATGGCAACATAATATCTCATCAAGGCCTGCAACTAACCTGGTAGATAAACCTTGTCACCTAGGGTCTCATTGTCCTAAAATCTCTTAAATCAACTGTCTTCTGAGTTCGTGGTAGCTTGGGCTGCCTCAATCCAACCTGTATAAATCTTTATTAGTCTTCTAGTGAGTGGATCTGCCTTCGTCTGTTTCCCCTCCCACCTACCCTCCATCTCCGTCCTTAGCTATGACTGGTGCATCCTCAGTGGAGGGCGTGTCTCTGCTCCCTGCTGTGTAGAGAACAATGCTCACAGAGTTCCCCTTACTCTAGTGACTCACCTTTTCTCCCTCTTTCTTCACAATGGTGTGCTTGGCATTCTGCGGCTAAATTAACTAGCTTGCTTGTCCTCACATTTACCCTGTCTTATGGACACTGAATCCTCTGTTGGCGTGCCTTGCTTATCTCTGTCATTCATAACTCTCAGCTCATGTGTTTCCTTTCCCATGGAGTCTTTCCTAACACGTCTGCTCATTACCCCACTTCTACCTGTTACGTATTCTTAAAATTTCAACGACTGTTTATTCTTATTCAATGCATCTTTATTGGATAACAGATTAGTTATTTACTGCTCCATAACAAATCATTCACAAACTTAATGGCTTGAACAAAAATTGATTAACTAGTGACAACTCCCAAAGCTCATGAATTTATAAAGTTTATCCAACTGCCACAAGCTAAATTAAGGTGTTTTCAGTGATGTGGCCAAGTTTAGACTTGACAGGGGAACTGGTCTTCACACTCACCCAGGGTGTCAGAATGGAGTTGCTGCTGGGAACTTGGACTGAGAGACCCATTTTCCTCGGGATGCACACTCCAAGGCTGTTCTCAAGTTCTGTTGTCTGCACCAGACTAGATCAGACCATGAAAGCATACTTCATCCAGGAAAGCAAGTAGAAGAGAGAGGGATGGGTGGTGAGGAACAAGGATCATAGACCATTTGGACTGTTGCAACACAAATACCATAAGCTGGATGACTTAAATTAATTAGTAATTGCTCATAGTTTTAGAAGACAGAAGCTTGAGGTCAAGATGCTACATGGTTAGGGTTTTGGGCAGGGTCCTATCCCCACCCCCAGGGCATTATTTTTACTATAATATTTTCATATCTGTATCTAATAGATAGAGAAAGAGAAAGTAAAGTAAAACTTATATTTATTATAAGGATATTAACCTCATTTCTATGGGCTCCATCTTCACAATCCATCTGCCTCTTAAAGGGCTTACCTCCTAATATGATATCATATTTGGGATGGACATTCCAAAATATGCATATTAGAGGGAAAACAAAATTTTAGTCCATTCCAACCTTTAGTAACCCAATCCCAGAAGTTATATCCTCTCATTTTCGTTATAAATTATCATGAGTAAGAAGTTACTATTTCCAGCACTCATCCAATGGTAGAGAGGGTTCCTATAACTAGGAGCAGGGATTGGTAGGCACTATGGGACCATGTACTGGGCTGTGCTTTCCTTGGAGTTAATAAACACCCAGTTTACTGAGGGGAAAAGAGATGAACATAAACGAGTAGTATTAACAGATGTACAAATCCAACGATATTGATTAGAAAGGTACTTGGCTGAAGTTACAGAAAACCTGGTAAACAGTATTACTTTTCCCATATAATGGGTTTTAATTTTCCCAAAGAATGGGAAATCTAGGAACAGACTGTTATTGCCACTGGTCCTTTGACACTAAATAAGGATTATCGTATGTCTCACGTTTTTGCCTACTTTTTAGCCCCATGATGACTACTGAACCTCCAGATATTTTATTTTGTTTTAAGGCAAGACAAAATGGGTAAGGCATTTTTTTTTTAGCTAGCTTTTCATCTCCAGGCATTGGATAGGTACCTCATCACCCTAAGATCAAGAGATGCCACCCACCTCCTAAACAAATTGGGCTCTGTTATCAAGGACCAAGGTGACTCTTGCAGAGGCTAAGATGACTTAGAAAGAGATGGGCAGTGTAGCACTCAAGTATGTTGATGTCCAAATCCCCCGAACCTATAAATAGGTTTTCCTTTACATGGAAAAAAAAGTCTTTGCAGATGCTATTAAATTACAAATGTTTAGATGGGAAATTATCTGATACTTTTCAATGAGTTCAGTATAAAAACATTGTTATAAATGAAAGGGGACAAGATAGGTAAAATCTAAGAGGAAAACCAGAAACAGTTATTGGGACCCTGTGATTGCTGGCCTTGAAGATGAAAAGGGAGTCATTAGCCAAGGACCATTGGGTATTCTGGAAGCTGAAACAGACAAGAAAATAGATCCTTCCCTGGATTTCTAGACTGCATGCAGGCTTGTTAATACTTTGATATTTGTTTACATTTTTTAGTGTCACTATGACCACTATGACCTCACACAACCAAAAAAAAAGAGAGAAAATGTTTATTTTAGCTCATGCTTTTAGAGAATTTTGGATCATGGTCAGTTGGCTCTGAGTCTGGACAATTGCTTGCAAAGTAAGAGCGGGGGGATATGAAACAGAGGCTACCCACCTTGGGATGATCAGAAAGCTGAGAAGGAGGAAGAGATTTTCAAGCACATAACCTCAATGACCTGTGTTCTGTAGCTGGGTTCCACCACTTACAGTTTCAGAACCCCCTAAAGTAGGGCTGCGGGCTGAAAGCCGAGCCTTCAGTGCATGAGCCTCGAGGGGGGGGGGCAGTTCATATTCAAACCCATAACAACTTTTAGTTCAGCGAGATTCATGCTGCACGCTTCTCCTTCATAATTACAAGGTAATAAATGGTGCTGCTCCGAGCCAGCAAGTGTGTGACGGTTTGTGGTGGAAGCATTAGGAAAGCAAAACATGTTGAAGATGGCGCCCCAAATCTGCTAGTTTCTCTTTTCCTTGGCAACTTGGAATTGCTTTCACCATGATACCAATACCTCCCTCAAACAAGAATTATTTTCTTTCTTTTTAAAATTTAAGTTGGATTATTTTTAACAGACTTTTAAAAGCATAAAAATTGTACATATCCGAATGTTTCACTCCTTCTTTAAAAGGGGAGCAAGAATACTCTTGGGAGGAAATAGGGAGGCAAAGTTTAGAACAGAGGCTGAAGGAACACCCATTCAGAGCCTGCCCCACATGTGTCCCATACATATACAGCCACCCAATTAGACAAGATGGATGAAGCAAAGAAGTGCAGGCTGACAGGAGCCGGATGTAGATCTCTACTGAGAGACACAGCCAGAATACAGCAAATACAGAGGCGAATGCCAGCAGCAAACCACTGAACTGAGAATAGGACCCCCGTTGAAGGAATCAGAGAAAGAACTGGAAGAGCTTGAAGGGGCTCGAGACCCCATATGAACAACAATGCCAAGCAACCAGAGCTTCCAGGGACTAAGCCACTACCTAAAGACTATACATGGACTGACCCTGGACTCTGACCTCATAGGTAGCAATGAATATCCTAGTAAGAGCACCAGTGGAAGGGGAAGCCCTGGGTCCTGCCAAGAGTGAACCCCCAGTGAACGTGATTGTTGCGGGGAGGGCGGTAATGGGGGAAGGATGGTTCTTGGTTTACAATTCTGCTCTTTCATGGGTCCTGCCACATAGAACAACCACATAGAAGGGAAGGGGGAAGGGCTAGGGGGATGTTGGCCTGGAAACCGGAAAGGGAATAACAATTGAAATGTAAATAAGAAATACCCAATTTAATAAAGATGGAGAAAAAATTTAAAACAGGAAAAAAATTGTGCATATCAACATGACACCATGGTACACTTATTTAAAGCAGGTTAAACTTATCTGGCACCTAAAAATCTGTCATTTTTGCATGCTGAAAACTTAATGCTCCTTTTACATCTCCATCTTGTGACCTAGAGCACACCAATATTTTCAAACAAATAAATTGAAGAAACTTTCAACTACATAAAAGTTCACAAAGTGCTTTAATAAAGGAAAAATCAAGATTAATTTTCTGACTGTAGCAAAGGAAATAGCGGGACCCATGAAAGAGCAGAATTGTAAACCAAGAACCAGATTCGCAGTGTGTTAAATTAGATATATCATTGTATGCTGCATGCACTTTTTTGCATGTATATGTTCCCTTTCGTGAATAATACACAATGCGAGCTGTGGAGTAGAGGGCAGAACAGATAATGAAGAATAAAAGCCTCATAGGCTCTCGGGCTCTTGAATGATGTTTAACCAGTGCAGTCGATAAGATGAGAGACATTTCTTGTTTAGATCATTAGGGCTTCCCTAGACTGAACTCACACATAGGGATTTAAAATGTTGACTATGTGACAAATAGGTTAAGTAAATGGCAGGTAGTTTCTATGGACTGGTGGTATCTTAATGGCTTCCAATTTTCAGGGACCAATTCTTTGAAAAAACTACAAAAGTACAAAAGTCGGATGCTCATTCTTTTGAGCATCCGACTCCCTAGAAAGAGCTGTTATTAATAGCAATTTTAGACAAGAACTATAGCGTTCAGCACCACCAAGCCTGGAATCTCAAAGCCTGACTTCCATCTGTTGTGCATTTAATTCATTTACTGGAACCACTTTAATTCTGTTGAGAATCTAGAATAATTACAATGAAAGGAAATAAGCCTCTAATTATTTGTAGAGAACATGATCATAGACTCGCATTGCCTCTGATTTGATTGCTCTAAAAGAACATTTGCTTAGCCAGTTTTAATTGGGTGGTGGTGGGACCAGAGGGGAAGATTTCAAAAAGTTTTATGTATCCCAACCAGAACCTTTTACTGTTTGTGACAAATGATTTTGATGTTTGATGTTTGAGCAGTGAAAGAATTTGGCACGGCTCCTATTTCCCTTTGTTGTCATCTTCTTGACTTTTTCTTTCTCACTGCTGTGTATCCCAAACGTAGATACAGATTGTACAGTTGTCCCTTCTGGTCATGAAAGAAGGTCCACTTTCATGTCACCTAAGAAATGCTTCCTATTGGACATGAGCGTCCTAAACCATGGGAATGAGTATCCATTTCTCTACGCCTCAAATTGTAAGAGCCTAGGCACTGTACTTTGACCCCTGCTGCAAGCTTTTCACTTGCAGAGTGGCCTCGTGCCTTGTGTGCCTGGCCTATAAGGTAGATAACTATGATAACTCAAATAGAGCCTGAGGCATAAGGGCTAGCATTGCTTTTAAATGCAAAAAGTGTTTGATAAAGCACTCAGAACAGTCCTCTATCTATAGTGGCTTATCGACAAGTTAGCTTAGTATCATCTATGACTGTTTTGAGTGGTTATTAAACTACTTGTGGTTTATTTCATTAAATCCTGGAATATTTGTGTTGGGATGGTAATCTTTAAAAAAGTCAAATAATCTTAGTTCATCAAGCTTACTCTATAATCTGTTTTCCACACCTGTTCCAGGAGGGATAGCATAGGGGGTTTCCGGAGGAGAAACAGGGAAAGGGGATAACATTTAAAAGGTAAATAAAGAAAATATCCAATAAAAGAAAAGAGAAAAGGAAGGCAACAACACCAACAAAAAGTAAAAATACCAAGATGGTGAATGACTCAATACCCTCAGGATGAAGACCGATCTGATATTGCCTGATTTTTAACTTCACCTACTCCCGCCCCAACATCAGCCATTGTCTTAGGTAGAACTTCTATTGCTGTGAAGAGAAATCATAATCACGGCAACTCTGATAACTGAGGCTGGCTTATAGTTTCAAAGGTTTAGTCCATTATTGTCGTGGTGGGAAGCATGGTGGCGTACAGGTAGACATGGTGCTGGCAGACATGGTGCACGTAGCTGAGAGCCCTACGTCTGGACTGGCAGGCAACAGGAAGGAAGAACGCCATCCTGGGCCCGGCTTGAGCATCTGAGACCTCAAAGCTCATCCTCAGTGACACACTTATCCCAACCAAGCCACACCCACTCCAACAAGACCACACCTCTTAATAAAGCCATACTATAAAGGCCTGTGGCGGCCATTTTTAGTCAATCAACCCCAGAGATCAATACTTCGAGTGTTCTATTTTGAGGAAATCTCCTCTACTGTGACTTTCCTCAGTAGCTGTTGCTTTGTGTGTGTCACAGTCCCCTTTGTTCCACCTTTAGGTGGGAACCCTTGTATGTGCTTGCTCACATGGAACCCGCTTACTTCATCCATCAATTCCTACCACATTATACTGTACTTGCCTGTCCTAGTCAGCTCTAATTGTCAATTTGACACACCCTCATGTCTCCTGAGAAGGGACTCTCATTTGAGGGATTGCCTAAAGCAGGTTGGCCTGTGGGGATTTTCTTGACTTTCGATTGAAGAACCCAGCCTGCTGTAGGCAACACTTTTTCCTGGGAATATAGTCCTGGGCTACACATATAAGGAAGCTAGATAATGCACACTAGAAATTACGACAGTATAGTTGCCTAAACAAGACCCCACAATGACACCACCAGTTGACATGCCAACGTGGATGGGAACATTCACAAGGCTCTACCCCTATGAATTATAGGTAACTAATGGATGCTGAGAAAAGAAGAATCAGTCTTCACAACCTACTGATGAGTTATCCAATCCCAGTAGTCAGCCCTAAACACACGTGCAGACACACCACACTAAACATATGCAGCAGGCTATATTTATAGCTACATATGTATATATACACACGTGTGTATAACAATATATATATGCATATATATGTAGCAATAATAATTAAAAGAGAGTTGTGAATTTGAGAGGGAGCTGGGGATCATGGGGAAGATGAGTTGGAGGGGAAGATGGTGGTATAACTGATATAAATACAGTATTTATATACACGATTCTCAGGAGATATATTAACTTAAAGAAAAAAATGAGCATGGACCTTTGAGGTTTCCTAGGGTATAAAATTCCTTCTTGGTTTCTGTTTCAAAATCTTGGTTAAGCTCGTGCTCTGACTTCACTCAATGATGCCCTGTAACATGTAAGCCTCCCTTAAGTTGCTTTTGGTCAGAGTGTTTTTACCATAGCAAGACAGGAAGCTAGAATAGTTTCTTTTGTCCAGACCAACTCATGCAACCAAGTTCTATGTGCGGGAGGACTATCTCCATAATTCTTAAATCTCAATTGAATGCAGAATGTGAAACTTAAGTGTTTGTTTTATGAATGAATGCTTTTAAACCAATGGTTCTTCTTATCAGACCACTCAAAGAAAAACAGACTTAGAGCGCAGAATTTTCCTCCATAGTTACTGATGGTCAATTCTCTGAAAACCTGGGAAGGCTTTTGAAGTTGTCAAGAGAAATATTTTTGTTATCCAAACCAAATACACCATAGGAAAAAAGCAACCAAGGTTATACACTAAATTTATTCTTTTTTCCTATGAGAAGTCTTTATTGTAGATTCTTAGAAATGTGAACATATTTTAATTCATCAAAGATTATAAACTTTCCACTTAGCAGATAATTGCCTTTTGTATCTATGTGCTCATATTTAATGGATCTTGGAAAAATAGGATAGTTTTTCTTAATAACTTCAGTTTCCAAAGATTCTTGTTACAGCCAAACATCTCTTACAGGATACTTTATCAGTAATTAGGAAAGGAGAACTTTTATGCAGAGGCAATGGATGCCCCACAGTTCCCTGCTGTTGCTGAGAGAAAGAGGATAGAATTGTGCACCTGCCTCTATAAATGTGCCAGGAGCTTTAAGTAAGGACTCTTCTCTCCCCGTGAGACTGAAGAGGTAATCTCAGAGCTTACAGTGTCTGGAGCTTGTATGTGATCTCTTCATTGGGACAGACCTTACTTCCACATTAACAAAAGGAAACGGCACCCACGCAGCATTCTGAAGGTCCCAGGCAGAGCTCTCACCCACCCTCCTCCTTGTCGTTAGCCTCTTCATCTCCAGGTTCAGCATCTCCAGCCTGCTCAGCCTTGACAAGTCCAGGGCTAATGTCTTTATCCTTGTTTTCTTTAGCAACCAGTAGTTCAAGATGCTACTTCCTAGCATGGCCTTTCCACTACTCTAACACCAAGGCTGTTGTATGTCTGGCTGTCCAAAGCTCTACCTCATTACTTCCCTTTTAATCAATTCTTGGAAACTTATGCTCTAGCTTGAAATTTTTCATTCTTTTATAGACAATTATTTTGCCCCATTGCTATCACTAAACACTGGTGATTTCTTCAGAACTCTCAGATGATGCCAATTTCCTCTTCTTCGTGGCTGTATAACTGGGAAATAATCCTGCTTCCCATCGCTAATATTTCTCTCTTCCTTCCTCCCACAGTACAGCAGCTCGCGCTTAGACTCTTCAGAATCTGCTACCTACTATTTCTCCTATTTGACATTAACTTTGGATCCCACTCATAATTTAATGGCATTACTTCAGATCCATTAAACTGACTCTCTGTAGATAGTTATGTGCAGTATTATGTAGGAAACTACACATGTGAGTGGTAGTGAAGAAGGCACAGTCTGGGGGTTGGGGATTTAGCTCAGTGGTAGAGCGCTTACCTAGGAAGCGCAAGGCCCTGGGTTCGGTCCCCAACTCTGAAAAAAAGAACAAAAAAAAAAAAAAAAAAAAAAAAGAAGGCACAGTCTGAGGACAAATCACTGTCTGTCCCAGTTGCAAAGAGGCCTCAGTTAGCTTATGAGAAGGCGAAAGATGGCATGTTCCTTCAGTGTGGTCGCCTAGAGACACAAGGGAAACTGGCTGAATCATACCACCACAATAACTCACCTTTCTGAGGTATTGTGCTTTGTGAAGTTTTCCAGTGCACTTAATATTTCCTATTGAACAAGTCTGATTAGTTTTTTATTGGTACTCTAGACTAATGTAATAGTGTATGGAATAATGTCCAGATAGTCCATTTCCTTCAAAACAGGATTGAAGAGAGTTAATAACATTCTTGATCAGGATACCAATGTGTACTATTGTCTAACCAACATTAACATAGATAAATCCTGATCTTCCTTTACCAAGAGGGATGAAACAAGAGAATTCACCAGACCAATGACTATAAACATAAGCCACATTAGTATTTTCTCAGCAGCATACTACATCTGGCATTGTACCTCCTACTTGGTTGAATTCTGGTAGCCCATTTTATTCACTGGGATATATCTAAGTGCCAGACTAATGAATAGTATGTGAATGGTGGGCTGTGTTCCTATATATTTAGGGGCACTACTAATCTCTGTCATTGTCTCTTGGCTGTGGTAAAAATTGTCCTTGGTTAGAGAAAGTAACAGACTTAGTCTTATTTTCATTTTCTAATGTGCCTTCCACCAAAACCACATCACCATTTGTGTGTGTGCATGTGAATGTGTGTGGGGGGGGAGGAGGGTAAGAGCTGACTACCAATACCTATGTCCAGAGAAGCAAGCATCGTGTTATAATAGCAGGAGTCTCAGATATAACTCCATGACAGAACATCTGCATGGCATGTGTTGGTGATGCTAAAACTACATCTAGCATGTGTCAACATATTTGGGGATTTGGAGGGACAGCTAGACTAAAAGCAAACAAATAAAACAAACAAACAACTTGTAAAGAAGTTAAAGAAAACAGAGAGGAATTGATCTAACACACAGTAGGTAATATTTTGAGAACTGTTGAGCAGAACAGTGACTTGGTAAAAGCAGGACATCATAATAGAACTATTCCGAACATGGAATGAATAGAACATAGCAAAGACCTGGCCTGGGATTCTGGAAATAGCACAGGCATGAATTAATAGGATTGTGAACCAAGATGGCACTGTGGCAATTGGAATGGTGAAATACGAAGACACATTTTAAAAAAATTGGAAACATCTTGATAATGTTAGAATCTGGAGTCTTGGAAGGAGAAAGGTATCTATCAGAACTGATGGGAAAAAGTTATTCTCTTTCAGCAGCTCAGGAATGGGAGTGGGTGGGGAGAAGAAACAGGAAACATTTAGAATACAGAACAGTGAATTTGGTTTGGTCACATCAAATGTGAGTTGATAATAGACCGGCACATTGGAATTGTCCCCTACCACACATAAATGTGAAATTATAGACTCAGATGAGCATTAAACAAAACTATAAAGCTTTAAACCTGGAGAAGATCCCCTTTAAGGGACTGATTAGAACCTATTCAAGTGCTTCAATAAAGGATGACAGTGGTGATTTTCAAGAACTTGTGGAGTGTTTGCGAAGTTCATGCTTGAATAGTATTTGGAGATGTTAGTGCTTACCTTTCCCACAGCATTTTCCTGTCCATTTCTTTCTATTAACTCAGCCTTGATTCTGTGCTTCATTGCCCATGAGAGACTGGAGAAGGCAAGGAAAAAGCCCAGGAGCTCTCTCTAGGATCTAGTACCACTGAATGCGCATGGCCGCTGGTAGAGGTGAAGGGAAAGACAAACAGACTAGAAGGAGAGAGGTCCCCTTCAGAGAAAATAGAGCCCAGAGATTCTGGAGCAGGAAGATTTTGTCCTTTATTTCCTCAGAGAAGAGACTGCTCAGCCTTAAAGAAAACAAATGTCCTAAACCGTGATGATCCACCACAGTGGTGCATCTGACCATCTGATTTGTTTCAGATTCAGGGAATCTGTACATATACCAATATCCAAGTTTTTCTCTGTGGCAGTTTGGATGAAAATGGTTCCTGAAGGCTACACTTGTGTATTTGCATACATGGTAGGATTGTTTGGAGTGGATTGGGAGGTGTGACAACGTTGGAGGACATGTGTTCCTGGAGATGGGCTTTGAGATCTCAAAAGACCCATGCATTTCCCAATGGGCACTCTGCCTTTTGCCTTGGGTTTGAGATGTGAGCTCTCAGGTATTTGTTTGTTTGTTTGTTTATTTGTTTGTTGCCATGCTCAGCCATCATAGACTCTAATCTCTGAAAACCTACATTCAATTAGGTGTTTTAACTTTATTTTGTAAGCGTCTCTGGTCATAGTGTTTTATCACAACCACAGAAAAGTACACAATACAACCTCCAAATATCTTGGGGTTGAATCATCTGGGTTGCTCACAGAAATCCAAGTGTCTCCAACAGCTTCTCTAGGTGATTTATATGGTAGCTACATTCACTTGCTTAGGGCAGGGTTTCTCAACCTTATCAATATTAATATTTGAGTGAGTAATTGGTTTTTGGCATCAGGGACTGGAAATAGGGAAAATACTTTTTTGAATTAATATTCCAGGAGAATTCTTGGCCTCTAACCACCAGATTCCAGAAACTTCTTCCCACTTTTAGTTGCAGCAATAAAAAAATGCCAAACATGCCTCGGGGTTTGAGGAGGAGGAGTACACAAAATTCTTCCAATTATAAACAAGTGTTCTACATAAACCACTGGGCCTACTTTTCCTGGCTTTAGTTATATAGAACAAAGAAGCAGCTGAGAGTGTTTGAAACTTGAGGAGACAGTGGCTGAAACAAAGAAAATGTCTGAATACAATGAATTACATAAACCAATGGCTGATGATCAATGAACCATTCTTTCTATTTCTCAAATGCAGGGTCATGCACTATGACAGCATCTGAGGTCTCAGTACCCTTTAAAGGTGAAGGTGGTTGATAGTATTGGGGGAGGGTCTGTGCTGTTGGAATTTATTGCAAGCATAATGGTATAAGGCTTAGGACTTGGAATACTAGCAGAAGTAGGAGACTGACATTTCTTGCACAACTGAGTTTGTGGCCTGATTTTTATGCCTTATACTAGCTCAGGTCGTCTTACCTTATGTTATCAGAATTTTATACCCTGTGTTATCCTACAGTGCACTCCAAGCATGTCCGTGTTAATTAGGTAGTAGACTAGATGACCAAAATGTCCTCGCTAAAAGGGAAACAGAGTAAAAATTCTATAAGTGACATCTCAATTTTGATGCTAGACATTTGAAATGCCATTGTAAAATAAGTTTAGGAGGAGGGGTGATTCTTTGTCGTCTTCTTCAGTAGCTACAGAGCCTCATTTTGCTTTCTGGGGCTAGTTAAACTCTCCTAACACCTAGAAAGGCAGTAATTTCAGGTGGAGAGCTTTAAGTTCAAGTAGACGACTGAATGAAAGCTGCAATTTTTGTATGAATAGTACAGCTGTTTCATCCAAGGTTCATAACTCCAGAATAAATGTCCAACTCAAAAGAAAATATCTCTTCCTTTTCTTTTTTTTTTTTTTTTTTGGACTTATTTATTTTATATAAGTACACAGACACACCAGAAGAGGGCATCAGATCTCATTACAGATGGTTGTGAGCCACCATGTGGTTGCTGGAAATTGAACTCAGGACCTCTAGGAAGAGCAGTCAGTGCTCTTAACCACTGAGCCATCTCTCCAGCCCTCATCTTTGGTTTTTATAAGTGGATTTGTTATCCCAATTGCCCTGAGAACCAAGGTATCCTTAATACAATCCAGCGAATGCATATGCCATTCTTTGATAAGTGGTGAGAACTATACTTGTCTGTGGGTACAAGAACAAAAACTCAGGATATAATTAGAGATTATACTGATTTAGTAAAATGGTTGTTCTAGGTTCTTCTCTAAGATTCCTGATTTCACTAGTTCTGGGTAGTTGGCTGCCATGAGTTTCCAGTACAAGATGGAGACCATTACAGAGATCTGCTAACAATCAAAATGATGAATTGTAGAGCCCAGTCCCAATGGCTACATCTGCCAGACAAATCCCACACTGCACACGATATGAACAATGACAGCAGTAGGCATGCCAAAGTGGACAGGCAAGCCCCGCGGCCTCAGCTCTGTGCAAAGAACTACCAGCAACCTAGGACTGGTGAAAGTGGGAGCAATAGTCTTTCCCAGGGAAGAGACACCAGCTGGTTTTCCAATACAAGTGGTCAGTGCTGAAAACACATACAAGTAACATATAGACTGTGCAAGGAAATATGTATGTATGAACATATATGCATGCAACAAGAATTAATTAAAAAAGAGGCCAAGAATTTGAAAGGGAGTAAGGAAGAGTATATAGGAGTTTTTGAAGGGAGCAAAGAGAAGGAAGGATGATGTAATTATATTATAATCTCAAAAAAACTAAGAGGTCTGTGGTTTAATAATGGAAATAGTATCCAAGCTAAATAGCCATGTTCAACACTGAGCACCTAGCATCAAGATTGGAGTTCACATCAAATGATAAATAAAACTGGTAGCTTTCATATTCAGTAGGATTCAAAAGTCTAAGTATAGAATTCAAAAATATTTTTTCTATTTACTCCTAGTGATTTAAAAGAGGGCAAGACAAGATGTAATATGTATAAAATACTATTAAATAAGAGCCTATTTAAGGTAGATGTCTTCATTCAAACACACACTGCACAACAGGGACAAGAAACAGCCCGTACACTTCAATGAGACGAAAATGCCTACATTTCCTAGGCCTATGAGGGGTGAAGGTGTTTACTACCCAAGCCTGTTAGCTCGAGCTCAATATTTGTGTCTTAGTAGAGCTTCTACTGTTGAGATGAAATACCATGACCAAAAGCAACTTGGGTTGAAAAGGGTTTATTTGGTTTACATATCTTGAATCACAGTGTAATCCAAGGCATGAATTCAAAACAGCAAGGAGCCTGGAGGCTGGAGCTGATGTAGAGGTCGTTGGGGAATACTGCATACTGGCTTGTTTCTCATGGCTTGCTTAGACCACTTTCTTATAAAGCACCAGTCCAAGGATGGATGTATAAGCCATAATAGGTGGCAGCTTCCCACATCAATAACTAATTAAGAAAGTGCCCCAGAGGCTTTGTCTCCAGCCCAAGCCTATGGAAGTATTTTCTCAGTTAAAGTTCTCCCCCTCAGATGACGACGTTTTGTGTCAACTTGACATGAAACTAGACAACACATCCTGCAATTGACTCTGCAGTACTGTCCTCTGTCCTCCAGTGGAGAACCATGGCTCACATTGCCCTTTTGCCACATCATGGGCATACACATAACAATGAGCAAGCAAGCAAGTAAGAACTCATGGATTTCCTGTTCAGGAGATAAATAGAAAAAAAAACATTTCCCCATCTCCATAGTCAAAGTTCATATACAAAAGAATTAGTGTATAAACTAGTGATCAAGAAAAGTTACTTTAAAAATCATCTGCACCTGTTTGCTTCTATGTAATATGTTTTCTTACAAGACGTGGAAAGGGCCGTGGGGAAGGCTTGGCTTATCCCCCTTCAGGGTATAACACCCCAAAAGAGAATGATGGTGGGGAGTTAAACGCATTGTAAAAGAAGTGGTACCAATAATGCAGAGAATGCATCTGATCAGGGACACATGTCCTCCTTCCAAGCGTAGGATGGTTTCTGTGGTGGTCTTCTGCAGCCATGACCTCATGGAACAGTTCTTAAGCTGTGGTGGCTGAACCCTTCAGGGACTTACTGCTTCAAGTGAACTCTCAGGATCACAGACTGGATGGCTTCATGGTTTCTAAAGCCCAATTAGCTGTGCTGCACTAGAGATTAAAGGTGTAGAAAGCTGTAAGCTATGCCAATTGGTGGTGCTGGGGCCAAAGTAGAGTGAATCTAGAGGTGGGCACTGCAGGTAACCTTCTAGGCTGAAGTTATTTTGGAATCAGAATGGAAAAGGGTCATATAAAAAGGTCCCTGAATGCAGCAGCACCTGCTGGAGAACTGATCCGGCATGGAGGACAGCATAATGGGTCAGCTGATCTGGCATGGGATGTGACAGCCTCACTGGTCAGCCGATCTGGTGTGATAACCTCACTGGTCAGGCTTCCACATGCTTTCAGTTAACCTTGTCTTCTGCAGTCCTAACTGGATCATTTTTGGACACCCTGGAAGTACAATAAAATCTGCTCTGTCCATTAAGTATTTAAGGAGTTTTTCCTTTACAAGGACATTTGCATTTTATAGTAGATTCTTTGTACCGCGAAGCCCTCATTCAGACTTGCTATCTTACGACTTGAAAGCAAACAAAACCAAAACTCCTAAAACTATATGTTTAAAACACTGAAGTATTGACAAAACTGTAGAGAACCATCCCTCGAAAGTCTGAGGAAAAGCCTGACCTTAGAGAAAAGAAAAGAACTGAGCACCAAGGCTGCCCTTGGGTTATCTGCCAATGTTAAGATAGATAGTAGGACTCTGGGGCTTTGTTCAGGAGTTTCAGGGGTAGGAGGATAGAGATCAAGTTTTTACCAAGAAAGTCTGCCAACCCATTTGGTGAAGAAAAAAATTAACCTGGCACAAACTCATGTAGAAAGTAGAAAAAGGGAACAAACTCTAACTGCTTTGACCAGATAGCCCATCCCGATTCTGAAACTCAGTAAGAATAACATGAGATGGGAAAATAGAGTCCAGTCTCATAGAGATATCTTTGTACCACCTGGGAATATGAGATTGAGTTAATATTAAAATTTAACCAAAATGTGACTCACAGCAATAAAAGACTAAAGTAGGAAAGTCATATAGGTAACTCAGAGATGAAGACAGTATGGCACATATATCCATTAAACAAGATAATAAAATGAATTACTAGTCATCAATGATAGTGAACTAGCAATATATAAATGTCACAGCATCAGTAGATTTTACAGACAGTGAAGGGGGCAGGGGAAGATGCAGAGGGAGAGCGAGTGGGAAGATGAATAGCAGGGTGGAGCAGAGGATGGACCATATGAACCATATGAACTTCAAAGCAACCAATGTGGCAAGATACGTACATGAGTGAAACAGTGGCACAGGTGTCATGGAGGTAACCAACTAATCTAATTGAATTTAAGACCCCTCTCCACAGGTAGAAAACTTATCTTATACTAAACATATGGTTCAGAACCCACAACCCCAGGCCTGAATTTGCTATTATTATTATTTTGCTAAATGAATATAGAATTATATTGACCTCTAAATCTATATGTCCATGTAGTCATAGATCAATGCAGTTCTCAGATCTCATCAGAAAAGTTCCTTAGTGCAATGATTGGCACAAGAGATCAGAGAGCAGAGAACAAGTATCTACTTGAGTAGTACACGGTCATAAATGGGACATCCATATCCCTCTCCTCGAGGTCCAGTTGCCATCCTGGAAAAGGAGGTGTAAAGATTGTAAGGTGGAGGAAGACTGTGTGAAACCATGTCCTCTGGCCATGGGAGGACAAGTGTGGTTGCTTTCACAAACCTGCACAATATCAAGTCACTCAATATTCCAGCAAGGACAGGGGGTCAGGAGCACTGCCCATAGCTGAGGAACCAGCAGTTGATAGCTACCGATGGAGAGAAAGAATATGTTTTTAAAGATGTGTCTCTGATAGGTGAACCATGCTCCAATGGATGACCCTAGTACAAATTGGACTCGATGGCTTGTAAGAGAGATGGAGAGATAGTGAAAGATCCGTGCTTGACGTTGGTACAACCATTTCTTTCTTTTTTTTTTTAAGAGTTAATTTTTTTTATTAACTTGAGTATTTCTTATATACATTTCGAGTGTTATTCCCTTTCCCGGTTTCCGGACAAACATCCCCCTCCCCCCTCCCCTCCCTAATGGGTGTTCCCCTCCCAACCCTCCCCCCATTGCCGCCCTCCCCCCAACAGTCTAGTTCACTGGGGGTTCAGTCTTAGCAGGACCCAGGGCTTCCCCTTCCACTGGTGCTCTTACTAGGATATTCATTGCTACCTATGAGGTCAGAGTCCAGGGTCAGTCCATGTATAGTCTTTAGGTAGTGGCTTAGTCCCTGGAAGCTCTGGTTGGTTGGCATTGTTGTACATATGGGGTCTCGAGCCCCTTCAAGATCTTCCAGTTCTTTCTCTGATGCCTTCAACGGGGGTCCTATTCTCAGTTCAGTGGTTGGTGCAACCATTTCTTAAAAATGAAGTTGGCCTCTGCTTAGCCCCTAGACGTTAGACCAGAAAGTACAGAAAGCACATTCCCACCCACTCTCCAAGAAGCTACCCAGACACAAGAACAGATGACATAGCTGTGGTTTTGTCTTGGCAACCCCAGGACAAAAAAATATTTGTCAAGTCCTTGGTACTGGAATAGCTGTGCTGATATGGTTGCAGCCTTGTCCCAGGAACTCCAGGATGAGAAACACCTGCCTAGTCAGATATCCTTGCCACCAAAATAGTTGAGCTAATGAAGCTGTGTGACCTTGTAGAGACTATATAGACTGTGTGTTCCTGCTGTCCCGGACTCTTCACATCCCTCCTGCGTGAGGACCGTGTGGAGCCCAATGCACTGGTATCCCAAGTAAAACTCTTGTTTTTACATCAAGACTGAGTCCCGTGTGTTCGTGGGGTGGTGGGTGTCCTCAGGATTGGAGTGAGAGTCTCCTATATCTGAGGGTCTTTCAATATGAGTGATCGTGAAGTTGGGGGAGGATGGAGTGGGTCTAGAAGGAATTAAAGGAAAGACTATGGATATTCAAAGGATAAGGAATATATATATGTGTGTGTATATATATATATATTCAAACAACAAAATAGTAAATTAAAAACAAATATAATACTGTACTAAAAAGCAACAATTGAAAGAGCACCTATACCATAGTTACCTTTGTGTAAGTTTTTTTAAAAATGGCAAAATATAATTGCATTGTTTAGGGATATATGTGTGCTGTTTTGTATGAGAATGGTTCCCAATGGCTCCCCAGTTGGTGGAACTGTTTGGGAAGGATTAGGAGGTGTGGCCTAGTTGGTGGAACTGTTTGGGAAGGATTAGGAGGTGTGGCCTAGTTGGTGGAACTGTTTGGGAAGGATTAGGAGGTGTGGCCTAGTTGGTGGAACTGTTTGGGAAGGATTAGGAGGTGTGGCCTAGTTGGTGGAACTGTTTGGGAAGGATTAGGAGGTGTGGCCTAGTTGGTGGAACTGTTTGGGAAGGATTAGGAGGTGTGGCCTAGTTGGTGGAACTGTTTGGGAAGGATTAGGAGGTGTGGCCTAGTTGGTGGAACTGTTTGGGAAGGATTAGGAGGTGTGGCCTAGTTGGTGGAACTGTTTGGGAAGGATTAGGAGGTGTGGCCTAGTTGGTGGAACTGTTTGGGAAGGATTAGGAGGTGTGGCCTAGTTGGTGGAACTGTTTGGGAAGGATTAGGAGGTGTGGCCTAGTTGGTGGAACTGTTTGGGAAGGATTAGGAGGTGTGGCCTAGTTGGTGGAACTGTTTGGGAAGGATTAGGAGGTGTGGCCTAGTTGGTGGAAGTGTTTGGGAAGGATTAGGAAGTGTGGACTTGTTGGAGTTGGTATGTCACTGGGATATAGGCTTTGAGGTTTTAAAAACCTCTTATCCACAATTAGCTCCTTCCTCCCCACCCCCGCCCTTTTTCTCTACCCCCTCTCTTGTAGATCAGATGTAAGTTTCCATCTACTGCTACAGTACTGTGCTTGTTGGCCTGCCACCATACACCCTGCCATGATAATCATGGACTTTAACCCTCTGGAATCATAAACACAAGACTTTCTATTTATAAGTTGTCTTGGTCCTGGCATCTCTTCACAGCAATGAAAAAGTATCTAAGATAACAGGATAGCTGGAAAGTTCTAAAGATAAGAAAGGATATTATAACTATAGAAATCTAAAGCTTTGTCAACTGTAGGAAGAACGAGGAACTGAGTTGTTCATATGACAGGTTTTGAGAGGACCACTGCTGTTTTATTTCTTGGTCATCTAAATGTTCAGTTAATAATTACTGTAATTGTTTAAATGTCATCTTTCACTGTAAATATCTAAATATGTGTCCTATGTTGTCACAATTTTTTTTAAGTAGAAATATCTTAGGAGTCATAGAAATAGAGCTCAAGCAGTGACATTAGTGGCGAGTAACAGGGGTCATGACTTTGAGTGATATGGGAAGGCTCATAATCCTTCTAGCCAGTCTCCACTTCCAGATAGACTGCACTCATCTAGAAAGCCTTGTCTGGGTCTCAATAAACAAGAAAGCTCTGATCTGGGCCATTTATACTACATTCTATTGATTTTGCCATAATATTTTAGAACCAACCAATATTATGAGCAGCACAACCATAACACAGCATAAATTTAAGTTGGAATCACCATAATAATTTTTGTCTTAAAAGTAATCTGAATTACACAAACCAATGCATGCGATTCCAAAGCAACAGCATAATTATTCACGCCATGTGGTTTGTTGGCCATGAGTCTTAAGAAATTAAGTTTAAAAACAAAGCAACAAAACAAAACAAAAAACACTGCAAAAGTCAATGAGAGAAAGTAAAACTGTGAAACTTACTATTGTTTTGAATGATAGTTATGGCTCCTGAGAGTCTAGAGATGTCATAGCAACAGTAATATAGGAAAATAAGCTGCTGCTGCTGCTGCCTCTTCTTCTTCTTCTTCTGCTTCTTCTTCTTCTGCTTCTTCTGCTTCTTCTTCTTCTTCTTCTTCTTCTTCTTCTTCTTCTTCTTCTTCTTCTTCTTCTTCTTCTTTTCTCTCTCTCTCTCTCTCTCTCTCTCTCTCTCTCTCTCTCTCTCTCTCTCTCTCCCTCTCCTAGGCTTTGCACTCAATAGTAGAGAATGGTCCCAAATGATGTGCAAAAGTCATAATGTTTATAAATTAGTTTCAGTTAACATGTGCAGAAACTTTGAGCTTTTAGACAAATAACAGGCCACTGAATGTTAAGAGGATAGAGACATCTTTGACGAATGTACGATGTATCTGGATTCCATAAAAATAAAATAGTATGGCACATGGTTGGTTTTATTGGTGGCTTTTCCATATCAAGCTTGAATGTCATCATGTACACTACCATCTCTGAATTTGTGCCATCGATTCGACACTTCCCTAAAATATCATGTCACTAAAGCCACAATGTGTACTGAACATTCACTTACCTTTTAGACAATAATTTGCAAGTGTATATGCTGGTAAGAATAGCTTGAATCAAATATACCTAAATTCGAATTCCAGCTCTGCTACTTTTGTGCTGAAAAGTCTTGGTTAAATTATTAAATATTTGATAATATTCTATATTTCAAGCTTCAAACATATCACATATAAGATAGAGATAATTATAATACCTAATTTAGAGTTTCTACAAGGTTTAAATGAGATAATCAATTTAAAAGTACTTCACTTAGCACCTAGTTTATATTGTATACTCCAGGTATTAATTTATTATTATTATAAGTTACACACTACCCATGGACTGTGGTCATAGACATCTCAATTTTCAAAAACCATAGAAAAGTTCTTGCAATTGTAATTTCCAGGCACTTTGTTCTACTTGTGTTTCTAGTTTTGTTTAGTTTTAGTTCTCAGGTAGTACTTGGGGACTTTACCCAAGAACATTATGCCACCATCCATATACTGCTCTCTGTGCTTTATCCTGCTTCTGCCTGGACTCCAGTCATATCCACAATAAGGAGTGGCATGTTGTGAGTGCCAAAGCACAGCATACTCCCTATTTTGGCTGCAGTTAGATAGGTCAGATAAATTATGGTATGTCTGGGAATATTAAAATGGGAGATTGAGGAGGAGCTGCCCCAAAGCTCAAGTCAATAACAAGAGTATGAGATGAGGATCCCCAGAGTTTGTCAAGAGTGCAAACAATACTTGGGAAGGTCTGAATAGAAATAGGATTATAGTAAGGCTAATTATGTCTGCTCATTCAAAAAAGAAACGTTTTTCTTAGTTACCCTGGTGCTCCGTTTGGTTGCTGGTCTCTAGGAGTAGACCCGAGGTGGATTTACAGAACCACCGATG
This sequence comes from Rattus norvegicus, assembly GCF_021556685.1. Classification (NCBI taxonomy): domain Eukaryota; kingdom Metazoa; phylum Chordata; class Mammalia; order Rodentia; family Muridae; genus Rattus; species Rattus norvegicus. The sequence goes on along the minus strand of NC_141537.1, from coordinate 13,283,274 downwards.
CTCTCTTGACCCTAAAGCACAAACCTGCAGCATCAGCTTGTAGACTTGAGCTGAGCTGCTTGCTCTTGCTCCCAAGTTGGAGCAGACCTGTACAGGGGAAATCTGTTTATACACCAAGGTAGATCTCCCCAAAGTAAACATCTTTGTGTACTTGCTCCTGGGGTTAACAAAATACAGTTAACAGACAGGAAGTCTTCCTAGTCCTTTTCCTAGTTCTTCTCTACTGTTATTGTTTAATTTAGCTTCTTTATTAGGAGAATTATTACAACATGTATTTTTATTGTATTTCTCCTGTCTAATAACATGCTTGTGAATGGCTGGAGAGATTACTCTGAGATTAGCAGTGTGTACTATTGTATATGAACTGTTTGATCTTCAATACCCATATCAGAAGCCTCACATTTACCCGGTTCTCCAACTACAGGAGATCTTATATCCATGGGCAACTGCCCACCCCCATACACACATAGAATGTAAATGTATGAATATAGAAATACAACCTGCTCAGCTCATTTAGTGTTTCATATATATGATTTCAAGGCTTATCAGTTGGTATTGGGCTGACCAATTAGGGGGCTCATTTCTGAGGAAGACTATTTCACCAACTCCCAGCATTGCTTAACTACCTGGGTAGTTCTTTGGTTAGGGGTGGGGCCCAGTTAGATTTCTTCATTCCACGTTAACATGTCTATTGGTGTTATAATGGTTTAGACTTTGTTAAGGTAGTCATATTTTGAGTTACTGTCACACTCTTCATGGCTCCAGGGACTGATTTAACTGGGGCTGTGAAGGAGTGAAGAAAACACACAGGCACATATGGAAAAGCTTGGGTCCGGTGGTCTAGGCTCTCCAATGGAGAATCTGCAACATCCCAGAAGCCAAACTGTATTCAGTTTTATTAAAGATACATTAAATAAACAATGATGTTATTTCAGGATGGATATGGGTAGACAATCATTAAAAGGATATTAGGGTTTTCCTGTATGGACTACCAAAAGCAGAAAGCCACAGTAGAATCCAATGAGGTGTATATTTGATGCTTTGGACACAAGACTTAGAGTGAGGGCTGACATTTCACATAAGCATCCTGTGTTAAAACAAGCTGACCTTGACTTTCAGGGAATTAAATGAAAATGGCAGCACTTTCAATCTGAAGGTCCACAATCTTTCAGAAAAGGAAACACTGGTCTTCTGGGGAGCCATTCTAATGATGTCACTGCAGTGTCTAAAATGCAGACACACTGGTAAACGGATTTAGAGCGTCTCTGGCTTTAAGGAAGTTAAGTGTATGCTGAGGAGCAGTATCCAGTTTTGCCATTTTGTACCATGTGTGTTAGCCTCAGAAACTCTACCTGCCAATCAAGAGCAGTTTTTCAGAACTATCAGGAAAGGTGTTTCTCCCACATCAGTTTGGCTTGGAAGACATTTTATTAATGACACATGCTCTTGCCCAATCCCTATCACATGCAAAATACTAAAACAAAACTGAATTTTTATTAAACTTGATAAATAGTATTTCAAACTGTAATCGCCAGAAGTCCACAGTTATCAGAAAGGCACATGTTGGCCTGGCGTCTCCAGTACTTTGGCTTTCTCTGCCTGGTCTGTTGCAGAATACCCCTTCCCGACAGGGTTATTCCCTACATGGCAGGACCAGCATTTCCCTTTTCCAGTTTGGTGCCATCTCTTTCTCCTTTGCAAAGACCTCTTAAGGCTTCCACTCTGTCTTTGGAGGAGAAAATTTAATGAACAACCTCTTCTTGCAGTTCTTCTCTGTGGCAATCCCCCTGCCTCAGGTTTGTCTTCTCTGCATCCCTTTTAGTCTTTCTTTTGGTTATAGCTGCAGTGATGGGAAGGAGTGTCTAGGGGACACAGGTGCGGAATGCAGGTGTGCTAGCTGTCAATCTGACACTACTCAGTGTCATTTGGGAATGGGACCCGCAGTTGAGAAATACCCCTACCAGTTTGGCCTGCTGGCAAGTTGCATTTTTCCTGATGATGGCTATGACAAGGCCAAGCCCACTGTGGGTGGGGCACGCCTAGGCTGAGGAGGCTGGCTGTTATAAGAAAGCAGACTGAGCAGCTACAAGGAGCAAGCCAGTAAGCAGCACTCCTCTATGACCTCTGCATCAGCTCTAGGTTCCTGCCCTGTTTGAATTCCTGCCCTGACTTCCTCAGTAATGGACTGGAATGTGGAACTTTCAACCAAAATAAACCCTTTCCTCCCCAGTTGCTTTTGGTCATGGTGTTTTATCACAGCCACAAAAGCCATTGCTCAGCCTGCAAGAGTGTAATAGCTCAAGGTACTTGCGTAGTTGCTGGTTCCTCGTCACACGTGGTTATCCTCTTTATAAACATCCCATCCAAACACTCTGACCATTTCTCCATTGTCTTGTTCTGTATACATCTATACCTCTAAATATCTGCTATGTGTGCACACGATGTACATTGTGAATGCAGACATTTACATGCCGTGCACCATACGTGCATCAAAGTCAGAGGACAGCATTCGGGAGCTTCCTTCTTTCTACTGTGAATTCCAAGGATCCAACACGGGTCATCAGGATTGCACAGCAAGTGCTTTTAGCCACCGAGACATCTTGCTGGCTTGGAATACCCTTTCATAATAGTTATTTCTGAAAGACAGACAGTATTAATTTTAATGCAATACAAACTATCAACAACATAGAGATAAAGGAAAGCTCTGAGGTTGGAGGTTAGTACCACAGTTATGACTCCTCCTCTGCCTGTGTGACATAAAAAATTATTTTATCTCTGCAAGCTCAAGTTTTTGCACATACGAAATGAGAATGGCCGTCTTATCTTCTAGAGGATCATGTGCTAAAGATGAAATGGGATCATTTTCATGAAGCACTGAGAATGGATGATGTGTCAAACTGTGGCTGTATTATACTAGTCCATGGCACTATCAAAGTGCTACTCATTATTTTATCCCCACGTTGAAGTATGTGTGTGATAAAACTACAGTTTTAATAGGATCACATCATGGAGTAAAGGAAGTAATTTGCCACATTTACCGTCACATAGAAAGATGATTTTCTAACACAGATATCATGTTGAATCCTGCATCAGGGAATGCTGTTAAAGAGAAAAAGTCCTGTAAAAAAATAAAAGTAATGAAAGAGGAATCTATTTTCAACAAAAAGAAGAAAAATAAAATAAAGCTAAAAATATTTTAAAATGGAAGAAAATAAAATGTTCTTTTTGTCTAGAATCTCTGTGATTTAGCATTTAATTTATTAGCACAGTTGATTTGGAATATCCAGTCAGCATACTTTATAATTGATCAATCATGACATACATAATGAACTCCACTGTACAATGTAGACATGGCCATGATAAAAGGAAATGTCTACTTTGTTTTTCTTTCCACCTCACTAGGAGGTAATTCTTGTGATTGCATTAAGTACTTCATCATCTAGATGATCTAGATAATAAAACCTGAGTTTTATTAGCCAATGTTCTGAAAGTAAGGTGTGAGTTCTCTGAAATTTGTTGAAACTTCTGTTACTCTTCAGTGCTTTGAATACTTAGTGACTTCATAGTTCCTCAAGCTATACTTGAGTTAACTGAGTGAGTTGTCCTTTGGCTGGTGGAAAATTACAGCAAACAGGAAGATACCAATTGAGGTGGAAAAGTGAATTGATGGTTGGACATTGTGAGAGAAAGATTTAAAAATTTAAACCTTACGTGTTTGTTTTGAAATCGTCTCACTACATTTTAGAAATAACAACCATGCAAATATTGACCATTGACCATCTACAATAAAACTGTCAGTTGGAAGTCATGAGACAGTACATAGTCAGGCTGAGTACTTTCCACAGCTGTGGTCTATCTGCTGCAAACCTTGGTGAGCTATGCAAGCTGGGCTACCACTCTGTACACACTGAGCAGCTAGAGAAACTGAGCTTTCGGGACGACCAAGAGTGTAAACCCAAGTAGCCTTGATCAAGATCTAGAATGCTTTATCCATGACACACTATCTTCTCCTTAGAGTCTGTTAGTAGAAGGAGCTCTTGCAAACAGGTTAAAGTAGAGTTTATGAAGCTATTCTCCAAGGAAAAGGTTAGTTTTATAATCTCTATCACATCCATAAAATCTCTGCGGCTTAATCAACAGTCGAGTTGCAGCAAAGTTCCTCAGTTTGTGCCTATCCAGTAAAGCACATGAGACAGAGCAGGCAAACACAGTATCAAGAATGTCAACTCTACCGACACCTTTGTTTACAAGAGATGTTGCTGAAAGTTCTTTTGATCTCATAATAGTGCTAGTTCTTGGATGGTCTTTTAAAATGCTTCTCTGTCAATCATGACTTCAAGAAGGAGGCAAGTTAATAGATATAAGTGTCTGGGGAGAGACAGATGAAGGCAATGAAGAAGGACTGATGAGGAATGAGAGCTAGGTTATGATGTAGATTTGGTGAAAGACACACTTTTTTTTTTAACCTGGAAAGGATCTCACTGTGCCTCTATGATGTTACATTTGGATGATCACCCCTCTATTTTTATGGTGAAATGGTTGAATGAAGAACACTTTGAGGGTTGTTAAATATTCAATTGATGTGGTCATCATTACCACTTGATCTGGAGTATCCAGTTAGTTAATCTCTTTTTTTCCCCACATAGTTCTTTCTTGCTATGTAACAAATCACCCCAAACTCCACGATGTAAAGCAGTAATCACAACTTTCTTGGGCCCAGAGCCTTGCTGGTATGTCTCGTTGCTGCTGTGTATACATTACTACATGGAGTGGCTCAACTAGGTCTAGTGGATCCATTTGACAGATTGTGCAGACACTGCCCCAAGATGAGTGTTGTCCTTTGGGAGTATGGCTGAGCTGCGAACAGTTTCTAAGCTTCTTGTCTCACAGGCTTCTCTACAGACATTTGGACATTCCCACAACATAGTTCTAAGAGCAACAATTTCAAAAGACTCACACTGTAAGCTGTTGTCTTTTCTGCTTTAGTCCCAGAAGTTGCATAACATTGTATTCAGGTCATCGTTACACTCAAGAGCTGGAGGTAGCATTCCCACTGCCCATAAGGAAGAGCATCAGAGTTATAAGTGAAGTAAAACACGTTGAGTAGGAGACATCATTGGGCACTTTTGGAAAATTCCATCTGCCACACTACATGCCCATCAATTCACTCATTCAACAAATAAATGTTTTCACTCACTTAAGGACTAAACCTTATTTTCTCCGTGGTGAGGAAACATACAGTTACTGGCATTACAGGAGGAATGGTCATTAGAACAGTCATATAAATAGACACGTAATTACAGCAGTAAGAAGTGCTAGGTTTTTATTTTATTTTATTTTTTTTTTATTTTTAGGAGTGGGGGAGGGGATTAAATGGACATCTAAAGGACAAGTACTTCGTCGGGGTTTTCCATAAAACTGAGCCGGAAACTATTAAATGGGGATTTCTTAGATTGTTTCAATCTTATAGAAGCTGAAAAACCTCATTATGGTTTGCAAACTAGAGAACTGGGGGAACTGGTAGCTGCTTGGTCTTGAGAGGACAGAAGCTTCAGAAAAAGAGAGACAGTGGTGAAGCCCTGGCCCTAGATAAAGGCCTGGGTGCTGCTGGAGTACTGCTCAAAACCATCCGATTCAATCACTTAGGGAACAGGAGGGTGACATCCACCGGCGGCAGTAAAGGAAGTCCCATGAGAGAGACGAGTCTAGTGTGGTGATAGTTGCCCTCTCTCTCCTGGCTTTTCATTCCATTCTAGCCTATGGGATGATACCACCCACGTGGCCATGAATCTCCCTCACTTAACGCACGGACCCTCTGTGCCAGGCTCCTCAGGAAGTACTCTCATAGACTTATCTTTACCCGTTTTCCAGACATTCCTCAATCCAGTCAGTTGACAGCTGTTAACCATTACGAAAGAAAAAGCCAAAACTTTCAAAGAGCATTTTAAGTGCAAGGAAGAGCATTTGGAAAGCTCCGTAAAAGGAAACAGAAGATAGTGTGAGCAAAAACCCAGAGCAGGCTGATGTGGGGAAGGCAGGGCGGGGAAGAGATTGCTGGGTGAGATGGCTGAGGTGATCAGTCAGCAGGGTAAAGTGAAGGTCTACGAGTTATCTTTAGCCTCAGAGCACATAGAAAACACTCGAGTGTTCCACTCGACGGCCTACTCCAGTTTATATTTTAAAACGCCTTTAGTGCGAAGCATGAATAGGAGAGAATGAAAGCAGGAATAGTTGTGGCTTCTATAGAAATTCAGAAATTAGATGACAAAAGAAACTTCTGGGGTAAAGACGGATAGAACAACACAGACCAAGAAAGAAGCAGTTGTATGGGCACAAAATAGTCAATGTAACTTGCTATAAATTCCCAGAAATAGTTTAAGACTCAACAAACAGGAAGTTACAAAAGGAGGCATACTCCTAAGGAGTAATGATGTTGAAATACCAAGAAAAAAAAAAAAAACCCAGTGAAGAAAAGCCCAACACATTGGATTCGCTGGAGAATTCTATCGATGTCTAAAGATGAATTAATACTAAAATCTTTTCAAATTCTTCCAAGGGCTTGATAGAGAAGATTTTTTCTGGGTTTTTGGGGCTAGGGTCATTCTGCATGATCTTAATATGTAAAGACTTCAAAGACCCCAGCCATCTACACAATAATTTGTTGTAACTAATTCTGAGAAAGTAGGGGAAAAAATCAATATATAAAGCCAGACACATTTTAATAGTAAGAGCAGACAATCTGAAAAGGAAATTAAGACAACAACTCCAATTACTATAGTATTGCAAATGATAAAATATATCAGTATAAATTCAATTAAAGAGGTGAACCATTCATACACTGAAAACTACACACATGGGTAAAAGATTTCAAAGAAATAGGGGTATACTTATACAAATATATATACATATACATATATGTATATGAATGATGTCATCCTGTTTAAAAATTTATAAAGCTTAATTTTAGTGAATTTTCCATGCCGATCAGTGAAATCCGAAGATTCATTATAATTCCTATTTATTTCCTTATGGTATATTGTGCATAATATGGAGAAACTTTCCTAAAATCATGTTGGAATTTCAAGAGACCTGAAGTAATGAAGGAAAAGAATAATAAAGTTTAGAACCACATATTTCTTCATTTCAAAATGCACTATAAACCAAAATTAATTAAGGTAGGACGCTGGGCATAAAGACCTATGCATGGTGGCTACTGGAATAGAATAGATACCCAAGAAACCATCATTATGAGTAATTTTCAACAAAGGTACTGTCTTAGGGTTTTTTTTTAGAATAATAATCAGTTTATACTTAAGGGTCAATATGAAATATTCCATGTGAAAAGACAACATTGGATGGTGTTTGTGCTTTCCAGATTTTGAAAGCATTTCTTTTTTTTTTTTTTTTAGGTTAGAAATTTAATTCATTTATTCAAGAGAATACTTAATTTTCACATTAAAAAGAGCACCACTGTTTTATGTCACAAACATTTGAAGACTTTGTTTAAATAGGTTGCCTTGATTTTCACCTTCATCTGTTATATCAGGAAATGCAGCACTAAGTTCATTCAAATAAGCACAAGTGGCTCATAGTAGCCCAGGTGTGCTGGTAGCTACTTTCTTTCCCAATTTTATTTAAACTTTTACATATCACCTTTTTTTCTCCATCTTTATTAAATTGGTTATTCCTTATTTACATTTCAATTGTTATTCCCTTTCCCAGTTTCCAGGCAAACATCCCCCAACCCCTCCTCCTCCCCCTCTACATGGGTGTTCTCCTCCCCATCCTCCCACCATTACCGCCCTTCCGCCAACAATCACTTTCACTGGGGGTTCAGTCTTTGCAGGATCATGGACTTCCCCTTCCACTGGTACCCTTACTAGGCTATTCATTGCTACCTATGAGGTTGGAGCCCAGGGTCAGTCCATGCATAGTCTTTGGGCAGTGGCTTAGTCCCTGGAAGCTCTGGTTGCTTGGCATTGTTGTTCATAAGGCGTCTCAAACCCCTTCAAGCTCTTTCAGTCTTTTCTCTGATTCCTTCAACAGGGGTCCCGTTCTCAGTTCAGTGGTTTGCTGCTGGCATTGGCCTATGTATTTGCTGTATTCTGTCTGTGTCTCTCAGGAAAGGTCTACATCCGGTTCCTGTCAGCCTGCACTTCTTTGCTTCATCCATCTTATCTAGTTTGGTGGCTCTATATGTGTGGGCCACATGTGGGGCAGGCTCTGAATGGGTGTTCCTTCTGCCTCTGTTCTAAACTTTGCCTCCCTATTCCCTTCCAAGGGTATTCTTGTTCTTCTTTTAAAGGAGTGAAGCATCCGAATTTTGGTCATCCTTCTTGAGTTTCATGTGTTCTGTGCATCTAAGGTAATTCGAGCATTTGGGCTAATATCCACTTATCGATGAGTGCATATCATGTGTGTTTTTCTGTGATTGGTTTACCTCAGGATGATATTTTCCAGTTCCAACCATTTGCGTATGAATTTCATAAAGTCATTGTTTTTGATAGCTGAGTAATATTCCATTGTGTAGATGTACAACATTTTCTGTATTCATTCCTCTGTTGAAGGACATCTGGGTTCTTTCCAGCTTCTGGCTATTATAAATAAGGCTGCGATGAACATAGTGGAGCATGTGTCTTTGTTATATGTTGGGGCATCTTTTGGGTATATGCCCAAGAGAGGTATAGCTGGGTCCTCAGGAAGTGCAATGTCCAATTTTCTGAGGAACCTCCAGACTGATTTCCAGAATGGTTGTACCAGTCTGCAATCCCACCAACAACAGAGGAGTCTTCCTCTTTTTCCATGTCCTCACCAGCATCTGCTGTCACCTGAGTTTTTGATCTTAGCCATTCTGACTGGTGTGAGGTGGAATCTCAGGGTTGTTTTTATTTGCATTTCCCTTATGACTAAAGATGTTGAACATTTTTTAGGTGCTTTTCAGCCATTCAGCATTCCTCAGCTGTGAGTTCTTTCTGAACCCCATTTTTATTAGGGTTATTTGTCTCCCTGCAGTATAACTTTGTATATTTTGGATATAAGCCCCCTATCAGTTGTAGGATTCATAAGATCTTTTCCCAATCTGTTGGTTGCCTTTTGTCCTAACAACAGTGTCCTTTCCCTTATAGAAGCTTTGCAATTTTATGAGAATCCCATTTGTCGATTCTTGATCTTAGAGCATAAGCCATTGGTGTTTTGTTCAGGAAATTTTCTCCAGTGCCCATGTGTTTGATATTCTTCCCCACTTTTTCTTCTATTAGTTTGAGTGTATCTGGTTTGATGTGGAGGTCCTTGATCCACTTGGACTTAAGCTTTGTACAGGGTGATAGGCATGGATCGATCTGCATTCTTCTACATGTTGACCTCCAGTTGAACCAGTACCATTTGCTGAAAATGCTATCTTTTTTCCATTGGATGGTTTTGGCTCCTTTGTCAAAAATCAAGTGAGCATAGGTGTGTGGGTTCATTTCTGGGTCTTCAATTCTATTCCACTGGTCCATCTGTCTGTCTCATGCAGTTTTTATCACTATTGCTCTGTAATACTGCTTGAGTACAGGGATAGTGATTCCCCCCGGAAGTCCTTTTATCGTTGAGGATAGTTTTAGCTATCCTGGGTTTTTTGTTATTCAAGATAAATTTGCAAATTGTTCTGTCTAACCTTATGAAGAATTGGGTTGGAATTTTGATGGGAATTGCATTGAATCTGTAGATCACTTTTGTAAAATGGCCATTTTTACTATATTAATCCTGCCAATGCATGAGCATGGGAGATCTTTCCATCTTCTGAGATCTTCTTCAATTTCTTTCTTCAGAGGCTTGAAGTTCTTATCATACAGATATTTCACTTGCTTGGTTAAATTCACACTGAGGTATTTTATATAATTTGGGACTATTATGAAGGGTGTCATTTCCTTAATTTCTTTCTAGGCTTGTTTCTCTTTTGTGTAGAGGAAGGCTACTGATTTATTTGAGGTAATTTTATACCCAGCCACTTTGCTGAAGGTTTTTATCAGGTTTAGTAGTTCTCTGGTGGAACTTTTGGGATCACTTAAGTATATTATCATATCATCTGCAAATAGTGATATTTTGACTTTTTCCTTTCTAATCTGTATCCCTTTGACCTCCTTTTGTTGTCTGATTGCTCTGGCTAGGACTTCAAGAACTATATTGAGTAAGTAGGGAGAGAGTGGGCAGCCTTGTCTAGTCCCTGATATTAGTGGGATTGCTTCAAATTTCTCTCCGTTTAGTTTAATATTAGCTACTGGCTTGCTGAATATGGCTTTTACTATGTTTAGGTATGGGCCTTGAAGTCCTGATCTTTCCAGGACTTTTATCATGAAGGGTTGTTGAATTTTGTCAAATGCTTTCTCAGCATCTAATGAAATTATCATGTGGTTTTTATCTTTCAGTTTGTTTATATAATGGATTACCTTGATAGTTTTTCATATATTAAACCATCCCTGCATACCTGGAATGAAGCCTACTTGATCACGATAGATGATGGTTTTGATGTGTTCTTGGATTCAGTTTACAAGAATTTTATTGAGTATTTTTGCATCTATATTCATAAGGGAAATTGGTCTGAAGTTCTCTTTCTTTGTTGGGTCTTTGTGTGGTTTAGGTATAAGAGTAATTGTGGCTTCATAGAAGGAATTCGGTAGTGCCCCATGTGTTTAGATTTTGTGGAATAGTTTGGATAGTATTGGTATGAGGTCTTCTATGAAGGTCTGATAGAATTCTGCACTGAATCCATCTGGACCTGGGCTCTTTTTGGTTGGGAGACTTTCAATGACTGCTTCTATTTAATTAGGAGTTATGGGGTTGTTTAAATGGTTTATCTGTTCCTGATTTAACTTCGGTACCTGGTATCTGTCTAAGAAATTGTCCAGTTCCTCCAGATTTTCATATTTTGTCGAATATAGGCTTTTGTAGTAGCATCTGATGATTTTTTGAATTTCCTCTGATTTTGTTGTTATGTCTCCATTTTCATTTCTGATTTTGTTAATTTGGACACTCTCTATGTCCTCTGGTTACTCTGGCTAAGGGTTTATCTATTTTGTTGATTTTCTCAAAGAACCAGCTTTTGGTTCTGTTGATTCTTTGTATAGTCCTTTTTGTTTCTACTTGGTTGATTTCAGCTCTGAGTTTGATTATTTCCTGCCTTCTACTCCTCCTGGGTATATTTCCTTCTTTTTGTTCTAGAGCTTTTGGGTTTGCTGTCAAGCTGCTTATATATGCTCTCTCCTGTTTCTTTCTGCAGGCACTCAGAGCTATGAGTTTTACTCTTAGCACAGCTTTCATTGTGTCCCATACGTTTGGGTATGTTGTACCTTCATTTTCATTAAATTCTAAGAAGTCTTTAATTTCTTTCTTTATTCCTTCCTTGACCAGGTTATCATTGAGTAGAGCATTGTTGAATTTCCATGTATATGTGGGCATTCTTTCTTTATTGTTATTGAAGACCAGCTTTAGCCCGTGGTGGTCTGATGGGACGCATGGAATTATTTCTATCTTTCTGTATCTGTTGAGGCCTGTTTTATGACCGATCATATGGTCAATTTTGGAGAAAGTACCGTGAGGTGGTGAGAAGAAGGTATATCCTTTTGTTTTAGGATAGAATGTTCTATAAATATCTGTTAAATCCATTTGGTTCATGACTTCTCTTAGTCTGTCTATGTCTCTGTTTAGTTTCTGTTTCCATGATCTGTCCGCTTATGAGAGTGGAGTGTTGAAATCTCCTACTACTATTGTGTGAGGTGCAATGTGTGCTTTGAGCTTTAGTAAGGTTTCTTTTATGTATGTAGGTGCCCTTGTATTTGGAGCATAGATATTTAGGATTGAGAGTTCATCTTGGTGGATTTTTCCTTTGATGAATATGAAGTGTCCTTCCTTATCTTTTTTGATGACTTTTGGTTGAAAATCGATTTTATTCGATATTAGAATGGCTACTCCAGTTTGCTTCTTCAGATCATTTGCTAGTTGTTTTCCAACCTTTCACTCTGAGGTAGTGTCTGTCTTTTTCTCTGAGATGTGTTTCCTGTAGGCAGCAGAATGCAGGGTCCTCCTTGCATATCCAGTTTGTTAATGTATATCTTTTTATTGGGAGTTGAGTCCATTGATGTTGAGAGAGATATTAAGGAATAATGATTGTTGCTTCCTGTTATCTTCATATTCGGATGTGAGATTATGTTTGTGTGCTTTTCTTCTCTTTGTTTTGTTGCCAAGACGATTAGTTTCTTGCCTTTTCTAGGGTGTAGCTTGCCTCCTTGTGTTGTGCTTTACCATTTATTATCCTTTGTAGGACTGGATTTATAGAAAGATATTGTGTAAATTTGGTTTTGTCATGGAATGTCTTGGTTTCTCCATTTATGTTAATTGAAAGTTTTGCTGGATACAGTAACCTGGGCTGGCATTTGTGTTCTCTTAGGGTCTATATGACATCTGTCCAGGATCTTTTGGATTTCATAGTTTCTGGCGAAAAGTCTGGTGTAATTCTGATAGGTCTGCCTTTTTATGTTACTTTTTCCTTTAGTGTTTTTAATATTTTTTCTTTGTTTTGTGCATTTGGTGTTTTGACTATCATGTGATGGGAGGAGTTTCTTTTCTGGTGCAATCTATTTGGAGTTCTGTAGGCTTCTTGTATATTTATGGGCATCTCTTTCTTTAGGTTAGGGAAGTTTTCTTCTATGATTTTGTTGAAGATATTTACTGGTCCTTTGAGCTGGGAGTCTTCACTCTCTTTTATATCTATTATCCTTAGGTTTGATCTTCTCATTGAGTCCTTGATTTCCTGTTTGTTTTGGACCAGTGGCTTTTTCCGTTTTACATTATCTTTGACCGTTGTGTCGATGATTTCTATGGAATCTTCTGCTCCTGAGATTCTCTCTTCTATCTCTGGTATTCTGTTGGTGATGCTTGTATCTATGGCTCCTTGTCTCTTCCTTTGGTTTTCTATATCCAGGGTTGTCTCCCTTTGTGCTTTCTTTATTGCTTCTATTTCTATTTTTATTCCTTCACTGGTTTGATTGTGTTTTCCTGTAATTCTTTCAGGGATTTTTGTGATTCCTCTCTGTAGGCTTCTACTTGTTTATTTGTGTTTTCCTGCATTTCTCTAAGGGATTTCTTTATGTCTTTCTTGAAGTCCTCCATCATCTTGATCAAATGTGATTTAAAATCTAGATCTTGTTTTTCTGGTGTGTTTGGATATTCAGTGTTTGATTTGTTGGGAGAATTGGGCTCCAATGATGCCATGTAGTCTTGGTTTCTTTTGCTTGCCTTCCTGTTCTTGCCTCTCGCAATCAGGTTGTCTCTGGTGTTACCGTGTTCTGCTATTTCTGACAGTGGCTAGACTGTTCTATAGGCCTGTGTGTCAGGAGTGCTGTAGACCTGTTTTCCTGTTTTCTTCCAGCCAGTTATAGGAAAAGAGTGTTCTGCTTTCAGGCGTGTTTTCTTTCTTGTCTACTGGTCTTCAGCTGTTCCTGTGGGCGTGTGTCCTGAGTCCACCAGGCAGGTCGCTTGGAGCATAAAAGTTGGTCTTACCTCTTGTCTCGGGCCTGAAGTTGCTCCTAGGGGGCTTAGTTTCAGCTCTCTGTGAGTACAGCAACCAGAAGGGCTGGCCCAGCCTTTTCTCGGGTCCCTGTGCACAGGGGGCCCAGATGGCACTAGGCATTTTCCTCTAGAGTCAGAAATGTGGGCAGAGATTATTCTCCTCTGGCTTCAGGTGTGTCTGCCCCTCCGAATGTCTAGCCCTCCCTCCCACAGTATTTGGGTGCAGGGAGCTGTTTGACTGAGTCCCTTCAAATCCGTGCTCAGTCTGGACTGCAGGGCACCTGCAGCTTGATTGCCCCTATCTTCCTGTTCCCAGAGGTCCTACACAGTTTCCTCTTGGGCCAGGGATGTGGGCAAGGGTGGGCAGTACTGGTGGTCTCTCCTGCCCTGCAGTCTTAGCAGTGCCCACCTGTCTGGGCAATGAGCTCTCTCTCCCATGGGGTTTGGGAGCAGGGAGCTGTGGGCCAGGTGTCTTAGGGTTTTACTGCTGTGAACAGACACCATGAGCAAAGCAACTCTTGTAAGGACAATATTTAATTGGGGCTGGCTTACAGGTTCAGAGGTTTAGTTCATTATCATCAAGGTGAGAGCCTGGCAGTGTCCAGGCAGGCATCGTGCAGGAGGAGCCAAGAGTTCTACATCTTCATCTGAAGGCTGCTACGAGGAAACTCACTTCCAGGCAGCTAGAGTGAAGGTATTTTTTTTTCCGTCTTTTTTTCGGAGCTGGGGACCGAACCCAGGGCCTTGCGCTTACTAGGCAAGCGCTCTACCACTGAGCTAAATCCCCAACCCCGAGTGAAGGTATTAAATCCCACCCCTACTCTACAAGGCTATTCCTAAGCTAACAAAGCCTCAAAACAGTGCCACTCCCTGGGCCAAGCATATACAAATCGTCACTGGTGACAATCTTTTCAACAAACAGTTCTAGCCAAATTTCATTCCCATGAACAAAAGAAGGAAACCAGGCTATTAATTTACACCATACACAAAAGTTAAGCCAAAGTGGAGTAAAGGTATGCAAATATGACTCTAAACAAAAATAAACAAGCACCACCAACAAAAGAGACAGGGGGAAGCTTTAGGACATTGGATCTGGCAAGCATTCACATTGAGTACAACACCATAGGCACAGACAACAAAGCCAGTGCAGATATAGAGAACCACACCAAAACTCTCAACTCCTGCACGTCAGTGGAAACAATCAATGGAGAGGAAAGGTGAGTCATCAACAGGAGAAAGTATTTACAGATGATGTAACCGGTAAGGGACTAATATCCAGAATGTATAAAGAATTTCCACAAGTCAACAGCAAAATAACAAGTAAATTGATTCTACAAAAGACTTGGGTACACAGTCTTCAAAAAAGGTCCCTAAATGGTAGGTATGTCAATGGTCCTGCCCGTGGAAATGGAAATGCTATAGCCACTATAGACAGCACTCTGTAGTTTACTCAAAGAAATAAGAAAGACCATACAGTTGTGCAGTAGTCCCATTTGTTGGTGTATACGTGGAATGATTTAAATAAGAGTCTTGAGGAGACGCCCTCACATCAAGATTTATTGCATCTGTACTTAATTATGAATAATAGATGGAAGCAATCCAGATGTCTCTGGACAGATTAATGAACTAAGCATTAGTTCCAGAAAGATGGAATCTCGTTGGAGGGGGCAATCTTAATGAGTCCTCCAAGGCTTTCTGCTGTCTAAAGCAAGCTAGTCACAAAGGGACGTGTTGGATGATTCCAATCATGGGACCCATCAGCAATTGTCAAAAGCATGGAGACAGGAGCAGGGTGCTGGATGTCAGGGGCTGAGGGGAAGAGGCATGGTGGAGTGAGTGCTTCTTGAACATAGGAGTTCAGTTATGCAAGGTGAAATGCCTACAGATTTGTTGTAGAATGAAGAATGTAGTTAATACAGTACACTGTATGGTTAAAATGGCTGACTGGTGAATTAAATGTTAGGTGAAAATCTAACAACAGGAGTGCATAGGGGTCCTGTGTTAGTTGGCTCTCACATGATACACTGGATTCTTGCTTCTTTAGAATAAGAGGGCTTTGAATCCATAGCGCTTGGAACGATGACTGACATTTGACAGACACAGCTCTCTTGCCTCTGTGCCTCTTGCTTTTCACGCCATTCTTCATGCTTATTCTCACCTCTGTTCTCCACACCCTCATCAATCCACCCCTTATCAAGGGAGCTTCTGAGAGTCTCAGGAGACTTACATACCCCCACTCTATGCTCTCAGAGCTCTCAAATGTAAGAGCTTCCCTTACACACTGTGGTGCAATAGCTGATTTTACCTGTCTTTTATCCCTGGTTATGTGAGCTCTTTCAAGCAGGAGTTGAGTGTTTCCCACTAAGGCCTGTAATCTCAGCACCAAAAGGGCACACACCACAGCAGGGGCTAGTCAGTGTTCATTTATATCAGTGAAGGAAGCGTTGAGATTGCAAGTCCTGAAAAATAGGGAGAATGAATTGTCTTTTTGATGTTCTCTCAAGTACCATGTCTTCATTACCTTTTTTTCTTTATCTTTTTCCCCTTTTATTGGAAATAGATTCTTTTCTCACAGAATCTATCCTGATTATGGCTTTCTCTCCCAGGCCCCCACTCCCCATCTCCTCTCCCATCCAGATCCACTCCCTTTCTGTCTGTCATTAGAAAAGAGCAGGCTTCTAAGAGATAATAATAAAACATAACAAAATATATAATAATATAATATAATATGTAATAAGATAAAGCAAAAGGTATCACATTGAAGTTGGACAAGTCAAGCCAATAGAAGGAAAAGAGGCCAAGAGAAGGCTCAAAAATCAAAGATTCACTTGTTTGTATACTCAGGAGTCCCACAAAAACAATAATCTGAGGGTCTGCAGTGCAACAGTAGATTTTTCCCTGTCTTTTATCCCTGGCTATGTGAGATTTTTCAAGCAGGAGTTGATTGTGTCTCATTAACACCTGCAAGATGGCTCAGCAGTTAAAGGCTAGATTCACAACCAAAATTATAAATACCATGTCTTTAAAATGAGATTTGTTATGTAAAATCTTTGAAGAATTCTCTGATAATTTTCGAATGACAGTGCACTACTCATACGGTTTATTAATCTGTAATTCTGTGTGCATAAATTCCAAATTTAGAGCCAACATGCTGAGGACATTTTGCAATACACTTATTCTTCCCTAAAGGGCTGCCTTGTTTCTGTGGGGATGGAGCCAAGGTTGCTGGAGAGCAGCCTTCACTTTCCTTGACCTTCCCTGGTGTTCAGCCATCACACACACACACACACACACACACACACACACACACACACACACAGCCACCACACACACACACACACAGACACATACACACATATGCATACACATACATACACACACACACATATTCATGCACACACATACTCATGCACACACACATACACACACACACACACACATATATGCGTGTGCTCATGTGCACTCTCGGCGCTTCTGCGTTAGGATTAAGGAGTGCTTCGCTGAATTTTCTGTTTTCCTCTGTAAAATGTAGTAGTAAAAAGCTCATAATAAAAACATATTGAGAAGTAGGTGTTTTCAACAGAAGAGTTAATAAACAGAATACCCTTCGCGACAGATTAAATAGTTGAAAAACTAGTTCATGCTTTTAATGAGAATATTAATGAAAAATAATTACTTACAACATTGGGAAACAATGCAGGTAAAATGTGAATGGATTTAGGTCAGTGTTTCTTAAGCCAAGACCCAACTGGCACATGGCGCTGCCAGGAGAACACTGTAGTCTAGACATTGCCACCTTCTAGAAGCCAAAATCCTGGACCAGCTCACTGATGACCAAACTTACACTGACAAATGAGTCACGAGATAATCTTTTGGATATCGAAGTTTTGAACGTTAACTTGTGCATTATTTAAGCAAATAAATAATATGCAATAAAAGGTTTTTCTTAGGTGAGCCTTTGAATGTTATCAGTTATACTCTGTAATTATCCATCCAAATTTTATTAATTTGGTAGCTTGACCTAATGTAACTTGCAAATTTGGTGAGGGTTGATAGTTTCACAGATGGATTTTACAGGAAATAAACGTATTAGTTTAATTTTAACTTTGTAAGTAGTTTCACTGATGTATAATTCAACATAAAATTATTCTAAGATGCTGTTTAATGGTATCTTTGCAAATGTGCACTACTGTGGAAACATTACCACACCCCAGTTTCAGTACAGAATGCCCTGTTGTGCCACTTGGAGTCAATCTGTGCTCTAGCTCCAGGCATTCATTGATCCACTTTCTTTACAGATTTTCCTTATTTTAGAAATGTCATAAAACACAATTATAAAATTTTATTTGGCGTCTTCAGCTTAGCACAATGATCTGAATCCACTTTTCTTAAAAATCATTTTCTTTTTGTGTTGGACCAATCAGTTGTACTCACTGACATTTTGTTTATCTATTTCCAGCTGAGGAATAGTTTAGAGTTTTTTTCCCCTTGGCAGTTTGAAAATCTTTCATTTTAGTTTAATGTATTTGTTCCATTCATTTCCTTAGAATTACAATGTCTACACATTTTTGTTCTTTATAATGTCAGAACCTAGTCTTTCATTTGAGATAACTGTAAATTCACACGAAATCATATAAAAGGGTATGTGGAGATCCTTGGGTACCATTTACTCAGTTCCCTCCAGTTAGTAATGTTTTGCAAAACTCTGTTTCAGCAGAACTGGGCACAGGCATTGATCCAATCAGCATATAGACTAGTTCCACCAGCATGGAGCATCCCTCAGGCCACCCTTTTTTGGTCACAATCATTGTCTTCCAAGCTTCACCACTTATTGCCCCTCCACCAATAACTATTTATTGATTACCCATTTCTGTAATTTTGTCATTTCAACAATGTTGTACTTAACAATGTAGAATCTACTAGGATTGGCTTTTTCATTCAGGATACTTAGAGACCCATCCAGGTTCTTCCTTGCAAAAATAATAATTGTGTGTGTGTATGTGCGTGTGTGCGTGTGTGTGCATGTGTGTGTGTGTGTTATATGCATATATATGTATGCCTTTATGTCCCTTTTCTTCACAGAATAATTTCTGTTGATTTGTTAACTATGGGACTGCTGTGTTCTTTCTTTCCTTCCTTTCCACTTTTCATAGTTTGAGTTTCTCTATCGTGTTTCTCTATTTGCTGGGTGACAGTTATCAAGTTTTCTTTCAAGTCTTTAACTATGGTTTCTTTTCTTTCTGAATACATCTTAAGTAGCCGCTTCAAAGCTTTGTCTCAGAAATCTACCCAGGTCCACTCAGAATCACTTCACACAGAATGATTTTTTTCTCCCAATGAAAGAGGTGACTCTTTTTTGATATTCGTGTGTGTCTCATCATGTTTTGTTGAAAACTGAACATTTTAGATAAGAAATAATACCAGTTCCAGAGTCTCATTTTCTATCTTAAAGATTTTTTTTTAAGAAAATTGATTGAACTTTAACTGATGGTGCATGGCTGCTGATGTCTGTGCTCGTTTTTATAGTTACTATTATTTTTTATTTTATTTTACGTGTATTGGTGTTTTGCTTGCATGCATGTCTGTGTAGATCTAGAGTTACAGACAATTGTGAGCCACCATGTGGATGATTGGGAATTGAACTCAGGACCTCAAGAAGAGTAGTCAGTGCTCTTAACCACTGAGCCATCTCTCCAGCCCATATTATTCTCATCTTAAATCTTAGCCTGGTTTTTAAAGACTCCAAGTCTTCATACACTAGTAGTTGGAGCACATTATGCTGCAACACATCAAATCCTGAGGTCGCTATCCTCTGACATCCCCAGGGGCCCCTTAAGTCTGTTCAGGGTTTACCTTTTAACCCCAAGTCCTCTTTGATTCTCATCTCTCTGTTGTTGAGCTACGTGGAGGCTTACCTAGCACTTGTCACTTCCAGGATACCCCTGTTCTGTTTCTCATTGCTTGCAACCTTGGACCAGGAGAAGATGAGTCTCTGTGCTAATTCCCCATGAGCTGCCCATTTCCAGGAATACTCCTGTCTCTTTGTCTTGAGTCTTCTCCCTCCAGCAAAAGGTTCTCCTGCTTCAGTTTCGGTCCCGCCCTAGTTAAAGTGATCTGCTGACAGCACATTAGGTGAGCATAAAGGAAGCCATCCAAGCAAGAGACCACAGACTCCCACCTTGTAGAAACTTTTATTTTTTTTACTAATTAAATATATTTAATAATTCGATGCATATACAACAATACGTTTTGACTATTCTTACCACCTATGCTTTCTAGTCTCTTTTCTACCCTTGTTAACCCCTCTTCCTGAAAGAATCCTTTTCCCACATTCCTGTCCTTTTGTTTTGTTTTCTGACTTGAAGAGTTTAACCCAGGCCTACTGGATGTATGACAATAGGTCTGGATCCATTGGAGTAGAGTGAGCTCACCAGTGGGTACCCCAGCAGACCACCCGCAAGAACATCCCCTCCCTGCTGCCCCCACCTTTAGTGGAGCACAATAAAGCCAATTTCCTTCCCTGCATGCATTGATTTATCCTGGTCTCCAACTCAGGAGGCATGGGTGGGGGTGACAGCCAAGGCTACTGGGGCAGCAGGTGGATGAGTTAGCATCTTCACTCTTCCCTTTCCCCATATGCAGTTTTCCGGTCTTCTCTCCGATCTGCTGCAGACTGTTGTGGCTTCTCCTACTTACTCCCAGATGCTATTCTCAGGGGATGAGCAGGTTTTGGTGGTGTATCCCGTTCTCCTCCCATTCTAGCCTATCCTCATTCCTAAGTGCCAACCCTTAATACTTAGATATATATTTTGCTCCCCACAAACTGACCAAAAGCCACATCGCAGAAGGCAACAGCTACAGAACTCACTGAACACGGAGAAGTTGAGTTGAAACATACACAGAGACTTCACCCCTGAATTCTAACATCTTTGGTACAGGAAGGTGGTCTGTACACACCGAAGGAGAGGCATAAACAGCAACTCAACAACAAACCCCTTGATCTGCAATGGCGTGTGGCCTGCAAGCTGTGCTGGTGCAGTGGCAATACAAAGCTTGTGGAAGTGACTAGCCAATATGTGATGTAACTTTAGGCCCACTCCACAAGATGGAACCCTCACCTAATTCTACTTGAGTGACTAAGACCTTGAGACTCCACAGCCCAGGGACCTAGGGCAAAACCAAATAGTACTGATCTACTAAAAGAACACAGTGACTAAAATGGCCCTTAATGACATTCAGCCGCACCCATAGATCAGTACCTTTCTCAGTCATCATCGGAGAAGCTTCCTCCTGTAGCAGATGGGAAAACACACAGAAACTCAGCCAGATATTATACAGAGAACAAGTGACCGACCTTGGAACACTCTGTCCTAAGCAGGTTATCTCCATCAAATTCCTTCCCTCAGGAACCCTCGGGTGAAAGAGTTAGAAAGAATGTAAAAACCAGAGTGGATGGAGACACCAAGAAATCAAGACTCTGAGTCACAGGGACTGATGCACTCATGAACTCACGTGAAACTGGCAACAGGCACAGGGCCTGCATGGGTACACACCAGAGGGGGTCCTAGAGCTGAAAAGGGAGGTAGACACAAGCCCTCATCCCTGACCCAGAAGATCTTTCAATCCTTTAGAAGCCAGTTTGTTTTCTAATGAAAGGCAAAAAGGGGGTGGATCTGGTAGGAGGAGATGGGGAAGAACTATGAGGAATAAAAGGGGGAGAATCAGTAATCAGGGTATACTATGTGAGAAAAAAAAGCCAACTTCAATGAAAGGAAAAAATAAATGGAATTTTAACAGGCCTAATCATACGGCATGTCTGAATATTGTCCTTTTATCACCTTGTCAATATTATTTTATCATAAACCCCACTAAAGTGCACTTTCTCCTCATTCAGATGAGATATAATGGTTATTTAAAATAAAATAATCCACGGGATTTAAATAAAGCTTAAATATGACTATAAGTTTAGGAAATGCTTGGAAAGCAAGTTAAAACTAAAGGTTGTTAGAATTGAAAATAAATATAGTAGATTATATTAAACATCTCAGTTGTTCACTCAGCTCCTTGATATGACATACTACGGTTTTATTTATAGGCTCACAATTTGCCTGAGCCATTTCCACCTCTGTTCTCTTCCTGAAAACAGCATGGAGAAAATAGGAGCTTCTCTTTCAACTCAGATCTGGGGGATGTCAAGACAAATGCCCTGTCAGGGCTGCTGCGTGGGACAGAACCGCTGCCAGCCAGGGATGATCGTGCGGTGTAGATCAGAAGAAAACGGCCGTGATTATGAACTGCCGAGAGTTTGGATGGCTTCTGCAGCAGAACCCGAAAGGCATTAAAGTGTGCCCTCATACCCAGAGTACTGAATCATTAGTGTTAGCATTTATGTATGACTATGGTGAGAAACCACCTTACGAATAGGTTTTCTTATTATTCAGAAGGGCATTGGGATTGTAAGATCTTAAAATATGGGCTTTGTTAGTTGGAGAGATTCTTGAAAATCTGAACCTGAGATTTCAGAGACCCAAATGATTGCAGAACAGGGAGACAAGATATGTATTTAAAGATGCTCATAGCAGAGGATCCAAGTAGGAGTGCCTGCTAGTCTGATCCCCACATTGAAGGTGTGCATTTTCTGTGAGGTTTACCTTTTCTGGAAATGTCCTTAAGATGGTTTCAGAATGAAGGGTGGATTTTTTTTTACATATATGCATTTGTTTTACGTATGTTTGTTTGTTTGACTAGGGTGGCACACTCATGTCCAGTAGGTACACATGTGGAGATCAGAGGATATCTTTCAGGGTCCTACTTTCTCCTTCCACCATCTGGATTCTGGGAACCAACACAGGTCATAAAGCCTATTTATCTGCAGAGCCATCTTACCTGGACCTCAATTTGCTCTTGACTTTTTGAGAGCGCTGAGACACTCGGGTCATCTGATTGCCGCTACTAGCCCAGTGGTTAAGTAATAAGTTGTAGTCCTGATTTCTAAAATTCCCGAAGGAAACTAAAGGGCCAAGGGGAGAGAGGAGAGAGCATTGGGGGTGAAGAGAGCTTAATCATTAGAATCTTTGTATTCTGCGATGAGATCTAATGACCTTGGGCATAACTCTAAAAATCTATTAACCGACTGAATTTATCAATCCTCACTTTCTTTAGGACCGTGATCATAAGCAATGACTCATCTGAAAATGCTAGGCATCCACTGAGTACAAAATTACACCTATGCAATTTCAGAAAGTTTTAAATAAATTGTCCGCCTTGCCTTAATCTGATAAGTCTCCTATTTTTTCAAATAATGGTTTCTCTCTTTTACATTTTTTTTTTTTTTGGTTCTTTTTTTTCGGAGCTGGGGACCGAACCCAGGGCCTTGCGCTTCCTAGGCAAGCGCTCTACCACTGAGCTAAATCCCCAACCCCTCTTTTACATTTTCTAAAGAAGTCATTGTAGTCTTTGTAAAATAGAATTTTCTATAGCATGGACCTTAGAATGTATTTTCTGTTCTTTCTTCCTCACCACATTCCAGAGAGGGGAAAGGGAGCCCTCAAGAGCCTGGTCTGGCCAGCAAGGCTCCATCTTCTGTGCTGCAGCAGGGTAGCTTGTGATCAAAGAACTTGGTTCTTTATTTCACATCGGACCTTAGTGGGGGTCACACAACCCAACTATTGTTCGGTTTCTCTATCTCTTATAGTCCTAACTAGCATGTCCGGAGACAGTTTGTGAAGGCTGAGTTTCATTCCTGCACCTCTGTGGTAGTAAGAGAAAAGCATTTTCAACAGTGAGATTTGAGATTTGAGCATTCAGTGTTTCTAATTCTATGCTGTCAATGACAGACTTCTACCAGTTAATTTAACACTTATGAATCATACTATAGTTTCAAAATACCTTTCTATCAATAGCAACATTGTAGCATGAATCAGGCTAGTTTTGTTATTTCCTCCTCCCCCAAACAGCTATCCTGGTGACAGAGGATGATTTCAGAGTCTCACATATGTTTTGTTATTCAAACTCTTGAAGTCTGTCTATATCAGTGGTTCCCAGATGGCGGGTTGTGACCCTATGGGGATTGAACGACTCTTTCCCAGGCTGCATATCAGATATCCTACATATCAGACATTCATATTATAATTCATAGTAGTAGCAAGATTGCAGTTATGAAGTAGCAGTGGAAGTGATTTTATGGTTGGGTCACTGCAACCTGAGGAACTATGTTAAAGGGTCATAGCATTAGGAAGGTTGAGAACCACTGATGGATATGGAGCAAGTCAAAAGATTTTAGATGAAGGATGGGATCAATCTTACCTGTGGGGTTTCTAGGTGCTAAGGTCAATCGCCAGTGGCAGGGCAGGTTGAAGAATGGTAGAGAACTCATGCTTGGATGGCACAGTGGAATTTATCATTCTGGCTCATCCATAGTTCTTAGAGTCTGGGAAGACCCTACTTTAGCCCGAAAATCTGCTATAGTATAAGACGCTGTGGAAGTCTACTGCCATGGTCTAGTTCATGTCTTATTGATCCTAACTTGAAGGGGAAAATGATGAATTCTTCGGGGAATGCACGGGAGCACTTTAAACTAACAGCATGCCAACTCTGGACTGTTCTCAGTGGTTGTTGACAAGAGCGGACCTTTGAATGCGCCTGTTGGTATATGGATTCCGAGCACAAACCTGGAGGCGATCCCAAACCTGGAATAAGAATAAGGCTTTCCTTTGGCGTGCCTCAAATAGAAAAGCTCTTTGACTCACAACCTTTGAGTCTGAGTCATTCACCAGTCTTTTCTTTGTCCTGGAAGGCAATTTAGGCATCAAGATACAAACAGGCTTTTTCATTCGCAGCTTTCTCTTCTCAGCAACCTCCAAACTCAATCCCAGGAACAGTAAGGGTTTTTTCAAGGTATTGATTTCAAAGAAAGACCACTTTTTATAAGCATGGTTAGGGGAGTTGAGGGCTTGGGAGCATCATTAGAAATTACTGTCCTTTCTCGCCTTGAAGCTTTCTCTGCCCTAGGACACACTGCCTGCCAACTGGCCCTACAAATCTTATTACTGGCTTCTTTTCTCCCTCCCAAGTTAAAATGCTGATTTACCAGCAGCCTTAGGGGAATTCAGAAATGAAACCTAACAGAAGTTCTGACCCCTCAATACCACCAAGCACACAGATGTATCTACTTGAGTTATATTTTTAAAGACATAATGTGTCCTCATTTAGGTCACCCTCTATATCTGTCCTAAATCGCTTTGATATTTTAAAGGATTTCTGAAAGGTTATAGCTACACCTGATAGGAATTCTGGCTTACCTCAGCAACCACATTCCCTGATCTGCCTAACGATGTCCTCTTTTCAAAACCCTGCTCCACGGATCTTGAACTGTAATACCGCAGCTGGATGCATAGGAAACGCTCCCTGTGAAATCCCCACACTTGCGCTTTCAAATCTTCCACAGTTGCAGCAGAAGCTCCTTCGTTACCTTCTGTGTCCCTTATCCAAAGGCCTCTTCCCCCCCCTCCCATGATTGCACATCCTTGGGGTATCAGATCAAGAGCATAATTCATCTCCATCATTAGACTTTGCGTCCATTTTTACTGAACGGCCTTTTACATAGTGCAGACTTTGGGATGAAAGTCTATGGGTGCATTCTTCCATCTGCTCAAAGAATCCAGCACTCGCGGACTTTAAAATTACCCAAATCTATCCCTACTATTGAGCATTCTGGGTTCACTATTCAGTTCAGACGGAACAAAACAGTGACCGATGGCAGTAGAAGAACTAGAGATAGAAATGAACCACTCGCTTCAAAAGGACTGTTAAGAGAGCAGTGGCAAGAATGCAGAAAGGAAGGGAAAGAAGGAGACAGTACAAAGTACATGTTAGCTGTGCAAGAGATTGTTTGCAAACGAGTCAGGGAAGTTAGGCTAAAAACAATGCTCCGGTTAACCCGAGCTTTCGGTTGTGGGAGAGGTGGAAGTACTTCGCGTTAAGACACACATCCCTCTTTCTCTTTAGCACATGCTAGCTGCCAATGAGTATTTGTGCAATAAGTAGGACACCTGCTAAGTTATCCGATGTTTTCAAACAAACTCTAAAATCCGTGACAATTACTTCTGTACATGCAGGTCCCATCTATTGCAAGCTCCGTGGGAGAGAAAAGGGTTTGACTTCAAGAGAAGCTTGGGGGCTTCCATTGGCCATAGCTCATTTGGTTGCATAGTGGGAAAGTGGGACAAGAAACAATAGAGCATCACCCTCCAGGTGTGACTTCTACATTATTATGTGACAGACTTCTGCCCAACTTCTCCTGTCTCCATCTGTCAACCTGAGGTCACCTAAGAGTTAGCCAGGGGCAATTTTGTGGTTTTGACAGGGACGCCTCCCTGGGGCAACCTCATCTCCCTTCCTTTCTTGCCTACACCTGCCATACTGCTGCCTCTTTTTTTCTCTGCAGAGATGCAGAGGTCAAAGCACGTTCCGGTGCGGTGATGAAAAGCTCTCAGGATCAGCCTCGTGGCCCGCAGCACACCCTCCAGGATCCAGGGAGTGCCTCTAGGATTCCTGTGGGCGCGCTCTTAGATTCCCCCAACTCCAGGGCTGCTTCTCTGGCTCTGACACTTCGGGAGCATCTCCGAGTAGCTGCGGTCCCCTGCGCCCCGGGGCACCAGCAGATCCCTCAGGAAAGAGTCAAAGGCGGGAAGAAGAGTGGGGGTCGTGAGGGCTCGGAGGCTTCAGCTGCAGCGGCTGCAGCAGCTGCAGCAGCGGGCAGAGGAGTGGAGGGTGCGGAGCAGGGCTGGAGTCGGGGCCAGGAGGGAGGGAAGAGGCGGGCGGGAGGCTGTGCCTGGTGAGCCGGAGGGGTGCTCCACGTTCCCCCGCCCTCCTTCCGGGAGCGAGGATGCAGACTCTAGAACTGGTGCTTCTGGGCTGAGGCGGAGGCAGGGGAATTGCTACGCGCGCGGCTCGGCGAGTGTGTCTCCTGCGCGCCGAGAGGCGGGGGGAGGCGGAGGACCGGGAGGCGGAGGAGGAGGAGGGGGAGAATGCCCGGAGCCGCCGCCGCCGCCGCCGCCGCCGCCGCGATGCTCCCGGCTCAGGAGGCTGCCAAGCTGTACCACACCAACTATGTGCGGAACTCGCGGGCCATCGGCGTGCTGTGGGCCATCTTCACCATCTGCTTTGCCATCGTCAACGTGGTGTGCTTCATCCAGCCCTACTGGATCGGCGACGGCGTGGACACCCCGCAAGCCGGCTATTTCGGGCTCTTCCACTACTGCATCGGTAACGGCTTCTCCCGGGAGCTGACCTGCAGGGGTAGCTTCACGGACTTCTCCACGCTGCCCTCGGGCGCCTTCAAAGCTGCCTCCTTCTTCATCGGTCTCTCCATGATGCTCATCATCGCCTGCATCGTTTGCTTTACCCTCTTCTTCTTCTGCAACACAGCCACCGTGTACAAGATCTGTGCTTGGATGCAGCTCACCTCCGGTGAGTGCGCGCTCACCTCCACAGAGGCTGGGGACCCCTGGGTGTCCGAGCTCGAGGGAGGCTGGAGTGGGAGGGACCGCTTCCTGAGCTCTGCCTGTCCGGGACAACTTAATCCTCTCTCAGGCTGAGGGTGTGGAAGGAGGAACCCTCGGTTCCTCAACCTTGGCGCTGGCGCCAGATCCCCAGGCGTTTTCGAACCTTTTGGATGCTAGGAACGCCACCCAGAGGGACACCCCGGAGGCTGAGCTGTTATTGGGTAGAGTCCGCTCAGAACTAATGATGGGGTAGGGGAGCGGAGAAGTGACCGCTTAGAGGCCGGGCTCCGTGTGTGTGTGTGTGTGTGTGTGTGTGTGTGTGTGTGTGTGTGTGTGTGTGTTTATGTGTGTGCACGCGCGCTGGGGACTAGGGGCGACTGGTACAAGAGGGTGAAAAGAGGATTTAGAGACGTTGTAGTAGGAGCAAGCCAACCTGTTCAGTCTTTCCCTGGGATTATTTCCGCCTTTGCTTCAGGGTGTGTGCGTGTTGGGGGGGGCGTGTAAATTTGTCTTGGGCAAACCATAAATATTTTATCATCCATCTGGCGATGAGTAAATCCTAATTTTGTTTAGGCAATACCCCCACCCCCGTTTTTCTTAAAAAGAAAAAAAATGTAGCTTAGGGTGTTCCTTAGCAGTTCCCCAAATGCCACACCTCCCGCGTCTCCTTGCCAGCCAAGGTCCTTCCATTTCATCGCTAAACAGACAGGGAGTCTCGAGGGAATCAGGATTTCTTAAGATCTCATTTGGGAGAAGTGGTGTTCGGAAAGCAGGTGAAAAGAACACCCCTTTCCTCGGCAGGGGTGACCTCTCCTCCATACAGCGTAGGTAGATGGTTACCAGCTGAGGGATGTGAAAGGACACCCCTTCCCACTTCCGCCAGGAGCAAAGTTACTTTCAATTAAGAAAGAATGAGAGTGCCTTCTCTGCTGCCTTGAAGAGTCCGGAAACAAACCTGCTCTTTCTGCACTTCTGTTGCCCCTTTCTGTCATCTCCCTGCCTTGAGTCTAAGTCAAGGGTCCTTGGGTTTTGACACATTGATGAAGCCCTTTGGAATGGAGGGATCTCGAATGTCTCCAGCAGTTAAACATCTTCATTTATGATTTATTAGTATCATTATTTAAGTATCGTGCCCTTAAGGGATTGTTTACTCTATTTTTTCGAAAGCTTCCGGGAGAGATTTAATTACTGAGCTTATCAGAATGTGTAAGATGAGGAAATGCTTAAAGATGCCAGGCCATGCTAAAGTTCCCGTTGTCATTCTGTGAGCCTGGGTCCCTCTGTGCAACACAGGCTGGCCTCCAATTCCTGGTATGCTCACCTCAGCCTTCTAGTGTTGGGATCACAGGATCTATAACGGTGTGTGGAAAGGTTCTCGATCTGGTTAGTTTCATCATGGGGGCTTAACGTGGGCTGAAGGGCTTGTTTGTGCTTTGTCTCGCTAAATTGCATTTGCGTTCACTGTGGAAGTAAGTTTGTGAGAAGCAGGAAGGAGCGTTCTGTCGCCCTCCTGCATGTAATGAGCTTATTACCTTCCCTCTCTCCCCTCCCCAACTAGAGTAAATCCCTAGCTCTGTGTCTACACTGTCCTTAATCCCATCGGTGTTCCAGAGCAGAGTGACTGAGATTTGCCGTCGACCTTTTCATTCTGCTCCTCCAGGATACTTTCTCTGGTTTGACTTTGAAGAGAACGGACACACAGGCTGCAAATGTTTCAGGGAAAGACTTGACCCTACACTGCTAATTTTAATTCTTCTCAGTTAAGTGATGACCTATTTAGGCCGGTGATTGGAATTAGATTGTTTTTCAAAGGTCTCAGAGTTGTTTGTGGGTACTTCTCCAAAAACACATAGTTGAGTCTTTTATTTTGTTGAGGTTTTATATTCTAAAACTGTTTTTAAGTAAAAATAAAGGAAGCAAACTACCTTTGGAGAAAATGATCACTTTTGAAGTAGCATAAACTTCAGACCGTACAGTGTGGCCTTTTACTTTTCCAGCAGTGTATCACACAGAACACGATAAACCCTGCACACGTGCTGTGATGTCTGAGTATATGACATAAATGTACCATTTTCATTTCCATACCATTAAATGTGCTGAAAGTTTTTGTACTGCGGTGCGTATGAGGGAATTTTCTTCATCCAGAGAATTAAATATCCCTAAATATTATACCTTTAAAAGCCTTTGAAATTTGTTATTTTGCTCTGTTTTCAGTTATTAACCAACTATATTAATAAAGTAATCAATTATGCAGAGAAATCAATTAAGAAGTATGCGAATTGTATTTACAGATTTTAAAGAAATGTGATGAGACCTAGGAGATATTTTTGAAGAATGCTATATTCAATGTGGTTTTTAGTTTTTTGTTTTTTTTTTTAACCTTCAGGGGTGTGAGAAATGGGAGATAGTACATAATGTAATAAACATTGTCCGAGAGTGATGAACTTAGGATGTCTCCTTCTAGTGCTCTGTAATGTTGCATAAGCTTTTCATGTTTATAGTCTAACTACCCAGAATAATCTTAAGGGAAACTTTCTAAATATGAAAGGTGAGACTTAGTGTAGCATTTGATTATTGGATAACCTTTAACCTTAATTTGAAGCTAGCTAGCCTAGCTTGTGTGTGTGGCTATCTAATCATTTTAATATGGTAGCATTGGAAGTCAGGTAGAGTATCCAGTCCTACATGAAGGGATACATCAGATGATGAATGTAGACTGTTTTGAAGTAGTATGATGCCTAGAATGTTTTAAGGAGCCTGGTGCAGTGATGGACACCTCTAATTTAAGCACTAGGGACACAGAGGCAGGTGGATATATCTGTGAGTTGGAAGCCAGCCAGGACTACATAATAAGTCCCAGGACAAAACAAAACAAAACACCAAAAATGAACAAATCAAACCAAACCAAACCAAAATAATGAAGAAGAAGGAAGAGGAAGAGAAGGAGGAGGGGGAGGGGGGAGAATTATAAGCAACAACAACAACAATAACAATAACAACAACTTTATAATGGTTCTGGAAAAGGAACAAGAAATATATTTAATTTATTAGATCTGCACTTGATCTTAGCCAAAAGGCTGAGAAGCAATTAATTTATTAGATCTGAAATGGTAATTTCCACTTGTCTGTATATGTGGCACTCATATTGGTAAGGTGAAAAGGTTGTGCCTTCCCACCACACCCCTTTAAACTATTGCCAATCAGAAGCCAGAGACCAGGAAAAGCAGCGTTAGTAACTAATGATACTCTGCCCTTTGCAGTAATCTTAGATACATGGACTATACCTACTTCAAAGACTGGGGACGTAACATAATGTATGAGGTAAATCATGATAACCAGAGATGCAAGCCTTTCCCACATCTTCAGACAAGAAACTCTTTGAAAGGAAAAGAGAAACTTGTTTTTCTTTTTTGTGATTTCTATAACACTTAAAGGTGAAAGAATATATCTGTAATTGTCAAACGAGAAAATGAAGTCCTGTTTCTTCCTTAAATCTACAGAGAGGGAAACTTTACTTCCCAAAAGCTCCAGTCCCTGTTTTATTGTCTGTAGAAGTGTTTCAATGTTTCCAAGCCCAGGAGTAGTGGAATCTTACAGAGATGTTGTGTTTGCTCGTTTCACTGACTATAGATCCTATCTTAGGTTGTTTCTAGAAGCTTATGTGATCAAGGGAATATTTCCTTTCTCATCAACTAAGATATGATAGAATTTAAGGCTTTGCCTCTGCCGTAGACTTCTGGGAGGAAGAGAGCTAACAAGGAAGTATTCACTTTTATCCAGGATGTGGAGGAATCTCACCCAGGTTGGGTTTTCTTACTCTGCAGACTTTGGAATACAAGTGGGTTTCATTTCCCCCAGCCCATCTTGGGCTCATCATTCTGCAGGAAGCGTCACCATGGTGACAAGGCCGTGGAGTGAGGTGCTGGGTCGCTTGCTCAGTGCCTCCCAGCTTCTCTGCCTTAGTTTCCTCAAAAGGATTTAGGCACCTTACTTTCTCCACTCTTTTTTTAGGTGTGACAAGAGTCACCAAAGTTGGTTACTATCATTCCAAATCTGTATGGGCTTTGCAGTGTTATCTGTTCGCCATTTGAAATTAAAGATTGCCTGCGTGCTTGTCCCCTGTCTGTCTTCCCCAGAGCATTGAACATCAGACCTCACTTTTTTCTTTAAATGATAGAGAAGCCAAGAACATATACATCCATGCATGTTGGGATTAAAAGATCCATGGTCACAGCCTGGTTCTGGAACTTACATCCTTAGCAAGTAAACTTGTTTCTGTGCCTCCTCAGTTGCTCACCTGGAAGACTGATGTCATCGGGTGAACTAATGAATGTAATCACTATCTGGCTCATGGAAAACCAAAACAACACTATGTGATTGTTAGAGATGGCTGCCGTTAATACTATAAATGGCACACATTATATATTCAATAAGTTTTCTTCTGAGTTAATTGGTGAAGAGGAAAATGATTATTGTCTTGAAGAAAGAAGGAGGAGGTGTTAGACTTCTCACCTGCAGCAGTGAGGAGAAAATAGCCATGAGAGTCATGGTATTCATCTTTCTCTGTGACCTCACCGGCAAGTTCACTCAGAGAGTTCTCTTCTGATCTTTAATGGCTATGGTTGTGCCTTGGTGGCCTGTTTCCTGATGAGATTTTTTTTCCACATGGAGGGTTCTCTAATGGTCAGGTAGTGATCTTTATTGCAACAGCAGAAAGCACTCAATCATATGTCTCAGTCTTTGGCCCATTTTCTTCTACTACCATTTAGTTTTTCATGAAGAAAAACAGCGGCAAAAACAGCTGCAGGAAACAACCCCATTCAGAATGGTGGAATTCCATGAGAGTCTAGAGATTTGGCTGTCTTCGAAGAGCGGAATCTGTTCTAGGTTGGTTTCTTATGAACTCTAGGAGCATGCAGAAGAGAGCGTGTTCTCCAGGCGTTTGAGATCCTTCCTTTGGGGTACTGGTGCATACTTACTCACAGTGGACTCTGAGGGAGCTTTCGGAACCTGTTCCATGCCTGTTCAGATGTGGCATGTGCAGGGCTTGGAAGGGGCTGCTTGCAAGACAGGACAAGCTTAGCATTTTCTCAAGTGAAAGCTCAGTGTTCAGAGAAATCAAAGGGCCTTGCTCTTTGGCTAGGGCTAAGCATCTGAAAGGAGAAAGCTCTTGCCTCAAGGAGAAGTGAAACCATCCAAGTTCAGTGTCAGAAAATTCCCCCAAAGGAACAAATTCCCCCAGAGGAGCATGAGAAGTGTCCCTGTAGGTAGGGGAGGGAAGGGTGTGTGCCATAAAAGAGGGACATCTTCGTTTCCTAACAACGTCTTCTAGTTACATTTTACGTAGTGAACACACACAATTTTATCTGTCAATTTAAAAAAATTAACACCCTATAAAAAACACTTTCTATTCAGCACTCCAAACAGGCAAGAAAATGATTAGAAATAATTTTAGAAACTGTTTTGTTCCTTATATGTAGTATGACAAGGAAAGTGACAGTTGAATGAGGTTGTAAAAGATATTAATACATGTGTCAAAACAAACAATTTTTGTAACAGCAGGATTCTAAGGGAAGATGTGAGAAACATAACAGGTCCCATGTAAACCATATGACAGACATTCTGTCACGAGTCCCACTACTCTTGGTACGAAGCCGCACATTAGCTTTTCTATAGTAAAAATACCAACAATCTGTTTCTATGTTCATAAGTAACTAATACATATGACAAAAGCCTGACTAGATGTGAAATAACAGGAGCTCAGCATGAAGACACCTATCTAGCAGTTGCTGCTTTGGAAAGATGCCATGACCTGGGAAAGAGTCCTGTAGACAGATTGGCATGCTCTACTGTCCATATCTCAGAAAAAAATTCAAAGTAAACCATTTTTAAATGAAAAACAAGCACAGAGCCTACGGCTAGGTTTGCGCACAGTGTGTGATCCAGACCACTTCTGATTGGGGTGAGAAGAGATAAGTTTGGAACACACCAGCATGAAGCAAAGAATATTCCAGAAGAATTCCAATTTACGGGTTTAATGGCATGATAACTAGAGCAATTTTAAAGTAGGATTTCTATAATATAGTTGAACTTTTGGGGTCAGCACCGTCTTTAATTAATGTGAATTTTCCTTATCATAATGAGTCAACTGGAATTTTTATTTGATAGGGTGAAAGACAGATAGATTGACCTTTCCTCTTAATAACATCAGGCAGATATTAGTGCTGACAGAAAGAGGCTGTCAGCATTATTCAGATACAAATAGTAGATAAGCTATTTAATGACTTAAAGATAGTGCTGTGATGAAAATCACGGGAGCATTTGGAAGCTACATAAGAACAGTCCTCAACGTCCCGGGTGCTCACATAAGTTTCGTTGTAATTAAATACAATTTGAAATCATGACTTGGCTTCTGCTCTGTTTTGTGCCTATGGCCCAGAGTCCTGGCCATTCAAAGTTTTAATCATTCTAGATGTCATCTTAATAATCTTTCTTATATTTTCCGCTAGGATGAAATGGAAAAATGAGTGGCTTACAAGAGGAAGGACTTTTTGTTTTGTTTTGTTTTGTTTTGTGTTTTTTTCCCAACAGACATGAACTCTGACCTCTACCCAGAAGAAAAGGGAAGGCAGACATATTTGTTTTTTTAAGATTTATTTTTATTAATGTATACCATCTCCCACCCCCGTGTGTGTGCGTGTGTGTGTGTGTGTGTGTGTGTGTGTGTGTGTGTGTGAGAGAGAGAGAGAGAGAGAGAGAGAGAGAGAGAGAGAGAGAGAGAGAGAGAGAGAGAGCATCAGAAGGCAGACTTTTCTGAAGTAGATTTGCTGGTATGGAATTGGTCTCGCTTAATTCTGATCTTCCTTAGCCTAATGACATCACGATCTATAGCAACAAAGGGGCTGCCTATGTGTGAGCATGAGAGGAAGAACCTAAAGATTAGTCTGACTGACGCTACTTTACCAGCATTATATCATTTTGAGGTTATGGTTTATCAATGAAAAGACAATGAAGATTAAGGAAGGGTAATGAAATTAGCAGTTAATAATTGTAGACGTGAAAAATGCCCTTAACTCAGAAGTGGATCTGAAGAACTTAACTAAAACAACTTTCCCCATCCTTTGCCTTATTAGAAAGCAGTAGCTTAGAGTAATTTAAAGAGCCTGCGTACTTATCTAAACTATAGAATGTCATTGGCCATTGGGCTTTTGATTTAAAGATGTGGGAAGAGTGTTGTGCACGGTTCTTAGTTGGTTTCAAAGGAAATCAAGGTGCAGCACTGAGAACCTGAGGTGCGGGATGTGTTATATTCACAGGAGGTTCCGTATTCAACAAACAGGAAAATTGATCAAGCTGTGGTGGACGGCAGGGACATCAAAGAAGGATATCAAAAATAAGTGGATCATCAGTAAAAGGAGATGGTGAGGGTCAAGGTTGAATAGCCTGTGGGACTTAAGAACATCAGAGGCCTGCTAAGTTTGGTATCCATCACTTAAAATACGTTGGCATGGGACAGAAAGTGGGGAAGTACATTATGGTACGGAGCTGTGCGCAAACCCTACTTACCAAGAGAACACCTATGGCTCCATTCCTTGTATAAGGAGCTATGCTAAACTGTAAGATCAAGCTGTTCATGAGGAGAGATGGTCAGACTTCTTGTGTGGTAGCTGGAAATGTTGAATATCAAAACAAGGCAATATAAGAACTGAAAAAGTCACTATGGGATGCAACAACGTATTCCTACATAGTCTCACCTTGAAAAATCTAGGCAGAGGACTGAGAGGCTAACCTGATTGTTACAGGGTCTCCAAAGGAGAAGGAGAACTTAGCAAGTACTCAGATGAGTGTGTTCACAATACTTTGCAGAGCATGCAGTTACACTAGATGGACTTAATTAAGTCAAGATTATTAACAGTAAGTAATGCCTTGGGCATGTGTGTTTATCAACTTAGTTTTGACAAGTTGATGAATTTTCTATATTTCTAACGACTTATTCTATCATACAAAACCTTTATAGAGAAAAATTCTGTATTTAGCATATGAAAAGCCATGGGTAGTGATCCTTTGACAGTTATGACATCTGTTTAATAGATTAATGATCAATACTGGCACTTGATTAAAATAGAATGAAAATGCACTGCAAATACTAAGGCTCTTATTTTAAAATATTTTAAAACCATTTGAATGAGTACACACATGTGTGTGCATTAGGATGTACTGAAGCATACGCATACTGATAATTGTTGCCTATCCCCAGCAAGTCTGAAAGACACTTCCAGAAGTGTGAATGATTTAGTATGGTTTTAGAAAAAATAATTATCCCTTCCTTAGAATTCTTTGAAATATTTATAGCATTGATGTATAGTTATATGTTTATTAGAAGGAAGATTAGAAAAAATATACTTGACAAGAAATTTGACAATTTTTGGTATTCTTTTTTCACCTTTATTTAATATATTAATTGATTAATTAATGAATTGTTATATACCTCAGTTAGATTTTGAGTGGATTAAAAATTAGAACTATTTCCCCAGTTGGAAATATTTAATATTTAATATTGCACTATTAAAAAATTTATAAGTCTATCTTTGAGCAACAATACAGCTTTTAAAAAAATCAACTTAAACAAGTGTATGTAACCTTGTGTCAAACAGATATAGGTTCATAGACTTCTTTCTGTAAGGACACTGAAAATTAGCATTTTGTTCTCTTTTATTTAATAAAAAATAATGTTACACACTGTTGATCAATTCACACTTGCAAAACATTAGGCTTGTTAAATGTAGCCCACAGAGGAATCCTATGTTAGTATAACTACGATCATCTTTTTAGATGAGTAAATTGAGTTTTACACTGCTCAGTATTCTTCGGAGAGTTGTTCCTTGGTGGTGTGAAACTAGAGATGGTGACCATAAGTGTTAAATCGCAATCACAGTTAGACATCATTTGGGCAATTAAAGTGACAGAAGAGAATCAAGAATGTGGTCACAATATTTGCACCTTGCCTCGGTAACTTACTAGCCGAATGACTTTGGTTAGGCCAACTAAATACTTCTTCATTTTCTTGGCTTGGTTTTTCTTAGGCCTATACAACTGTATACATCTTATCAGATTAGAAAAATATTTCCAAAATTATGAACATTAAGAATATTTTAACCACTAGTCATGTTTTGTTGTGCATTTACCAAGAAATCAAATAGTAGGAAATCCTCAAATGTAGGTGAGATTAAGGCAGAAAGGGAAGAGGAGCCAGCTGTAGCCTGAGAGATAGGCAGCAGTGCCAGGCTCCATGGTCTAAGACAGAAACGTTTATCTTTTGGGTCCTTGGGACAATTGAATCGGACCATGAGAACTGGACCCTGAAGGAGCCCTATAGTAAGCTTTGCAAAGCTTAGCTGTCTTGGCTGTTTTATTGTTTGTACCGTCTCTGAAGAGCTCATAAATCATAAGGATTCAGTCACAGAATTCAGTGTGCAGAAACAATTGCAATCACAGTATGCCACCTAGCAGGTGACGATTAGGCCACATGTGTGATTGATCTACTGTGTCTGAGGATTAAGGAGGAAAATGGGGGATACATTGTATAGCATTGATTAAAAGCCAATGTGCTTCCTTTACTGAGTTTTATACATTACTAACAAAGCATATTCAGTTAAGAGTTTAACTTTGTGTTAGTAAGGCTAGTCATTGACATTTTATTTTTCTGGAGGAACAAGTAATGGGGGAGGAAAACATTTTGGAGATAATTGTGAACTCTTTCATAAACTTCAACTGGATAGACTTGAGAAAGGAAGGCATATTTTAAAAATTGTATTGAACATTTTTTAACTGTTCAAGACCTAAGCACCTGGGACTTTATATTAAGCTCTTCCAGATGATTAATACTCTTCACTGCTGTCAAAATCAAAGTTGAATACTTCGATCTTCCATAACATCACTTAACATCAATATTTTGGAAGTACAAAGTTTGTTTTCTGTGCTATTTTCAATGGAAAACTGGGTTCCTTGGTATATTTTGTATTTTCGAAGTGAAGAAGAAAATATGGTCAAATAAAGACTAGGGTTATTTATAAACATTTTAGTTCCTTGTATTTATTTTGCTTTTTGAAAAGTAAGCCAAAACAAACGTTTGCTGATGCCTCTTTCCACTTTACTTTGGAAATCATGAGGTCAGGGTGAAATGGAAATGTTATTTTGCTAGGACTGCGTCTCTGCTTGGGACCCAAAGAAGGGTTCAACAACAGATCATGAATGTTCTGTGCTCGATGTGGTGTCAAGGTCCATTGCGTGGCGACTGTCCAGCACTGCCGTGGACAACGGAGCTGATCAAATAAGCCCCACCAGATTGCCTTTGGGGCTCCAGGGAGCATGGCCGGATCTTAGTGCAAACCCTGTTCTTTCTAGCCTCCATGTTTATAGGGGCTTTCCAAGGAGAGGAGCTTAAACCAGGAGATGGGCCAGCATCAACCCGCCCAGTTGACTGCTGAGGACCCCTCTCCTGACCATAGGATGGTCTCTAGAGGGAGCTCCAGCCCTGTCATCCCTGTGCTTCAAAACTTTGCCTTTTATAGGGTCATCTCAACACTTTCTGATTGACATTACTCTCAAGGTAACACTTGGGAGGATAGAGAGCGCATAATGACATGTGAAAGCAGAGAAAGAAGAGAGAATGGGCCGGAATGTGTGCAGTAGTAGGGGAAGCCCCTTTACCTGCATAACATGTCTCCTCCTCTTGGGTATTCCTTCATTGTGTGTTCCTACATTGGTGTTAAAATTCAGAGAAACCAGTTTCTATGATTTATGAGAACTTTCAGTAAGCTGTTGCTACTTCTCATTGGCTGTCTTTTTAAAGGTATGATTGATAAAACTGTCCCCCCTTCAGGACATTTTGACAAGTCACTGAAAAACAGCCAACGAATTCAGAACTAGAACTCTGTAAACTGTCTAGGTGGTCCTAAGCTGCACGCTATGTCTGCACCTCTGCAGTAACCTTCAGCATGTATTTGTGAGTTCAGAAAACAGAAATTCCATTTCTTGAGAAAAAAATTGAAATTTTCAAATTGAAAATAAACATTTTTTGATAACTCAGGAACATTGATCTTAGCCACAGGTAACAAAACAAACAAACACAAAAAGTGCTGGCTTCAAGAGGAAAAGAATGAGTTCCCACTTTCTCCTTTGGATGCCACTCAAAGGAAACATAAATTCTACCCCATTTTTCCTACCCCTGCAACAGTTCCTGAACATTGGTTCCTATTTTATCTCTTTGGTAACCCGAGCAGACAGTTCTTTAGATGGAACCTCTAAGCCAACAAGCACTCTTTCTGCACAATGTCAGGCCTTTTCCTCCCATCGCATACCTGGACTATTCTAGTTAATCACAGCCAGAGTCCTTCTCATTAGCCTTGATGCCCTCCCACAATCCCAGAGCATCAAGAGCTGAACAAACCAAACAGAAACTCTGAAGCGACATGGATGCTCCAACTGTATATAGCACAGCAGCATAGCAGTGGAACCTCTTAGGTGTGTTTGTGTGTGTGTGTGTGTGTGTGTGTGTGTGTGTGTGTGCGCGCAAAATTTAATATGTAGAATAGAGGGGGAAAGTCTGCAGTCAGTGTAAGTTAATTTGACAAGGACTATACATTCCTCTGCCTGTTAAATAGTTGAGCTTTTAAGAAACATCTCTTAAAAAAAAAAAACCTAAAGATTACCAGGGATAGCCTTCATTGCTGAAATTTTAATTTTAACAGGTTTTTTGAGGGCATCAAAGTCTTATGCTAACACGAACAGTTTGTTAATTTTGTATTTATTCCCCAAATGTGTTAGAGATGCCCACGTTTAGTATAAAAATATGGCTTTTAGGAACTCAAGCTTGGACCTAACATCATGAGGGGATTTTAAATGTTGTTTTGGTAGTTATGTTATTTAGCTCACCCATCAGTTCTGTTTTGTTTGTCACTTAACAAAGTGAATTATTCTTTCAATTCATCTGCAAACAGACTATGAAAAACGTGCTTTATATTTGGAAGTGTCCTTACGATGTGTTTGTACACACCACACACACACACACACACACACACACACACACACACACACACACACACACACTCACCGCTCTTGATTCTCTGTGTGTGATTATGTTAGCATGTGTGTTTTGTTGGGAATTGGACTTAGGACCTCTTGTGTGCCGGGAAGGGCTCTGCCACTGAACTGTGTTGCCAGCTTTTTTGTGTATGCTTTGATTGTCTTTGTTTATAATTGTTGTTGGCTTTGTGTGAATATTGGTGGCACTGGGGATTGAAGTTCTTAACTCATGAATGGTAGACCAGAACTCCACCACGGAGCTCTATGGCCAGCCTCACATGTGGAAGGAAGCAATCATTTGTCTCCTTGCTAATCACTGTCTGCTTTCTCCAGTTTCAAGTTATTTAAACTTTGAGATGTAGTTTTATTACTAATATACTTATCATAGTAAATTACTTAATTTTAGAAAAATTATTTTAATATTTTACTATTCATTGTGACATATACTATAGATTTTTTTATAGATTATTATGTTTTTATAAAGATTGCCCTATGGATTGTTAGCAATCACTATTGGATTAAAGAACTTTTATATTCCTTCATTGAATAGAAAATGTGTATGTTCAGTTTTACTGAACACATTTTGTCCTTCTAGTGAGATGATTATGCTACTTTGAGTAATATGATTTGATGTGATGAGTTATGATAGTAGGTTTTCAAATATTGGAGTAATCATGCCTTTAAAAAGCAAAGTTTACTGTACAAAACTCAGACTCTAATGATTGGCTACTCTTTGTCAAACCATCTTTATTTGGTGTGAATGTCAAGGTTATGTAACATTTATAGTTAAGGCATCTTTCTCTTTCCTTCTTTGAAGCAGCTTGTATGTGACCAGAACATTTTGTCCTTGAATGTTTTAACACGGTTTTCATAAAGCCTCCTGGGCTGCTGTTTCTTTGTTGTGGGGTTTTAAACAACTGCCACTGTTTCTCTTGTTACAGAATCGTTCATATTTTTGAAAATTACATCTTATACAGATCTATTTTTGTAAAATGTATCAATTTATTTACATTTTCAAATTCATTGATATAAAGCGATTCACAATATACTCATAATTGTATGGGCTGATTCTGTCTTGATTTTCTTTTTTATATAATTTATTTGTTTTTATTTTATGTGCATTGCCTGCGTGTATATCTGTGGAAGGGTGTTGGATCCTGGAATTACACACAGTTGTGAGCTACCATGTGGGTGCTGGGAATTGAACCCAGGTCCTCCGGAAGAGCAGGCTGTGCTTTCAACCACTCAGCAATCTCTCCAGCCTCATGTCTTGATTTTCCCTAGATCAATTTGCGCCAAGACTAGTTTGATTTATCTTCCTAACAGAATCAATTTTAAGTTTGTTGTTCTTCTCTAGTGTGTTCTCATTTATGACAATGATTTTTGCTTTGGATTTTTTTCTTGATTTTCCTTTGGATTTTGTCTTTTGTACCTTTTGTGACTTCTTTATCTTGTTGCCAAATGTTTAACTTTGTAGTTTCTTCATATTTTTATTAGAAAAACAAAAAAAAATTCCAGTTGCTTACCAGTTGTAATATCTTTGAAAAGGACATCATTAGAAATGTCATGAGGAAGGGGCTGGAGTGGACACCCACAAAGTCTCATCAACACGGTTGCCCAAATGAGACCCAAACAAAGATGACACCATCAGGCTTGTTAATGTGGAAAGGGAACCCTTGAAGGACTCCAATCCTAGACAAAGAGCTATAAGCCAACTAAGGAATGCTGAGAGCAGGAGAAATAGTTTTCCAAAAGGAAGAAACCTCTAGTTGATTATCCAATATCAAGTGGTCAGCTCTGAAATCACATACATATAAGTATGACTATAGAGACTGAAATTATAGAAATTGATGAAAAGATGTCAAGAATTTGAATACTTGTGACAATCTAATGGGTAAAGGAAATTTTATTTTATTTTATTTTAACTTTAAAGTATAAAAAAGTTAAACTTTCATGCATATGGGTGTTTGGTCAGGATGTATATCTGTGGATCATGAGCGTGTTTGGCTCCTACAGAAGCTGGAAGATGTCAGATTCCTTGGGACTGGACTTATAGATCAGTGTGATCTGCCATGCAGTTGCTGGAAATTGAACCCAGATCCTATGGAAGAGCAGAGAGTGCTTTAAACTCTGAAATGGAGACATTTCTCCATTCCCTCAATCCTTTGTTTAGGAATTACATGTAACCATTTCAAGCAAAACATAAAGTAATAAAGATGTTCATAAAAATGTGATTGTTTTCATAAAATCATCTCTAAGTACTTCAGTGACATGATTTAGATAAATTAAATATGCTTACTGTTAAGTGTGTGCTCGCTATAGTTAACATTGATTAGATTCCATTCTTATGCTGTCCATAGTACATGCAATGTATGTTTTTACAAAATGGTACATGTTCATCTGCTTAATGTTATCATTTTCTGTGATACACATATGACAAATTCTTGGCCATTAATAATCATTCATTAAGTTAATGTCGGCTGTAATGCTTGATTACTTTTCTAGATTAAAAAAAACCTTCTCCCCCTTATGCCTCATAATTTATCACATTAAAAATAAACCTTGAAGTTTTTCACTTAGAAACCTTTGATTTTTCTGTTTGGCAGAAATTTGGGAGGATCATCTGGTCAACCTGCTTCCCAAACTATAAGCCCTTTGGCTTGTATGTAGCTGGTGTGCTACGGCTTCATTAAAAACTGAAAACACTGGGACATAGCCTGTTGGTGCCATTGCTGAAAAAGAAAGGATGGGAAACATGGGATGGTGTGAGCAAACTGTTGATAGTCTCTGAAGAGGCTACTCAGAAACACAAACCTACAGCCAAACAACATCATCCTTGTCTAAGGTAAACTATATTTCCAGCAACCACTGTATGGAATGGAGTTGACTTCTTTTAGTTTACCAGAAAAAAAAAATCAAATGAGATCAAAGAAAAACTTCACTTGGGTCATCAAGTTATTCATTCATTCATTCATTCATTCATTCACTCACTCACTCACTCATTCTTTTTTTTTTTTTATTAACTTGAGTATTTCTTATATACATTTCGAGTGTTATTCCCTTTCCCGGTATCCGGGCAAACATCCCCCTCCCCCCTCCCCTTCCTTATGGGTGTTCCCCTCCCAACCCTCCCCCCATTGACACCTTCCCCCCACCAGTCTAGTTCACTGGGGGTTCAGTCTTAGCAGGACCAAGGGCTTCCCCTTCCACTGGTGCTCTTACTAGGATATTCATTGCTACCTATGGGGTCAGAGCCCAGGGTCAGTCCATGTATAGTCTTTAGGTAGTGGCTTAGTCCCTGGAAGCTCTGGTTGCTTGGCATTGTTGTACTTTTGGGGTCTCGAGCCCCTTCAAGCTCTTCCAGTTCTTTCTCTGATTCCTTCAACAGGGGTCCTATTCTCAGTTCAGTGGTTTGCTGCTGGCATTTGCCTCTGTATTTGCTGTATTCTGGTTGTGTCTCTCAGGAGCGATCTACATCCGGCTCCTGTCGGTCTGCACTTCTTTGCTTCATCCATCTTGTCTAATTGGGTGGCTGTATATGTATGGGCCACATGTGGGGCAGGCTCTGAATGGGTGTTCCTTCAGTCTCTGTTGTAATCTTTGCTTCTCTCTTCCCTGCCAAGGGTATTCTTGTTCCCCTTTTAAAGAAGGAGTGAAGCATTCACATTTTGATCATCCGTCTTGAGTTTCATTTGTTCTAGGCATCTAGGGTAATTCAAGCATTTGGGCTAATAGCCACTTCTCAATGAGTGCATACCATGTATGTCTTTCTGTGATTGGGTTAGCTCACTCAGGATGATGTTTTCCAGTTCCAACCATTTGCCTACGAATTTCATAAAGTCGTTGTTTTTGATAGCTGAGTAATATTCCATTGTGTAGATGTACCACATTTTCTGTATCCATTCCTCTGTTGAAGGGCATCTGGGTTCTTTCCAGCTTCTGGCTATTATAAATAAGGCTGCGATGAACATAGTGGAGCACGTGTCTTATTTATATGTTGAGGCATCTTTTGGGTATATGCCCAAGAGAGGTATAGCTGGATCCTCAGGCAGTTCAATGTCCAATTTTCTGAGGATCCTCCAGACTGATTTCCAGAAGGGTTGTACCAGTTTGCAATCCCACCAACAATGGAGGAGTGTTCCTCTTTCTCCACATCCTCGCCAGCATCTGTTGTCCCCTGAGTTTTTGATCTTAGCCATTCTCACTGGTGTAAGGTGAAATCTCAGGGTTGTTTTGATTTGCATTTCCCTTATGACTAAAGATGTTGAACATTTCTTTAGGTGTTTCTCAGCCATTCGGCATTCCTCAGCTGTGAATTCTTTGTTTAGCTCTGAACCCCATTTTTTAATAGGGTTATTTGTTTCCCTGCGGTCTAACTTCTTGAGTTCTTTGTATATTTTGGATATAAGGCCTCTATCTGTTGTAGGATTGGTAAAGATCTTTTCCCAATCTGTTGGTTGCCGTTTTGTCCTAACCACAGTGTCCTTTGCCTTACAGAAGCTTTGCAGTTTTATGAGATCCCATTTGTCGATTCTTGATCTTAGAGCGTAAGCCATTGGTGTTTTGTTTAGGAAATTTTTTCCAGTGCCCATGTGTTCCAGATGCTTCCCTAGTTTTTCTTCTATTAGTTTGAGTGTGTCTGGTTTGATGTGCAGGTCCTTGATCCACTTGGACTTAAGCTTTGTACAGGGTTATAAGCATGGATCTATCTGCATTCTTCTACATGTTGACCTCCAGTTGAACCAGCACCATTTGCTGAAAATGCTATCTTTTTTCCATTGGATGGTTTTGGCTCCTTTGTCAAAAATCAAGTGGCCATAGGTGTGTGGTTTCATTTTTGGGTCTTCAATTCTATTCCATTGGTCTATCTGTCTGTCTCTGTACCAATACCATGCAGTTTTTATCACTATTGCTCTGTAATACTGCTTGAGTTCAGGGATAGTGATTCCCCCTGAAGTCCTTTTATTGTTGAGGATAGTTTTAGCTATCCTGGGTTTTTTGTTATTCCAGATGAATTTGCAAATTGTTCTGTCTAACTCTTTGAAGAATTGGATTGGTATTTTGATGGGGATTGCATTGAATCTGTAGATCGCTTTTGGTAAAATGGCCATTTTTACTATATTAATCCTGCCAATCCATGAGCATGGGAGATCTCTCCATCTTCTGAGGTCTTCTTCAATTTCCTTCTTCAGTGTCTTGAAGTTCTTATTGTACAGATCTTTTACTTGCTTTGTTAAAGTCACACCGAGGTACTTTATATTATTTGGGTCTATTATGAAGGGTGTCGTTTCCCTAATTTCTTTCTCGGCTTGTTTCTCTTTTGTATAGAGGAAGGCAACTGATTTATTTGAGTTAATTTTATACCCAGCCACTTTGCTGAAGTTGTTTATCAGCTTTAGTAGTT
The DNA here is from genome assembly GCF_021556685.1 of Rattus norvegicus. Lineage (NCBI taxonomy): Eukaryota > Metazoa > Chordata > Mammalia > Rodentia > Muridae > Rattus > Rattus norvegicus. The sequence goes on along the minus strand of NC_141537.1, from coordinate 13,238,736 downwards.
CTCTGGTGGAACTTTTGGGATCACTTAAATATACTATCATATCATCTGCAAATAGTGATATTTTGACTTCTTCTTTTCCGATCTGTATCCCCTTGACCTCCTTTTGTTGTCTGATTGCTCTGGCTAGAACTTCAAGAGCTATATTGAATAAGTAGGGAGAGAGTGGGCAGCCTTGTCTAGTCCCTGATTTTAGTGGGATTGCTTCAAGTTTCTCTCCATTTAGTTTAATGTTAGCAACTGGTTTGCTGTATATGGCTTTTACTATGTTCAGGTATGGGCCGTGAATTCCTATTCTTTCCAGGACTTTTATCATGAAGGGGTGTTGAATTTTGTCAAATGCTTTCTCAGCGTCTAATGAAATGATCATGTGGTTTTGTTCTTTCAGTTTGTTTATATAATGGATCACGTTGATGGTTTTCCGTATATTAAACCATCCCTGCATGCCCGGGATGAAGCCTACTTGGTCATGGTGGATGATTGTTTTGATGTGCTCTTGGATTCGGTTTGCCAGAATTTTGTTGAGTATTTTTGCGTCGATATTCATAAGGGAAATTGGTCTGAAGTTCTCTTTCTTTGTTGTGTCTTTGGGTGGTTTAGGTATAAGAGTAATTGTGGCTTCGTAGAAGGTATTCGGTAGTGATCCATCTGTTTCAATTTTGTGGAATAGTTTGGATAATATTGGTATGAGGTCTTCTATGAAGGTTTGATAGAATTCTGCACTAAACCCGTCTGGACCTTGGCTCTTTTTGGTTGGGAGATCTTTAATGACTGCTTCTATTTCCTTAGGAGTTATGGGGTTGTTTAACTGGTTTATCTGTTCCTGATTTAACTTCGGTACCTGGTATCTGTCTAGGAAATTGTCCATTTCCTGAAGATTTTCAAGTTTTGTTGAATATAGGTTTTTATAGTAAGATCTGATGATTTTTTGAATTTCCTCTGAATCTGTAGTTATGTCTCCCTTTTCATTTCTGATTTTGTTAATTTGGACGCACTCTCTGTGTCCTCTCGTTAGTCTGGCTAAGGGTTTATCTATCTTGTTGATTTTCTCAAAGAACCAACTTTTGGTTCTGTTGATTCTTTCTATGGTCCTTTTTGTTTCTACTTGGTTGATTCCCGCTCTGAGTTTGATTATTTCCTGTCTTCTACTCCTCCTGGGTGTATTTGCTTCTTTTTGTTCTAGAGCTTTTAGGTGTGCTGTCAAGCTGCTGACATATGCTCTTTCCTGTTTCTTTCTGCAGGCACTCAGTGCTATGAGTTTTCCTCTTAGCACAGCTTTCATTGTGTCCCATAAGTTTGGGTATGTTGTACCTTCATTTTCATTAAATTCTAAAAAGTTTTTAATTTCTTTCTTTATTTCTTCCTTGACCAGGTTATCATTGAGTAGAGGATTGTTCAATTTCCAAGTATATGTGGGCATTCTTCCTTGATTGTTATTGAAGACCAGTTTTAGGCCGTGGTGGTCCGATAGCACGCATGGGATTATTTCTATCTTTCTGTACCTGTTGAGGCCCGTTTTTTGACCAATTATATGGTCAATTTTGGAGAAAGTACCATGAGGAGCTGAGAAGAAGGTATATCCTTTTGCTTTAGGACAGAATGTTCTATAAATATCCGTTAAGTCCATTTGGCTCATGACTTCTCTTAGTCTGTCTACATCTCTGTTCAATTTCTGTTTCCATGATCTGTCCATTGTTGAGAGTGGGGTGTTGAAATCTCCCACTTAATTGTGTGAGGTGCAATGTGTGTTTTGAGCTTTAGTAAGGTTTCTTTTACGTATGTAGGTGCCCTTGTATTTGGGGCATAGATATTTAGGATTGAGAGTTCATCTTGGTGGATTTTTCCTTTGATGAATATGAAGTGTCCTTCCTTATCTTTTTTGATGACTTTTAATTGAAAATTGATTTTATTTGATATTAGAATGGCTACTCCAGCTTGCTTCTTCTGACCATTTGCTTGGAAAATTGTTTTCCAGCCTTTCACTCTGAGGTAATGTCTGTCTTTGTCTCTGAGGTGTGTTTCCTGTAGGCAGCAGAATGCAGGGTCCTCGTTGCATATCCAGTTTGTTAATCTATGTCTTTTTATTGGGGAGTTAAGGCCATTGATGTTGAGAGATATTAAGGAATAGTGATTATTGCTTCCCATTATATTCATATTTGGATGTGAGGTTATGTTTGTGTGCTTTCATTCTCTTTGTTTTGTTGCCAAGACGATTAGTTTCTTGCTTCTTCTAGGGTATAGCTTGCCTCCTTATGTTGGGCTTTACCATTTATTATCCTTTGTAGTGCTGGATTTGTAGAAAGATATTGTGTAAATTTGGTTTTGTCATGGAATATCTTGGTTTCTCCATCTATGTTAATTAAGAGTTTTGCAGGATACAGTAACCTGGGCTGGCATTTGTGTTCTCTTAGGGTCTGTATGACATCAGTCCAGGATCTTCTGGCCTTCATAGTTTCTGGCGAGAAGTCTGGTGTGATTCTGATAGGTCTGCCTTTATATGTTACTTGACCTTTTTCCCTTACTGCTTTTAATATTCTTTCTTTATTTTGTGCGTTTGGTGTTTTGACAATTATGTGACGGGAGGTGTTTCTTTTCTGGTCCAATATATTTTGAGTTCTGTAGGCTTCTTGTATGTCTATGGGTATCTCTTTTTTTAGGTTAGGGAAATTTTCTTCTATGATTTTGTTGAAGATATTTACTGTTCCTTTGAGCTGGGAGTCTTCACTCTCTTCTATACCTATTATCCTTAGGTTTGATCTTCTCATTGAGTCCTGGATTTCCTGTATGTTTTGGACCAGTAGCTTTTTCCGCTTTACATTATCTTTGACAGTTGAGTCAATGATTTCTATGGAATCTTCTGCTCCTGAGATTCTCTCTTCCATCTCTTGTATTCTGTTGGTGAAGCTTGTATCTACAGCTCCTTGTCTCTTCTTTTGGTTTTCTATATCCAGGGTTATTTCCATGTGTTCTTTCTTGATTGCTTCTATTTCCATTTTTAATTCCTTCAACTGTTTGATTGTGTTTTCCTGGAATTCTTTCAGGGATTTTTGCGATTCTTTCAGGGATTTTTGCGATTCCTCTCTGTAGGCTTCTACTTGTTTATTAATGTTTTCCTGTGTTTCCCTAAGGGAGTTCTTCACGTCTTTCTTGAAGTCCTCCAGCATCATGATCAAATATGATTTTGAAACTAGATCTTGCTTTTCTGGTGTTTTTGGATATTCCATGTTTGTTTTGGTGGGAGAATTGGGCTCCGATGATGCCATGTAGTCTTGATTTCTGTTGCTTGGGTTCCTGCGCTTGCCTCTTGCCATCAGATTATCTCTAGTGTTACTTTGTTCTGCTATTTCTGACAGTGGCTAGACTGTCCTATAAGCCTGTGTGTCAGGAGTGCTGTAGACCTGTTTTCCTCTCTTTCAGTCAGTTATGGGGACAGAGTGTTCTGCTTTCGGGCGTATAGTTTTTCCTCTCTACAGGTCTTCAGCTGTTCCTGTGGGCCTGTGTCTTGAGTTCACCAGGCAGGTCACTTGCAGCAGAAAAGTTGGTGTTACCTGTGGTCCCGAGGCTCAAGTTCGCTCGTGGGGTGCTGCCCATGGGCTCTCTGTGGCGGCAGCAACCAGGAAGCAACCACTGCACCGCCCCTTCCAGGAGCTTCAGTGCATCAGGGTTCCAGATGGCCTTTGGTGTTTTCCTCTGGCGTCTGAGATGTGTGTACAGAGAGCAGTCTCTTCTGGTTTCCCAGGCTTGTCTGCCTCTCTGAAGGTTTAGCTCTCCCTCCCACGGGATTTGGGTGCAGAGAACTGTTTATCCGGTCTGTTTCCTTCAGGTTCCGGCGGTGTCTCAGGCAGGGGTCCTGCCGCTCCTGGGCCCTCCCCCACGGGAGCCCAGAGGCCTTATACAGTTTCCTCTTGGGCCAGGGATGTGGGCAGGGGTGGGCAGTGTTGGTGGTCTCTTCCGCTCTGCAGCCTCAGGAGTGCCCACCTGACCAGGCGGTGAGGTCTCTTTCCCAAGGGGTCTGGGAGCAGAGAGCTGCTGCGGGCCGGGATCCGTGGGTTTGGGACCTCACTCACTCATTCTTATATTCCCTGTTGTATGCATATGTGTTACTAGGGAAAGTGGGAGGGTTAAAACACTTCCTACTCCTAGTGATCTTTTTGTGGTTAGTTCTTTTTCTCCTATTGTAAAAAACTTTTGCTTTACTGAGGAAAAATGTGGAGGTAGTCAACCATGTTAGATAAGGCATAAGTCAGTCCTGATATCAGAGTGTCTGGTGTCTGTCATGTCTTCTTCATGTGCATGGCCATTGCCTAACCTTGGACCACTTCCTTTGTCTGTCTCTGCCTCAGTTTCCTCCTTTCCAAAACAAAAATAAAAGTAGACTCTGTCTTGTGTTCATCATACACACACAAATGGAGGAAACATTAGCGGTCAGGGCCACCATCGCTGGTGCCTTCATCGCTACCATCATTCTAGGGCGCAGTGCAATGCATAAAGGATCCACCAGTTTGCTGTTCCATGAAAACTCTGGGTGACCTCAGTAGTTCCTTTAATTTTTAATCTTGAAAAGGAATTGTGTGCACTCTGGATTTATCCATTTGATGATTCTGTTATATCAAATGAGGCCATTGCTTTTCATCCTAGCCTTTTGGGGGGATTCAGTGGGAGTAAGTAGAAAACACAAAGAAGTGAACATCTCTGGGGTGGTTCTCTTTCATTCTTCTTTGGGGTAGATACCCACTGGGGAAGTGTAAGAGTGAGCCATTGCAACCCCTTATGACTCTTACATTGCGGCTTCCCACGGAGAGGATGTGTTGCCTGTGGAACACCATAGTAACATCTAACAGCCAAGGATGCTTGCTTTTCCAAGTTTGCATTTTCCTCCCATGTATGGAACACGCACAACTCAGAGTTCTCTCCAAAGCACAGCTCTAAAGACAGCTTCTCAGCGTTGCTTAGAGAAAAGATCAACATAGTGGATTATCCCACAGACTCTGTGCAAAAGATCTTATGTTTGGAGGAGGTAAACTGTTCAAGAAATGAGTTCTCTTTTCTTATTATTACATACTCTCTCTCTCTCTCTCTGTGTGTGTGTGTGTGTGTGTGTGTGTGTGTGTGTGTGTGTGTGTGTGTGTACAGGTATACCACAGCACTCAGGTGGAAATATAAGGACTACTTGCAAGAGTTGGTTTTCTCCTTCCACCGTGTGAATTCCAGGGATCAAACTTGGATTGCCTGGCTTGAGAGCAAACACTTGACCCACTGAGGCATATTGAAGGTTCCAAAGTTCTATTTTTAATTTAATGTTTCTAAGTGATGAAGCATGAAACAAACTCAATTATGTTTTAATATCTTGGGTACATGAATATGTATGCTGTGTATACTAAAAGACTCACGTTAATCAGAAAAAATGCACTGGAAATATGTATTTTGTTAAAATCAGATATGTGTATCCTGTGGTTCGTACATTTGACCTTAATATACAGAACCAGCATAGAACCAAGTAAACATTAACCTATTTGGGTATGAACCTTGCTTTTAAATAGATTATTTTCCAAAAGAGATTTTGTTCTTAGCCATCAAGGCAATGGCCACAACATCTGAGAGCTAAGAAGTGTGGGAAGCTCTAGAAGACAAAAGCCAAAGACAGAAAACCACAGAGTGCACAGGTTAAGGCACAAACAGAGGGGCTAACCTGAGACAGAAGCAACGGCACACTGAGCATGTGCTGAGCAGCCCCGACTGTCCCTGTGGCATTTGAGGACATTTATATAACGGATGTGGGGAAAGGCTGGCCAAGAGCAATGTAACCAGAAGCCAAAGAGCCTTCAAGTCCCTCGCCCCCTCGTCCTCTCAGGCTTCCCTTCCACTTCCTTCTTCCTTTTCCTGACATTCCCCTTCCTCTCCTCATCCTCCTCTTCTCCTTCCCCTCCTCCTATTTTTCTTCTCTTCCTCCTCCTCTTTCTCCTCTCTTACGTTTTCTTCTTTACATGCCTTGAAGTTCAAATTCTCACAGAAGACAAAACAAAGACAAAATTCAAAAGCCAAATTTATAAATGAAAGACAAATAAAGTGCTACATAGGTAAGGGACAAACATCCTACTTAGAAACTAACAAGAAGATACAAAGTCATAGAAAAACTTCAAGGAAACTTCAAAATACAAGATCATTTTGCTGCTATTAGGGTAGTAATAAAGTACAGCCCTGGAGATACTTCATAATCATTTCTCTTACACGTTATTTCCCCTTTTCACTGTTGTGAATCTTTAAAAACCAGACATAATTTATAAATAAAAATGTAAAGCACCTTGGGTATATTTATTCAATTTTATTTTATTTTATGTTTATAAGTGTTTTGCCTGCATTTCTGTGTACTACATACAAGCCTGGAACCCAGGGAGACCAGAAAAGTGTGTTGGCTTCCCTGGATCCAGACTTGGAGGTGGTTACAAGCCACTACACTGATGCTAAGAGTTGAACCCTGGTCCTCTGGGACCAACCAGTAGACCTAACCACTGAGCCATCTCTTCTGACCCTTTGGTGAATTTAATGTAACTGCAAACTAGCTCTGTTTGCCCTTGACTATACCATTATTGAGGGCTCATGTTATACCAAGTACCCTAGGGCTTCACATTTTATCTCATTTATTCCTAATATTAGCATTATGAGATGGTATTATCATTTCCCTTCACTGGAAAGGAAATGCAGGCATAGAGAAATTAAGCCATGTTGCTCAGGGTTACACAGCTAGATTTTGCTGTTCAGTACAGTATCATTTGGAATATGAATTAATTTCACTTAGACTTAATTTAAAGCTGTGTGATCCTGAGTAACATGTAGTTGGTACAACACAGAACATGGGCTCAACCTGGCTCCTTTTGTTTCTCATACAATTGTGTGCAATGGAAATTTCTGGAAAAAACAGAGAAACTCTGCTTTACACTCTCCAATATTACTAGCGATGGGCAAATGGAAGACTTGTAGTGTGGGCAAGGCAACCAATAAACTGAATTTAATTAGGTCTAAGCAAGCCCATGTCCTGTGGCGGCTCTGGAGTTCAGACTTGGAGTTATTACCCACTGCATTTCTCTCGTCTGCTGACAATTCAAGCACTTGTGTAAAGAGTCTATGATATATGTTAACCCACAGGATAAACGGCAAGAGGTTGGACAGAGAGTGAGTGGGAACTTTCTTCCACGAAGTGAACCTTATGACACAGGAGTGGACCAACAGGATGGGTTCTCTGGCCTCACAGAACTGTGATTTTATTCATGTTAGACTGAAATTTCCAAATCACCAACAACGCAATCTATCATGGAGTCACACCCATCCAGAGAAAGGCAGTCAGGGGAAGAACAATAGTAGATAGCAAGTTCTGATACCAAGGTTTCCTTGGTGAGACACATTTATAGAGGAGACTGAAAAGAAAGGACAGAGGTGGTGAAGAGGAACAGATGGTATACAACAGGCACATGGTACATAGATTCGGGGAACAGACGCTGTGAATTCCATACCACACAAATGGCCATCATGCTAAGCACCCTGCTTCTTTCTTATTGACATGCATCTCCTGTCTGGGCTTCCTCTCTCCTCCTTGGCCACTTTTCTCCTCCTGGCCTCTATTCATCCCAAGACTTTATGTACCTTCACTTGCACCTTGAGGAATGTCACTTTTGTAGTTTTCCAACTTGGTAACAATGCAAACCTTAACCTTCTGTTGACGGAGCTTGACTTGAGATTGCAGGCTACCTCTGCCTGACAGTCTGTGTTCTCAAGGACCCTGCCTAACAAGCAACTATGAGTCTATCAGCTCAGAGGTGACTGCATACAAGGAGATGCTGATAAGTTTATTTTTTAAAGAAAAATAAGATGAAAATCCACCACACCTTCTAAAACCAACTTGTGGAATTTAGGTTTTGGTTGTGAACACCTTGACAAAACAGACTCCTAAGGCTTGGAGCAAAGTCCAACTTTTCAATATGACAATACATTGATACCCCACACACATAAACTCAACTTTTCACTTGCTAAGCATTAGGAAAGTTTTGATTCTTAGGGCGATCTTTGGAACTCTGCATTGTGTCCTCCTTTCCTGGCCATCACTATTGGGTCTACATCATGTTTGGTCCAAAGTCTGCTTCTGGCTCTATTATGACATTGTTCAAGCAGATGACCTTTGACACCCTCTACCTGTCATCAAAAGAAGAAAAATGCATTAATGCATGTAGAATACTACACTGATGTTCTAAATATTTAAAAAATAAAGTGTTTTTTTGCATATAAAGTTTGGGGGATAGAATCATGCATATGTTAAGAACTCCAAAATTATTAGCTTCTATCATTTTTATATTCTCTGAAGCAGGTCTCTTCTAAACACACCATTCTGTACCTGACTTTCTTCTCCAGCCCAGCCTCTATTGTCCTGCACAGCTCAAGTGCAGTGTGTGTCTCCTATGCTAAGCATAATGCTAATGGCACTCCCACTCCACTCTGCAAACTGGAGTTCCCAAAATCTCCCCCCCACCTCCCCAAAAACAAACTTAAACTATTAACTAGACCTATTGAGATTTCTTCTCTTCACTACAAACACCTTATACTCTGAGAAAAAGGACTCGAGGCAGAGGAACGTCAGCCTCTTTCTCCAGGGAGCTGAGGTTTCTCCATCCTCTCCCTTTAGTTTAGGGCACATTTTGTGGTCTTGATCCACAAAAGCCAAGCATTCTGTGTCCAGAGAGTATGAGATCCAGGTAGACTCAGCCATGTGGTTTTTGGCTCCTCTTCCAATAACAGCGAGGGCTTCCCAACTCCACTTAAAAGCAGTCCAGAAAAACCAAAGAGTTGGCAGCTAAGGATGACTGCACTGTCCAACTGCACTGGGCAGGTGCCTGATTTCACTGGGGGAGCCTGTGACCCTACCCAGAAAGGCTATTTTCCCCTCTGCAGACCTGGATGGCTCACAGGAGCTCCAAAAGAGTTGAATTTTACTGAGTTTTGTTTACAATGCATTTGTGAGGAAGCATTAACTCCCTGAAATGGTCATAAAACTAAGCATTTTGTGTATTATATTATATGGACTAGCCTGCGAAGCGTCTTTGATTTTCTGCAGAGGCACACAGGCTGTAGGTATGGGCAGGATTCTGGCTGCTGATCTGTGATTATTATTGTTACACATCTATTTTTATTTTGCTAGATGATGCTACATGCTTTTCCTTCACTTTGCTATCCATTTATTTTGGAAAGGTGTCATGCAGCACTGGGTGTTGAAGACCCTCTCGCGTGGCTGCACAGACTTCTAGTGTGTTGCTGCTGTCGGCTGCATGGCACTGCATTTTCTCTGCACACCTGTTCATGGCCTTGTGTTTGCCTCTAGATCTCTGCCATACTCAACAACCCTGGGATGAACAGCTTGTGCACACTCCTTGATGAACGTGTATGGAACTATTTGGAACTGTTGGCTCATAGGGTGCTAATAGCCAGACATGGACTGTTGCAGACTTACTGCTACATGGCCTGACTGGTCAGGTACACATCGAACATTCCCTCACATTACATTGTAGCAGTGCAGGAATATACTTGCATTCTCTCATTCCCATGGGTATTCAATCTACACTCTTTTTGTTTTTCTAATTTTGATCAATCTGATCTGAAAGTATTCATTTCTCTAAATTATTGCTAACTTTTGGGTGGTTTTAAAAGTAATCTCCTTATATGCTTGTTAATTGGACCTCTGTTGCTACCCTGAGCTGCAGTTTAGAAGAAGATCATAAATAGAGCCCTTCCAGGGTTTCTGTCAACCAAAATATGTCATAGTGTGTAAATTCAAATTCTCTAGTATGCACGTTAGAAGAGAAAAAGATAAGTGAAATTAATTTCAATAATATATGGCATTAATAACATTAATTTAATATACCTAAAAGTTATCAATAAGAATTTTGTTATTTTCCTTTGTACTGTCTCTAAAATCTGAGTACGTATAGCATGCTTTTACTTTTCTGCTGCTGTGATAGAATGCCAGGGCCAAAAACAATTTAAGGAAGGAGGAGTTTCTTTTGGCTTCTGCTCCAGAGGGCTAGAGTTCTAATGGGGAGGAAGACCATGGCGTGCTCTCAGGAACAAGAAGCTAGGTCCTACAGCTCATCTGCACATAGGAATCGAAGAGAGGGCAAGTGGGGTGAGGCTGAAGAATCAAAGCATACCCCCAGTGACATAGTTCCTCCAGTAAGACCATACCTCCCAAAGTTTCCATAACTTCAAATTATATTCTGTACCTGGCTTGTTTCATTTGACATAATGATCTTCAGCTCCATCAATTTTGCTACAAATGACAGAACTCCTGTTTGAGGTTGAGTAGTATTTCATTGCATATTTACACTATATTTTTGCTATCCATTCATCATTGATGAACAGTCGTTGATTTAGTTTTTTTTTATTCCATGATAAAACAACCATGACCAAGGCAACTTATAAAAGAAAGCTTTTGATTTGGGACTCACAATTCCAGAAGGCGAGTCTATCACCATCATGGTGGAGAGCATGGCATTGGTGCAGTAGCTGAGAGCTCATGTCTGATTCACAAGCAAGAAACACAGGGAAAAACTAACTAGAAATGGTGTGGGCTTTTGAAACCTAAGCTCACCCCTAGTGACACACTCCCTCCAATAAGGCCACACCTCCTAATCCTTCCCAAACAGCTCCACCAGCTGGGAACCAAGCATTCTTTTTAATTTGATGTTGTCTTTTTTTCTACATTTGTTTTGGCTTCCTAAATTTTTAGGGGTGTTATAAGATTTTCTTGCCCACTCCAATGTCTGGAAGCCTTTCCCCTTTGTTTTATTCTAGTAAGGCATTGTTATATCCTAAATTCATTTTGAAATTGGTGAGAGATTGGTGAGAGCCAACCCCCACACTCCTTAGACATGTGGGTGCAGTTTTCCAGGCACCATTTATTGAATCCTTTTTTCTGTGCTTACTTTAAACAACTCTAATAAAAATAAATTGGCTGTAGACACACGTGCATTTCCTTCTGGGTCTCTCTTCTAGTCTGTTGCTCTGTGTGTTTGTATTTATGTTATGTCAGTAATATTCTGCTTTGGTTCATGTGCCAAGTTTTTGAAAACCAAAATATATGTGATGTTTTGCTTTTGCTTAATAAGAATGATTTTATGCTGTTTATAAAATTTCAAACATACCTGCTTATTAGAAGACCCTTCCCACATTGAGATGGAATCTCTGATTTGTACGCATTCACCTTAGTGCTTTCCATGACCACATAAAAATGTGTCGTCTGTGAGTTACTGTTATGACAAGTCCTTAAGGTTCTCTTTTCTCAACTTTGTCACCAACATCTCCATTTCTTCAAGCTGCAGTTGTGCCTCATATAACAATTCTTCCACCGTACTACACAAGGATCATGAATTGTGTATGCTGCAGACTGTCTGAATCTACTCCAAAATGGACACAGCCAGCATGGCGCTCTCTCTCAGTCTCTGTCTCTGTCTCTGTCTCTGTCTCTCTCTCTCTCTCTCTCACACACACACACACACACACACACTCTGCCTTTGTCTCTCACAGTGTGTGTGGTAACAAAGAGATGAGATTAAAAACAAATTCTTCCTTGTTTCTTTTTACTCTCTGGTGCTGTCTTGAACCTGCTTCTGATGGAGAACTAGAAACACGTGATGGAAAGGAATAACCAGGAATGGTGTGTATATATATATATATATATATATATATATATATATATATATATATATATACCTAGAATAATTCTGAGTTCTTTTATTTCTAACATTTCCAAGAATAGCTACATTGCGATTGTGGTGGCCAGAGAATGCAAATGTTAACTTTAATATATCTAGGAATAAAAAAATTGCATTAAAAGAAACAAATTCTGACCTTTGAAGATTAAAATTCACTCTGGCAAATGACCTTACAGATGACACTATGGCTCCTCTTGTTGGCCCTCACAGGTGAATGACATGTCCCCTGTGTAGTGTGGGGGGATCACCACCCCATGGATGGTAAAAATCGATAGTAGTACACCAAGCAGCATTTCGAAGGAAAGACTCCATATTTATTTGGGGGACTGGGAGTGAACTATTGAGTGACTTAGTCCTTGTGATGGACTGAAAGGGCAAGCTGTATTGCTAGAGGGGAAAAGTAAGCAGATTCATGAAGTCGTTACTTCAGAGGGACGAGCTAGGTGGTATTACATAGACAGGTACTTCTGTTTTCCTGAGAGGAAACACTAACTAGGAAAGGAATCTCTTTGTCACATGGTCAAAATTTCATGAAAATGTAAGATGGTTTTGGCTTCCCTACTATGGGGATTTGACTAGGTTTGGATCCCATATGCTCACGTGTTCAAATACTTGGTCCTAGAAGTGACAATATTAGGAGGTGTGGCCTTGTTGGAGTAGGTATGGTCTAATTGGAGGAAGTGCTTCACTGTGGGGGTGGGCCTTCAGCTCCTATGCTTAAGCTCCACCCAATTCAAAAGAGTGAGTCCCCGCTTGGCTGCCTTCGGATCAAGATGCAGAATTCTCAGCTACTTCTCCACCGCCATGTCTTCCTGGGCTCTGTCATGCTTCCTTTTATGATGATAATGGACTGAATTATGAAATCGTAAGCCAACTCCAATTAAATGTTGTGCCTCACAAGAGTTGCCTTGGTCATGTTGTCTCTTCACAGCAATAAAACCCTAAGGCATCTACCAAGTTTCATGTGGTCTTGGCAACAAGTTATAACTCAGCAAATATGAGCTGAGCTGAGGAGTGAGCTTGCTAATGGCAGCTAGTAGTTATTAACTGGGCTGTCTGGGTAGCTGGCTGCTGTGCTCGTTATTTTTTTTTCAGCTTCATACAAACTAGAGTCCCAAGGGAAGACAGAGCCTCTGTTGAGGAACTGCTTCTGTTAGATTGGTCTGTAGGCATGACTATGGGGGTACTGTCTTGACAAATATGCAAGAACCCAGCCTATTGTGGGCAGTGCCAGCCCTGGGTAAGTCCTTTTGGGCTGTATAAGAAAGCAAGCTTAGCAAGCCATTAGAAAACAAGACAGAAAGCAACATTTCTCCAATCTTTTCTTCAATCCCCACTTCAAGTTCCTTCCCTCACACCCCACCTCTGCTTCCCTCAGTGATTGACTGTTACTGGACAAATAAACCAAATAAATACTTTTGTCTACACATTTTTTGATGTCAATATTTTATCATAGTAACAGAGAAACAAACTAGAGAAACTACTTAAAACATCAGTATGATACAGGACCTCTTTTTTTCTTTTTCATATTTAATGTCCACTGTATTAGAACACCTGGCAATAGTCTTTTGATTTTTTTGTCTTGAAAACATATTTATATTGCTTTAAGACTCAAGCATCAAAGCCCTCCTCTACCTCTCCAGTCTGTAGATTCTCAGTCTTTTCCTCTCTAAGTAGCTCTTGAGCCACATCTCTAAAACTCTTCTGCATCTAAAAACACCCAATTGTGATTCACTTTATACTCTACTTTGTACTGTCTGTGAAAGACAATCTCAAAATGCACCGTCAAAATTAACTTTTGATAACTCAGAGTTAATGTTGAATGTTTGTTCCCTCCTGCTTTAGGTCTCCTGGGCTCAGAAGGCTGGCAGCTTTGCATGATATTGGCTTACCCAGTGCCACCTCATAAGATATGGCACTGGCCTATAGTGTCTGTATGCTCATCAGATAGGGTGCCCAGTATTTGTGATAACCAGATACAGGACCTCTTTAACTCCACCATGAGCATGAAGTTTGGGGGCAGATAATGTCAGTAATGAAGGGAAATTGTAATACCATACATTTGAGTCTGTTTTTTCTCTTGTGTCATGGCTTCATCAGGGAAATGAAGCCTGTGGGAGGTAGGGATTAAGGGATGTGGCCCAAAGAGCTGGTTTGTACTGTTGTGAAGACCAGGTAGGTAAGTGTCACATCTATAGCTCATGCTCTAGGAAAGACTACACTAGATTATGAGCACATGTGTTTCTCTGGAACAGTCACCACTTACTTCAAAGAGGAGCTTCTCTGATGAGGGGTGAGAGCTACATTTACCTGTGGACATAAGCAGAGAACAAGTGATCGGCTAGTGCCCATCCCCAGATGATTCATCTACAACACAACCCCTACATCTAAGGCTCAAGGTCCATCTCAGAAAAGGGGAGGATGGATTGTAAAAGCCAGAAGACCAGGATGTCTTCTGTGAAATAGTAATTTAGGAGAAAGAGGAGGGAGGAAGAGGAGGACAAGGAGAGAGTAGGATGAGTTGTCTGATTATAATCAAAATACATTGTAGCAAATTCTCAAGGAAATCATGAAATGTTTGTTATACTGGACAAAGCAATAAAAAAATAATAAAATCTTACTTCACGTGCCTGGGTCAGGGGCAGCACTAGAACACACTTCTCTGTGTGTTACAGCGGTAAATGTAGTGTTTGTCCTTACTTCAACAAGTGATGGCTGCTTCAAGCCTTAGCCTCTGTTTCTTCATACCACTGAGCGGGGCACTGAGTCCTGTTGTTTCGAATATCCAGCTCCTGGTGTGAGGGCATAGGTAGGCTTGACTGTGCCAATTCCATAACAGTTGAGTGGTAAATGTGCAGCAGGATTGGGTGCCTTTCACTGGGCTGCTGCTGAAGGTCCTAGACTTCAGAAGCTTGGCTTTGAGTGTGTCAGTTGTAAGGGTAAGCACGAATCTCCATCCCGTTAGAAAGAGTGATATTTTGGCTGGGCTGCTGTTCTTGGGTTCCTGGAAATATTTTACTGGTGTGGGTCCTTTCCTTTCTTGTAAGTTCTTGTTCCTTATTTAGAGCTCAGACACGTGGAGCCTCTCCTCTGTGTGTGGCACAAGCTCCCACACTGTGTGGTGGCTGGCAGCGTAATGATCCTTTTGCAATGGTGGCAGTTCGTAAAAATGATTTAAATTTGTTGCTACTGATAGACATAGATGAATTCCCATGCAGGGTTATGGATCACCGAGAAAAAAAGACCAAGACAATGCCACACAGCCAGGGAGTGACAGGAGCATCCCCTGTTAGAGGATCTGTGTGGCAGAGCTTCTGAAGACTGGGCTCTGAGGGACCCTATGTTGCCTCCTTCTTTACTGGAGCAACACACTGGATGGTTATTGCCCTAAAAATAATGATTTTACCTTAAGAATATTTTCAGCTCCTTGGGAGTAATATTAAATACCTGAGTGTATCAATGAGGAATTTACTTACCAGCGAGAATGAGACATTAGTTATCTGGAGATGAAAAGACTTTTGGAAAGTTAGACTTTATGTCATTTTACGAATGAAAACTGAAACTTAAAAATTTTTATTTACTCTTCTATATGTCACCGTTAGTTGGTTTCAGCAATTGAAAGACAGATACTAAGGGGGTTAATTTTCTAGATACAGATCTTCTCACTCAGAATGACTCAACAAAAGTGATTAAAGGACAGGATGGCTTGGTGTGGTCCTCTCTCTAAAACTGACCCAGACAGATATCCATGGTGCCAATCCTCTGATGTATGAAGGTTTCTGAGTCTTTCACATAGTGACAGCGCCTGCACCGCCAGTGTGGGAATATTGGGCATAGATCTGGGGATTGAAAGAAAACACGTGCACGGGTCACCCATTTTCAGAGAGTGCCACCAAGGCTTTATTGAGATTTCCTTATATACCCGAGGCAAAAGCCGTGGAAAACAACAAGGCAGGTGAAAATCCCCAACCAGGAAAACAGGAAAAGTCTGTGTGGTGGAAAGTTCCGGGCCCAATCAGGGGCATAAACAACTTCTTAGCAACAACAAGCTGGAAGGCTAGGTGGGGAGGAAGGGTGTCATGGAAAGTCCTGGTCCCAAATCAGGGGCTAAGAGCAGCTGCCAAGGGTGTAAACAACTTCTTACTATAGCAGGCTAAAAGGCTCAGCGAGGGGGAAGGGAAACACCCCAAGGTAGGGCCTGACAATTCCCCCTCTTTTATTTTTTTTAAAGTAGCGCCTATCTTAGGATCAATCTGGAGTTCCAAAACTCTCTTTCCCATTTCTGAAAACCCTGCCAGCCTCAGGGTTTCTGTCTTAGGTGAGTATGGTCCCAGAAGGTTGCCCGTCTTTGGCTAACCACTTGTCATATAAACTGAGCCTAATTTGGGCTGATGGATTATTCCCAGTCAATGAAAACCAAACCTGTTTGGTTTCAGCCTGAGACTGGATCTGTTGGTACTTTAAAATAGCCCAGGGGCAGCTGCTAAGAGCGAGCAATCAAGATAAGCATTCAAATCCCCAACAGCCTTGCTGCTATTAAGGACCTTAACAGGGGTTACACACATAGAATGATAAAGGTAGAACAAGACATAACATGGGTTTCCCAGAGGAAGTCCAATAGAGAGCAGTTTGTTGGTTGAGATTAAAAATGACCAACTGAATCTGAATTTTAACGCTATTCTGTACAGTCAATGTCGTGGTGACTTTTCCAGGGCGTATCCGCAGTCCCAACGATAGCTGTCAATTGAGATATGGCCACACCAACCACTGCAGCAGTGGTGGCTGAAATGGCGATGGCAGCAGTGGTGGCTGAAATGGCGATGGCAGCAATGACTGTCACAGTAATGCCAGAAGTCTCTTTTATGCCTGTAGAGTTCCACTGGGAATCAGCCTTCATCCAGAGGTATGGAGATCACACCAGGAACTCAAACAATCCATGCAGAATCTTCCTGTTCCCAGCAACTGGTCAGTAGGATAGGACCTGGAAGAACAATTGAGAATCTCCTCCCTTGACACTGCCTTAGTCCTATTCCGAACCAAAAAGAAAAAGGGCTGCCAACACGCGTGGCACAGATTTTTTTTCTCTTAATTGGGCAAAAATGTAGGGAGGTATCAAAAATGGCAAGGGGCAGTACTTAGAGGTTCAAGCCAGCACCTATGTGCTGGTCTAGAAGGCAGATAACTATCATTTCTAATAAGGCTAATGGGGTACAAAATATCTCTCAATCCTATTAACACTAGCATTGGTAACAGAAATATTAAAATCAGCTATGGAAACATTACTAAAAGTAAACATGAATGACAAAAGGAGCTATTTAACGAGGCTTTATAAAAATCTTAACAAAACATAGACTATCTTTTAAGATGAAAAGTAAGGTTAAGAATCATTCGTTTTACCTTTGTGTGAGCTGCCATTTTACCTGTTGCGTGGTTTGTTGTAA
Organism: Rattus norvegicus; assembly: GCF_021556685.1. Classification (NCBI taxonomy): domain Eukaryota; kingdom Metazoa; phylum Chordata; class Mammalia; order Rodentia; family Muridae; genus Rattus; species Rattus norvegicus. The sequence goes on along the minus strand of NC_141537.1, from coordinate 13,221,545 downwards.
TAACAGCAGGCTGTGCCGTGTTATGTGTTCCCCCTGGCATCAGGATCAGGGAATTCTTCACGAAGCTTTAGTATATCTCCAGGTGGACTGTCATCCACAGGACGCACACAATACTCAGGGACCCAAACAGGGGCCTCAGCATCCTTGGGAAAGATGCAAACTGATCCTCTTACCCTGATTATGATGGGGTCAGGTCCCTTTCAGGCTCCTGAGGCCAGATCTTTCCATTTAACTAAGCCATTATGTCCTCTGTCCTTCCTCCAGTGCCTGTCAGCTGCTGAGAGACCAGCCTTATCCACAATTAAAAAATTTAAGATATAAAGAGTAGTTGATAATTTAGGAGGGGCTTATACTCTCCCTCTTTTATTCTTTCAAGTTGGTTTGGTGAAATGGGTTCGCTCTACAATTTTTTGACCTTGAGAATTGTAAGGGATACCTGCTTTATGAAGAATATCGAAATAAACACAAAATTGTTGAAATGTTTTGCTGGTATATGCTGGTTCATTATCAGTTTTTATTTGCCTAGGCACATTCACAAAGGCAAAGGCTTGTAAACAATGGCTTTTCACATCTTTGATCTTTTCTCCACTGTGAGCAGAAGCAAAGATCAATCCTGAATAGGTATCTATGGACACATGGACATATTTCAATTTCCCAAAAGAAGGTACATGTGTGACATCAATTTGCCAAATGTCATTGGGCATCAATCCTCTAGGATTGACAACCAGACTAGGCGAGGGTATTAACGGAGCACACGAGGAACATAGAGTAACTATCTGAACAGCTTGCTCCTTGGTGCATCCTGTACTATGTTTTAAATATTGTGAATTTATATAAAATTTTCTATGTAATTGAAGGGCCAAATCATAAGAATCAAGAGCTGCAGCTACAAATTGTGGCCTAGTATACAGATCAGCAGCAGCATTACCTTCTGCCAAGGGGCCAGCCGATCCAGAATGACCTCTGATGTGCCCTACATAAATAGGCTCTCTGCGTTGCCACAATAACGCCTGCACTTGCAAAAGACAAGAGCAAATAGGAGACACAGGAGCAATATATGCAGCAGTTTCCAAAGGTAAAATAATATTAGATACATAAACATTATCTGTATAAATATTGCAGGGCTCTTCAGGAAACAAGGATAGTGCCAAAGAAGGGCCTTTAATTCAGCCAACTCTGTTGAGGTGGAATCAAGCATCATTTTCTCCACTTTGCCCTCTGAAAGAACCACAGCGTATCCCTTAGAGGAACCATCAGTGAAAACTAATCTAGCCTTACTTAAAGGCTGATTTTTTACTATAGAGGGAAAGATCACAGGATGTAACTTAAAAAACTGACAAATTTTATTTTCAGGATAATGGTTATCAAATTGACTAGTAGTGGAACATGAAAAAATAGACCAATCATCAAAAATTCCAATCAAATTATTTACCTGTTCTTGTTCGTAAGGTAAAATAATAAATTTAGGCTCCACCCCCAAAGACCTGAATACTCATTTTTTTGAGCTTTAAACGTAACTGCATCACTGCCTGATAATAGGCCATCACCACCTTGGCTGGAGAGATCTGAGAATGGACCCATAATAGGGGACCATCCTGCCAAAAAATTCCAGTTGAGGAATGTGAGGATGCAAAAATAATCAAGGAAAAGGGCTTGTTATAATCAATATAATTAAGATGAGCTTTCTCCAAAGCGTCTTGTACTAGTTCTAAATACTTACAGCCTTCAGGTGTTAAAGTTCTTAAAGAAGTTGGAGAAGGTTCTCCCTTCAAAATTTCAAATAATGGTTTTAGCTGTCCTGTACCAAGATGTAACAAGGGACGAAGCCAATTTAGATCTCCTAATAATTTTTGGAAATCATTTAAGGTTTTCAGATTATCTAATCTAATTTTTTATTTTAATGGTTTTATTCCCTTTTGCAATAATTGATTTCCCAAATATTGATAAGGGAAATTCTCTTGTATTTTCTCAGGGGCAAGGACCAATCCTGCTGATCGTAAATTCTCCCGAAGGTCTCCAAAGGCTTCTAGAACCTCACATTTATTGGTCCCTGACAGTAAGATATCATCCATGTAATGAACAATATACAACTGAGGACATTTATCTCTAAGGGGCCTTAGGGCAGCAGCAACATAAATTTGACAAAGGGTGGGGTTATTAGCCATACCCTGAGGTAAAACTACCCAATGAAAACGATGGGCCAGTTCCTTTAAATTAATTGAAGGCACACTGAAGGCAAATCTTTTACAATCTTTAGGGTGCAAAAGGATAGTAAAAAAGCAATCCTTTAAATCAATAATTAACATGAACCAAGATTTAGGAATTGCTACAGGGGAGGGAAGGCCAGGTTGTGTGGTCCCCACAGGTTCCATAGTCTTATTGACTTCTCCAAGATCTTGCAAGAGGCGCCATTTCCCTGATTTTTTCTTGATCACAAAGATAGGAGTATTCCAGGGAGATGTAGATGGACCTATATGTCCTGCTTCAAGTTGTTCCTGCACTAAAAGATGAGCAGCCTCCAATTTCTCTTTGGATAAGGACCACTGCCTAACCCACGCTGGTTAATTAGAATTCCATGCAATGGGTAAAGGTCGAATACTCAGAGGCTGTTTAGCAGGGGCCCTTAAGATAAATTTCCCAGGCCACTCTTGTCCCAGGGATGGTGTATAATGTTTTTCCTCACTAATATTGTAGGATTTTCCCCATAAAACATTTTTTTCCAGCGCCCTACCTGGGCTCCTCCCCATACTTTTCATCATTCTTTGGGCAGGTTGTGTAATCAAGACAGCTCCCATATCATGAAGAACATCCCTTCCCCATAGATTAACAGGAATATTATCGATGATAAAGGGTTGAAAATATCTTATATGTCCTTCCTCATCTTTTCATTTAAGTATTTTACTACCCTTTTGAGGGGCTGTAGCTGTCCCCACTCCTTGTAAAGTATGTAATGACTAATTACATTTTTAGTTGTTTCTCCTGTTAAAGCAGTTGCAACCAGAAAGTCTGAAAAAGTGTCAATCGTCACAAATAGATCTAGAAACACCAGACTATTGTCTCTAGCTATTACTATTCTGATGATGTAAAGAAAGAGATTATCTAATTGTTCCTATGCAAGGCCCAAAATCTGCCTGGTATATAAATTTATTGTGACTTTGCCCTCACTAAGGGGTCCAGGCAATCCAGTCAGAGTTCTTAAATGGCCTATAAAGGAACAGTACATTTTCTTAAATCAGTTGTATTAGCACAAATAGTTGTAAAAATCAAGGGTTAAAAGTATCTAAAAGAGGAAAATTTTTTAATCAATTATAAACCATAAGCTATACATTGTCTATCAGTATATGAATTGAAAGCTTGATTTTTTTTAACACTTTAACAAGAGTGGCTACAGCACGTAATTCAATAATCTGTGTTGAAGCAGGGTGAAAGTCAAGAGAATGAACATGTGATCCGATTACATGTGTTGCCTTCTCATTAAATAACCAATTTAATTGCTGGTTGGAATAAGGTATGTTTCATCAGGTTCTTTTTCTAAAATACTTCCTGACTCAATCTTACGATTCTGTACATCTAGCTCTCTTTACTTTCTATAAAGCTATTCAGTCACTCTGCAGTTAATTGTCTAGGGGAATAGAATTTGCATCTCCCTTGGGAATATCAAAGGCTTAAGTCCTCCTGTGGTAAACTTAAGGTAAGGTCTTAGCCAATTAACATATCTTAGAAGCTTTTAAAAATAATTTCAAGTAAACTATATTGAATTTTCTGTGCCACAGTTTGTTTAGGATATAACCAATGTCTCAAATATTGAAAAGGAATATTGAATCTTTTCTGGAGCAGCAGCTACTCCCCAAAATTTAAAGCACGTAAGAGTAAAGGCTTATAGTAAAATTAAAATGTCTATATAATGAATAATATACACTGAAAGATTCAAAGTCTTAGCTTCTTGTATTGAAGCAGTGACAAAAAAATTTTACATCATCTGGGGCCAAAAGTGATTCCTCGAGGCAAAACTTTCCAATGGTGTCACTTCATGGGCTCTCCAAAATTATAAGCACACTCACTAAATGAAAATCTTTCACAATCGCCAGGATGTAAAGAAAGAGCATAAAAACAATCTTTTAAATCTATAGTAATTGTATATGTATTTCTTGAAATAGCAGTTGGAGTGAGCAAACAGGCTGTAATGCTCTTATAAGTTCCATAGCGTCATCAACCTTTCGTAAATCCTGTAACAATCTCCACCTGTTTGATTTTTTTTAAATTACAAATATGTGTGAGTTAGAATCCTGAGCCTGTCTGTGATTGAACTGTAAACTGTGGCCAATGTAACACTGGCAATCATTAACCACAATCTTTAAGTTTCCCTTGTAACACCAGAGCACAACCATAACTTTGGAAAGCAAAACTCAACCTCCAACAAACCATCTATTCTCCAAAATCCAGTCTCTCCAAAACACCAAGTCCATTCCCCATGCTCCAAAGTTTGACTGCCAATTCTTGCATATGAACAAACGATGGTGTGGGCTCTAATTCCTCAACAAAGATACATTGCCCTAAATTCTTTTATAAGTGTGGTTTCTAGGATAACAATTATATTAAAATATTATTCCAATTTAGACCTGTTTCCCTGGCTTGGCTCATGCCACGTGTTGTCTAAAATTACTCCATCTGAATTATGAGGTTTAAGCCAACTTTATGTTACCAATGTTACAAATTTTTAACCATACCCTATAACTTAAAAGCCAGTAACCTATAACCAAGACATGTAGAGCATATTATACATTTAAAACCAATCAGAAACAAAAAATGAAGTGGCTACACATTATCTTTAATATTTAGATCAATCACCATTTTTACTTTTTCTAGCTGTAGTTTTAAGAGAAACACCTTGTCACCTGTTGAGTCCAATAATCAGAGTCAAAGATTTTTCTAAGAGAAACAGCCATCAGTTCCATTACCATAGATGCTGTGAAACTCCTGGTGCCTTTAGGATTGGCTAGTGTAAACATTTAGCCAGCCCCCTGGGGAGCTTGCCCAGTGGACTTAGGCTCCTAGCTACAGATGCAGGGCTCCAAAAGACAATTGAAACTGCTTTTTGTTTATTTGTTCCTTTCTTGAAAGGAGTTAAAACTACATCAATGGGTGAATCAACCAGCATTTAAAGTTTTAACCATTTTTTTTCTTTTAAACACAAAACATTCAAGCAACGAGAAGAAAAACCCAGACATAAATTGACATACATGGACATCTTGGTGCACCAAGGACAGACAATAGACATAGAGGAAAAGAACTAGATGGTGTCCCACCAAAGGGACCCAGATATCCTACCTAAAGGACCCAGAACCAGAAATAAGCACTTCTCCAAGAGGAGCCAGCAAGGAGGCAAGATGTCTCCCACCTTCTTCTGTCCCCAGGAGAGCTCCAAAAAAGCTTAAGCTCATTTTCTTCTTTTGCCAAAGCATCTGTGGAGAGTTCGGGAGGACTGTTTTTCTCAACCCCATTCTCTCTCTTGTCTAGGATGTAAACTGTCTCTAGTCAGGGTCCAAAGACTAAAAGCATCTATGAGAATTGACTTTGCTTCTCTAGACTTTAGCATAACTCTAAAAGAACACATACACAAAAACATTTTACCATTATTACCTTGTCCTTTTTCACACTTTTTTTTTTTTTGGAGCTAAGGACTGAACCCAGGGCCTTGTGGTTGCTAGGCAAGTGCTCTACCACTGAGCTAAATCCCCAATCACCTTGTCCCTTTTAACCTGTTTCCAATCCAGAATATTAAAACCGCCACTAGCTATAAACCAAGGACTGACTTGTTCTATAGTTTTAACAAAATCTTGGGCTATCTTTACCTTAATACCAGTACCTTGTTGTTTGAGTAAACTTACAAGCTGATCTATGACCAATAACTTGTAGTTCCCATGGCTAAGGCAAAACCTTTGTAGTGCTACTTACTTTTAGCTTTGCCCTGTGGTCACCCCTTGTCCCCAATACATTCCACTTCTTTGCCGGCCGGCCTTTTGGAATGATCCCGTCAGGTTGTCCCCTCTTTCCCGATCTTGGTGGAACCTCCAAATGACGGCGCCTGCCACCAGTGTGTGCATATCAGGCATAGATCTGCGGGATTGAAAGAAAACACGTATACGGGTCACCAGTTTTCAGAGAGTGAAACCAAGGCTTTACCCAAGGCAAAAGCCGTGGAAAACAACAAGGCAGGTGAAAATCCCCAACCAGGAAAACAGGAAAAGTCTGTGTGGTGGAAAGTTCGGGCTCAATCGGGGGCATAAACAACTTCTTAGCAACAACAAGTTGGAAGGCTGGGTGGGGAGGAAGGGTGTCATGGAAAATCTCGGCCTCAAATCAGGGGCTAAGAGCAGCTGCCAAGGGTGTAAACAACTTCTTGCTATAGCAGGCTTTAAAAGGCTCAGCGAGGGGGAAGGGAAACACCCCAAGGTAAGGCCCGACAACATAGGGATCCATGAGAATGCTCAATCTGTACGAGAAAAAGAATTCTACCCTAGCACAGTGTTCCCATACCCAAGCCTAGAACCTTCTGCTCAAGCTGGCCTATCTCTCAGACATAATAGGGTCAGGTTTATTTCTTAATGTGGTATAGTGTGCTGAGTATGTGAGCTATTGTGGATCTTTCATTCATGTGATTTCATTTTCCCAACAGTTTTGCCAGTATTTATTATATTATAAAACCAATGCTGAGACCAGAAAGTAACAAGTCCAAATATCGAGGGACAGAACTCTCTTCAAACTCAGAACAGTTTGGCTCTCAGGATTTCCTCTCTTCGTTGTTCTATATGACAAGGGCTTTCTGGATGGTTAGCCACAAGACTGGTCACAGGAGATGGGTCATGGGACAAGGAACATTTTGAAGGGATTGAAAAGGTAAACCTGGGAAGTTGCCAAGAGCAAGAAGCCATGTCTAATCTGCTCCATCTCCTCTTACTCAGCTCAAGTGTTACCTCTCTATATGTGGCTTTACTGCGCATGCCCAGCAGTTAGCGCCTGACCCCCCTGCACTTGCTATGATCTCCCATGTGCCTGTAATCACACCTCCTATGCTTTATGTGGCTGGCACTGAACCTTAAGGAATCCATCTGACAAAGGCACCCAGATACCTCTCAGAGAAGTGGAGGGAGGAGTCTGAGGAGGTGATGTAGAGGCCAGGCAGTAGCTAACTGGACTTAGAGACGAGCTTCCTGTTTCTTCGTTAGCCGTAGGAGAGACTCAGTGTGCACGCCGAGAGATAGGCATGTGGTGAAAAAGCCCGCACTTTGTAGCTGTTGTGTTTTCAGGATTAGCAAGCTTGGGTGGTGATTTTGTTATTCTGAGAATATGTTTTTTTATGTGTGTGTGCGCGTGCGTGCCTGCACGTGCACATTTAAAACATTTACATACATTCTTGCCAAAAATGCATTGAGAGAAAGACACTGAGGCAGAGTGAGACATAAGGAGATCACTGCTGGGAAGGTTCAAAAGAATCCACACTTCATCTCTAAGCCCGGGAGCCACAGACTATACAGCTCACAGTTCAAATCCCTTTCACAGTCTGTCTTCCTGAGTTAAGCTAGTTAGTTATATGTGTTTTCATTATCAAAAATAAAATCAAAAGGAAGCTATTTGGTGGCATAAAGAAAGAAGGTGGAATTCCCCTTTGCTGAGCCACGCCCCTTCACTAACGCGCTGCCTACAGCGGCTTTTCTCTTATTTACCACAGAAGCCCAAAACAGTTTCAATCTGGTTCCTCTCAGAAAAAAATTTCCAATCACTGCTTTAAGCCATAGTAGCGTCCCTCTTTGAGGCTGGGGAGAAAACAGAAACATTGTTTCCATTGTTTCAGGAGCCTCGCAGCCGAGTTTATAGATTTATTAGATTCCTCTTGAATTTTTGCTGTTTCTTTAATCTGTGTTGGCTGAAAGGTCTGGAATAATTGTACCTTGTGAAGGTGCATTCTAAGTACTTTCTGGAAAATCTCTCATGATTGATTTTGGTGAAGGAGTTTTAATTTTTAAATTGCCTTTGACTTTTCCATCTCTGACTGAGAGCCCAAGGGAACCGGCTAGGTGATCGATACCGACCATGGTTCTACAGCCCTCATGGCTGCTCTGAGGATTGATCAGGTAAAAATGTATGGGCGGCTTACTTGGGAAAGGGCACTCCATAACAAAGACAGCATTATCAATAACACATCTTTGATCTCTGACTCATAAAATAATGTTTACACAAAAATAACAATCTTGATTATTAAATGCATGCTTCTAAATGAGGCCAAAGTAGTGAGTGGTTTGGAACAAGGTAATCAAGGGATAATAAAAGAGATCATTGTGGTGACAGCACGCATTGGGCTATTCTTTCAAAAATATTTTTATTGAAAATAGTTTTATACAATATATTTTGATACTTTACTATGCCCCCAACTCTGCCCAGATGTTGCCCACCTCTGTATGCACCCAACTGTATTGCACCTTAACAAAGAAAAACGAAAAGAACAGAAAGCAAGAAACAATAACAAAACAGGAAACACAACTTCCCACCCTGACAAAGAAACCCTGAACATCTAAGCAAGCAAGCAAAAGCCAAAACAAAGCAAACTCTTTAAGTCCACATTCTGACACTCAACTGCTCCTGGGCACCGGGTAGGGTGAGGGGGGATGCCATGAAGTATGGTTGATCCACCCATTGGAGAAACCATACTTCCTCTTTCCCAGCAGGCATCAGTGCCAATAGGTTCTTGGTTAGGGGTGGGACCCAATGCCCACTTCCTCCTCCTGTCTGACTTAAACTTGCACAGTTCTTGTGAGTGCTTCCAGTCTCTGTGAGTTCATGTGTGCATCAGCCTTGTTTGTGTTGGGAAGATGCATAACAGTCTCTATTTTTAAGAAGACAAACTTTGTACAAGGCAATAAGAATGGGTTGATTTGTATACTTTTATATGCTGAGCCCCAGTTGCACCAGTACCATTTGTTGAAAATGCTGTCTTTTTTCCATTGGATGGTTTTAGCTCATTTGTCAAAGATCAAGTGACCACAGGTGTGGGGGTTCATTTCTGGGTCTTCAATTCTGTTCCACTGATCTACCTGCCTGTCTCTGTACCAATACCATGCAGTTTTTACCACGATTTCTCTGTAATACAGCTCGAGGTTTGGGATCCTGATTCCCCCAGCAGTCCTTTTATTGTTGAGAATAGTTTTCACTATCCTGGGTTTTTTGTTATTCCAAATGAATTTTCAAATTGCTCTTTCTAACTCTATGAAGAATTGAATTGGAATTTTGATAGGGATTGCATTGAATCTGTACATTGCTTTTGTTAAGATGGCCATTTTTATTATATTAATCCTGCCAATCTCTGAGCATGGGAGATCTTTTCACCTTCTGAGATCTTTCTCACTTTTTTTCTTCAGAGACTTGAAGTTCTTGTCATTCAGATCTTTCACTTGCTTGTTTAGAGTCACACCAAGGTATTTTATATTATTTGTGACCACTGAGAAGGGTGTCATTTCCCTAATTTCTTTCTCAGCCTGTTAATTCTTTGATTAGAGAAAGGCTACTGATTTGTTTGAGTTAATTTTATATCCAGCCACTTTGCTGAAGTTGTTTATCAGGTTTAGTAGTTCCCTGGTGGAATTATGGGGTCACTTCAGTACACTCTCATATCGTCTGTAAATAGCTCAAGCCGAGTTCCTTAAGGACCTCCACTTAAAACGAGGTCCACTGAAACTAATAGAAGAGAAAGCGGGGAAGAGCCTTGAACACATGTTCACAAGGGAAATTTTCCTAAATTGAACACCAGTGGCTTACGCTCTAAGATCAAGAATCGACAAATGGGACCTCATAAAACTGCAAAGCTTCTGTAAGGCAAAGGACACTGTCATTAGGACAACACAGCAACCAACAGATTGGGAAAAGATCTTTACCAATCCTACATTTGATAGAGGACTAATATCCAAAATATACAAAGAACTCAAGAAGTTAGACTCCAGAGAATCAAATAACCCTATTAAAAACTGTGATACAGAGCTAAACAAAGAATTTTCAACTGAGTAAAATCGAATGTCACAGAAGCACCTAAAGAAATGTTCAACATTCTTAGTTACCAGGGAAATACAAATCAGAGGGATTTGTACTTTACAGCAATCAGAATGGCTAAGATAAAAAACTCCAGTGACAGCAGATGCTGGTGAGATGCTGATGTGGAGAAAGAGGAAGACTCCTCCATTGTCGATGGGATTGCAAGCTGGTACAACCATTCTGGAAATCAGTTGGGAAGTTTCTCAGAAAATTGGACATAGTGCTACCTGAGGACCCAACTATACCACTCCTGGGCATATACCCAAAAGACGCTCCAATGTATAATAAGGACACATGCTTCACCATGTTCATAGTAACTTGTTTATAATAGCCAGAAGCTGGACAGAACCCAGATGTCCTTCAACAGAGGAATGGATACAGAAAATGTGGTACATCTACCCAATGGAGTATTATTCAGCTATTAAAAACAATAACTTCATGAGATTCTTGAACAAATGGAGGTAACTAGAAAATATCAAACTGAGTGAGGTAACCCAGTCACAAAAGAGCACACATGGTATGCACTCATTGATGAGTGGATATTAGCTCAAAATCTCAGAATATCCAAGATATAATTCACAGACCACATGAAGCTCAAGAAGAAGGAAGAACAAAGTGTGGTTGCTTCAGTTCTTAGAAGGGGGAACAAAAATACTCATAGGAGGAATTATGGAGACAAAGTGTGGATCAGAGACCAAAAGAAAGGCTATCCAGAAACTGTCCCAACTGGGGATCCATCCTATATATAGCCACCGAACCCAGACAATATCGAGGATGCCAAGAAGTGCATGCTGACAGGAGCTTGATACAGCTGTCTTCTGAGAGGGTCTGCCAGAGCATGACAAACACAGAGGTAAATGCTCACAGCCATCTATTGAACTAAGAAGGGGGTCCTCCAATGGAGGAGTTAGAGAAAGGACTGAAGGAGATGAAGGTGTGTACAACCCATAAGAAGAACAACAATATCAACCAACCAGACCCCCCAGAGTTCCCAGGGACTAAATCTCCATCCCAAAAGTACACAGGGATGGATCTATGGCTCCAACCACATATGCAGCAGAGGACGGCCTTGTCGGGCATCAATGGGAGGAGAGGCCCTTAGTCCTGTGAAGACTCGATGCCCCAGCGTAGGGGAATGTCCAGGCGGGGAGATGGGAGGCAGTGGGTGGGTGTGTAGGGGAACACCCTCATAGAAGCAGTGGGAGATAGGCACTTTCTGAAGAGGAAACCAGGGAAGGGGATAACTTTTGAGATGAAAATAAAGAAATATCCAATGAAAGAAAAAACTTCAAAATAATAAAAAAGGACAAATTTTTTTCTTCTTTCCTGACATGATTATCTCAGTAAGAATCAATGATGTTACTGATCAGAAATCATGTTGGGAGACCTTCTTCTGATGGGTTGGTCCCACACTGTACAAACAGCCCATCAGGTAGACTCTCAAGGAGTTAGAACATAAAAGATATAGATGTGGGCCCCTGTCTGGCCAGACGCACTGGTTCCTAGAGTTATCCCTGGAATCCTGTGTGGGTTTCCCTCATAGCAGATGCTGGGACAAGGACGTAGGTGCTTTCACTTTCTTTGGGAGACATTCCTCAGAATAAGGCTTGAGTGCAAGATGAGGAGAGTGAAGAAGAAAGCCAAGAAAGGTTGCATTCCTTGTCTGGGTAACCAGTGTACAAGTTGGGTTCTATCTGCTAGGAAGCCTAGGAGACACTGTGGGGGATTAGCTTCCGACTCTCCTTGCTACAGAGACTAGAGTTCATCAAGACACACTACTGCATAAATAACCATGGTCAGGTTCTGCATCGTGTGCTGTGTGAGGAGCTCTATCTAATACCTTCTGTTTAATTAAAGCAATCAAGATCGATATCATTAGTCGGGAAATTGAAGATGTTGATAGAGGTTCTAGTAGGTCATTGGTTCCATACGTGTTAGTCCTATGATATAGATCCAGGCTTTCTTCCAGAAAAAAAAAAAAAACATTGCTTGTTCCTCTGTGCTGTATAAGGATGCAGCTGCCTCTTTATTGGCTGGTACTTTTAGAGTTTTTAAATGTTATTAGTTTGTAATGATGTCGTATGGGTGAATGTCATGACGTTCTGCTGCGGTAACAAGGGACCTTTGTAGCTGTGTGGTTTAATTGCCTTCTCTCATTATATAACATGTAGGTGACAAGATGGCGCTTTGTTAATATGACTCTCTATTGAGAATCTAAGCTGAATGGACAGCTATTGTCCTAATGTTTCTAACTGCAGGTTATGGCAAGCGTTCTAAAGCCAACCTTGAATTGATATGGCCTTGGTAATAAACACTTAAGCAGTCTCAATTCAAATCCTGTCCCCTGGAGTCCTGTCACTCACAAGGATCCAATGAAGCTTTGATTCATGGGTAATTTGGTATTTCTGTTTACCTTTTACTAGAAGGACACTGAATGTTGGTGATCAGTAGGAAAGTCTCTCAGGGTAGGCTTGATTTAATTCATTTTTACCAAAGTCTTCCTTTTTCTGTTCATAGGCTAGCAAGTTTCAGTTATAAAGTAGATCATCATAACATGGAATATATTTAATTCTAGTGTTGACTTTGTTGTATGGACTCACGAAAATTCAGAGGAGTCAGTGCTGTGGGCATAGCCCCTGAATTTGGATATTAGAAATTAAATCAAAGGAGAGTGATACTCAAAAAGGCCTACCTCATAATCAGTCACCCAAAGCTCATCTTAAGATTGACCCATTTCTTGTATCACCATGAGAGGCAGCGCTCACATACACAATTATCACCCTAAGACTTCTTCTTGAATGCACAGGAAGAGCCTCGGACCATAGGCACAGTCTAAGAATATTAAAAGCACGGTGGGTGGGGACGACTGACTTCGGGGTAGTTCTCCTTTGCAGCATGAGGTTCAGAACCTCCTTTTGTTCTGCAACACATTTTCTCTTTGAGCTGAAGTAACAGTCAAGGGTAAACGTAAAGGGAACGGCAACTATTGACATACACATCTCAAAGAGGCACACTAGGAGCAAATGTGGCTTTGGTCAAGTAACAACAAAGCTGGGAGCAGGTATCAGATTTTAAAGTCTGTTCAGCCCTGTTCATGAGTTTCAAGTACTTCTACCAGAAGACTACCTTGTCTTAGGGGTGGGTTTTAGGAGTGGAGATCATGGGTTTCAGGGGTGGAGATGGAGGTAGTGTGGTCAGGAGAGGACAGGTTATTAAAAGGTGAGAGATTGTTGTGGTGGAAGCCTAGCACTCCTTTGTGTCTTGTTTACTCCAGCACGAGCCTGTCATATAACCCTGGCCATGCCATTAACCTCACTTTCCTCATCTTTAGGAGGAAGTAAGACAAGATTGTACATCAAAAATATCAATCAGCAAGTTTTAAAGTTTTTTCAATTCAGAGACATAGAAGGATGAAGACATTTTGATTTTAGACTAATAGAGACTTAGAATATTTGGACTTTAAGAAAGTAAGTCATTTTCCAGAGGTGCTAAAGATCCAGGGAAAGAGGATAGTCCCAGTGAAGGAGTAGGGATTCTTTGCTACAAGCATGTGGTATAGATTAAGGAAAGGAAGCTTGGGATACTTGGGGAATCCTGAAATCCAAACCACACTCATGACGGAGCCTAAGAACAGAGACCCGAAAAGGATACAAATAAAGCAGCAGTGAGTCTCCTGTGAGATGCCTGAGAAGGGACTGGGCTGGAGCTGGAGAGGGGGAGGGGCTCAAGGTCTGCACATTAGCATTCTAGCCATTAGCGTGTTGCCTGACAGGGTGTGGTCAATGAATCTTGTAAACAAAGATAAGTACTGTCTAGGATAGTGAAGGATGGAGTCCAGAATCAGACTCAGAAATGAGCAGGGAGTGACCTAGTTCACTCTGTCTAACACCCCATCAGGGGCTTTCCCTTCCTCTATGACTGATCCCACAAATAAGAGGTCATTGTCTGAGTGAGAGCAAGGTGAGCCCTCTGCATCTACAGTCAGGGTGTGTGTGTGTGTGTGTGTGTGTGTGTGTGTGTGTGTGTGTGTGTGTGTTTATACAAATGTATGTGAGATATTCTTATCTTCACACTAATGCAGAATTAAAACTTCCCAGTTGCCTGTAGGAATATATTTTATAGCTGTGTCTTGACTACATTCTTGATAGTCATTCTTAAAGAGCAAATGTAATATACAGGGAATGAAACACTAATGAGGCCTGGGCAATCTGCATTTTCAGGTTGCCGAGTTTAAAAGGTAGGCTGGACAGAAAAAACAAATAAATCAGCCAGCAGTCTTGAAGACAGTTTTTTTTTTTCATTTTGCCAGTATGCATAGTTGTTCATTACGTACTTATATTACTTCATAGCTTACTTATGAAGGTCCTGTAGCATGTTTCCTAGGTATCATGAAGTTTGGGGGTGCATGGGAACCTCTTGCTTCATTCTGCTGCTGTAAAGTTTTTTCTAAGGAGTTGTTTAAGATGTTATGCATGATAATGTTGGAATGGGTTTCGCCAAGTTGGAAGAATAAAACCTAAATATATGCTTAGCCTGTGAAAAATTCTATTTGTACCTTTGCTGCATGCTTATGACACATTTGATCATCAGAACCATTTGGAGATTGAGTCCTAAAGGCTGTGGGGGCCCTAAAGGTCAGTGTCACCCTTGTGGCTACAGAGATGACTAGGGCTCAGATATCATTTCGTTTGTAACCTGAGAGAGTATTTTTTTTATTTTATTTCTAAATTTTAAAAAATGCTATATTCAGTTAGAAAATTAGTATAGCCTGCCTATGAAAAGTCCGGATTCAACTTTTCCTATTACCTGGTATCGCTGTTGGTCAGATAAAATGGGTTGCTATGGTGTTGGGTTGCTATGGTGTTGGGTTGCTGTGGTGTTGGGTTGCTGTGGTGTTGGGTTGCTATGGTGTTGGGTTGTTATGGTGTTGGGTTGCTATGGTGTTGGGTTGCTATGGTGTTGGGTTGCTATGGTGTTGGGTTGCTATGGTGTTGGGTTGTTACGGCGTTGGTTTGTGCTTGTCAGGTGGGAAGCATGGAAGATGGAGCGGCTGGAGCTTTATTGGTGCTCACCACCGAAGGGGTGGATCTGGAAACTGTCAACGTGCATGTGTTTTCTCACTTGGAGATTCTGAGGCTACTGAGGTAGTGATAAGTTTAGAAGCTACGTGCATTCATTTCACTTGGCTGTGCTTCGGGAGTGTCCAAGTAAATTAAATTCTGAGTTGTGGTGACTTCAAGATGGCAGTGGCTATTGCTAATAAATTGCTAAGAATTTAGAAGGAGCGAAGTATCTCATAATGATTTTTTGGTTATTATTTCATCTGAAGGCAGAAAGAGAAAATTACAGCTCTGCAGCGGTTCATTGCCTGGAAGTTACTATGTCCCTCAGGCTTCCCCTCCTCCACTTCTGAACTTAAACCTTTAGCCCAGAGCGCTTAGAAATCTGCTAGAGTAAATGTTTGGCTCTTGTATCTTGCCCATAAGCCCAGCTCTTCTCTCAAGAGCATTGGGTACTCTTGATGTATTTTTTATACATAGAGAGCACTACTGAGTACGGATGGGGGCTCATTAGCAGAGAGATATGAGGTATGACTTGAGGGGACCCTCACCAGGCAGCCTTTGCTATAAATTCTATACTTGCTTTTCCCAGCATGAAGTTTGTATTTGAATCATATTTCCTTTATGGTTAAAATCTTTGCCTAGTCTTCCCTTGTGCTTGGTGTAATTGTTATAGGAACATGAATTTGAGATACATTGTCCTAACATAAAGTTTTAAAGGAAGGGTTCATGAGAGAGGAGAGGAAGGATCTGTGTATTTCAGTTTGGGAGTTTTAATACTCATTTTGTCCCAGTAAGAACCTCCAGGACCTTGATCAAGGAAACATGTCTGCAAACATCCAGCATTGGAACTTGGTGATTTGGGCGCCTTCTTTGCCTTGGGATGTGCTTGTTCATTTGTGTTCACCAGCGTCTCTCAATTCATTTGCTTTTGCCTTTACCTAAAACTTTCTTCTTTCATTCTACCACAGAATGAGTGATTTCCAAACAGGGTGTAAACACACACACTCTTTGTATGTTTCCTTCTTCTTTCTCTGCATGGCGCCCTTACAGAAAAGTTGTATGGATTTCATGCCTCATGGAACTATAGTGTTTGTACCTCTGTTCTGATCTCCTACAAGTTCCTGGTCAGTTTGTTCTCACCATTACTAGCTTCTAAATACCTACTGCATGAAAGCCATTATTTCAAGTAAATTTATAATATTATAAATTATAATGTGTAAGTATAATATTTAATAAGTATATTATACATAAACAAATAATATACTTAATAATTGTATTAAAATAATATATACAATTACAAATATATTTATAATATTTAACTTGTGATGGTACAGAGAAATAATAAAACACACTCGTACTACTTATTTATATGCCAGCACCATTCATATATGTACTGAATATTAATTTTTTAATTGGATATTTTATTTATTTACATTTCAAATGTTATCCCTTTCCTGGTTTCCCCTCCAGAACCCACCTATCCCATCCCCCCTCCCCTGCTTCTATGAGGATGCTTCCCACCCATCCCCTCCCCGACATTCCCCTACACTAGGGCATTGAGCCTTGACGGGACCAAGAGCCTCTATGCTATACATTATATTCATTGCATACACAGTTTGATGTACAAATGTATGTAGTGCAAGGATTTTAGCAACTTTAGAGAGTTATAGTTATCATCACATTATAGTTTTATAGCATGTCATAACCACCCATTGCCTCCAGCCTGTCTGCGGTCACTATTCCTCCCCATATTCCACAACACTGGTCTGCTTCCTATTTCCATGAGTTTCCGTTGTCTAGGGAGTTTATGTAACAGGTAATCCTTTGCACTTGTCTGTGCTCACCAACATGCTCCTCTGAACTCATACTTGGTACTGTGTAGTTCTTAGGACATTTTGTTTTCATTGTTGAACAAAATGTTATTATATATCATATTAATATATAAAATATTTTGTATAAATAGATATTTATACATTATATAATATATAATTTATATATAAATAAATATAGCTCACATTTTTATGAATATCTCAGCTTATGGACATGAATTTTTTTCCTACTTTAGGCTTTTACCAGTAATGGATGAATATATGTTTTAACGTCTTCTGAATAGATTCTTAAGACTAAAATTACTGAGTTGAATGCTAAGGTTATTTTTAACTTTCAAAGAAAATGTCAGATTGCTCTTAGAGTGAATATGTAGCATGGAGTTATGCTCCCAGCGGGTCACATGCTTCCAGCCACCCACTAAGGAACTCTTTGGATTCATGAATGAAAGACATGCACGCACGCACGCACGCACGCACGCACTCGCGCGAACGTCAGTTAATTATAAAATGCCTAGGCTACTTCAAGGACTGAGCACTCCTCAAAACTTCCCTTGATAACTCAGGCCCAATCGTGTACTTACCCACTGGCCTCCCACCTGAATTCTTGTATGGCTTGTTGGCTTCTCTCCTGCAGCTCTAAATCTCCTGTCACCACCGTCATGGCGATCCTCCTCCTCCTCCCCCTGCATCCTAGCCCTCACAACTCTAAGGCTCTTGCCTCATCTCCCTTTGCTCAGGGATATATTTTTTATACTCCCTTGAGTAATGCACAACAGGGACGGTTTACTCACACTTGATATCCCGTCTTTTTAGTTATAAGCAAACCACTAGGCGCATAGTAATATTTTACTTCGGTTTTGATTTGTAAATGAATAAACGAAACGCTTATCAGCCATTCATATGTCTGATTTGGGAAATTGACTACTTAAGCAGTTTAGTAGCTCTTTGACTTATTGGGCCTTTTATATATTTCGCATAGTAGTCTTTATCAAATACATAATTCACGAATGTTTTTTGTCGTAAGTGGCAGTTATATTATTCATTAAGTCTTTAAACAAAGGGGATTTTAAATCAAAGATTAACATGTTGGTGTACATGTTAATCATCTATCTATTGGAGAATCGGAAACACTGAAGGATTCCAAAGGCTCTGGGAGCTTGTCCTGAAAGAAAAGCTAACACCCCTAAGCATGGAGGAGCACAAGGGAGGGGCTGCGTGGTGAGACAGGGGTTCTTGTCCCGGGCTCTGACACTTAGTCCTCTGAAGAGGGGAAGCCATCAACTGCTAATGTTGCCAGGGTTGTGGCAAGACTGCTTTGGAAAGAATGAAGGACTGTGAAGAGGTCAGCAGCTGCCACTGCGGCTGACTGACAGAGAAGAGAGCTGAGGTCTGATGAGAAAGCCACTGAACCCTTTCCTCCTCAGCTTTTTAAAAAGGCTTTCTCCTCCCCTCCATCGACACAGCCTATCTAGAGCAGGTAGCAAAACAGAAATGCGTCTTTTGGTCCCAGCTCTACCATTAAAAATCTGAGTGCAAGGAAAGTGGTTTTGAAGTGAGAGACATGAACTTCACTTCAGTATAGGCAGATGTGACCGTCACCCTCGCTTTAAAGATGAAGAAATCCAGGCACCAGAAAGTTGCGGTGGACATTAACACACAGAAGTGCACGTAAGCTGGAGTCTGAGCTCACACGTCTGGCTGTGGGCCCACTTTCTTACTCATCATATTCTTCTGCCTCTCGAGGCAAACATACGCTGAAGTAAAACATACAATTTGTGAGCAGTGACTTGTTATGCTCTGTATTCTTGGATTGGTTTTGGATATGAGATGTTAATTTTAAAAAGGTTACCGCTGAGCCACTGAGTTCTCAACTATAGAGTCAAACTATAGAGTCGGAGATATCCCACTCTTCAAAGAGAAGCCAGACAATGAACGCTAGTTTCAGGCTTCAGGAGAAATCAACCCAGCTGGTTTACTCCAGTTTTTATTTATATTAATTGAGTGGTTCGAAACCTTTCTAATGCTGCGACCCTTTAATACAGTTCCTTATGTTCTGGGGACCGCCAGTCATACAATTATTTCATGGCTACTCTACAACTATGATTTTATTACTGTTATCAATCAGAACGTGGCCTGATGTGACCCCCCCCCAAAGAAGTAGTGAGAGCTACTGCTTTATAGCTTTAATTCCCATTTCATCTCCTTACATTAAAAACTTGCTTGGAAAGGGCCATGGTTCTTCCCTTCTGGTGGTTGGATGGGAATTATTTGAGCAGGGTTCTGTCTTGAGATGGGAGGCTGAGTCGCACGCTACTGCATGAGTCTGATTGTTTTCTTTTTCCTTGTTTCTCTTTTCCTGGTTAACTATGTCTTTCCTGCTTTCATTTTGGATGTGAACTTGGTGTTCTTATTGCTTACTTATGAGTTCTGGAATAGTGATAGCACCATGGCTTTCCACAACTCAGAAGCAAGGTGAATTTGGGGGCGTTTTCTACACGAGTCAGACTAGGAATGCTATGTATTCCTTATCAGTTCAGTTGGCTGTGTGTGTGTGTGTGTGTGTGTGTGTGTATGCACGTGAGTGTGCACAAGTGCATGTATGCCTGGGTTATGTGCACAGCACACCAGGACGTCCTCCTCTCTTACAAATGCACATGTATATGTATTTTTTTTTTTTGCTTAACAGACTTTTCCAAATTAATAGTCTTAGTCAGAATTATCTCACTGCAGATAGAAAACATTAGGCAGGATAAAAATGTTTGGAGAATAGATTGTTAATAACTAGTGAACTCACATTTCTTCTCCGTGAAAGTTGTAGTCTACTTAAGAACGACCTGGAGCTTCCAGAGCCATCATCTCTTAGGTGATTGTTGATGCTCTAAACAGACAGGACAAACAGTACAGGTACCTTGTAAATGTGAACAATCTTGTGTGTGAATTTTTGAAATAGCACAAATGCAACCAGAAAGGCTGCTACCTAAACATGACTATTATCTTGTAGCTGGAGGAGGTGCCCTATGTCTACCCCATAACCATAAACTAGTACCTAGCAGCTGCAATGGTGGAGAGAAAGCTATTTAATTGAGTATATTTTGACCTTTAGATGTCTGTCCTTTCACAGTCAGAAACCCTGTGGAATGAAAATTCAAGGTCACAGTTTTAAATATATGATGTGATTAGAGACCAGGAGAAGCAAGTAATCTAATTCTCTCTTCTAAGGATTAGAAGAGTTCTTTATACACCATACATCATGGTTGCTGCTTGCAGGATGCACATCCTGGTGCGTCTAGATCGTGTGGTTATGATCGGTATCGATGTGGGATTTGGTCTACAAGCTTGGAGTGGTTTCTGATACGTTGAGGAGACAACGTGCAGGGGTTATATGCCGGAACTTAAGATAAAGCTCTTTTATGTCAAGAGGTTCACATGCAAGCTGCACCCAGGAGATCTCCCTGAGCAGAACCTGTGAGATAGGTCCCAGATTCGTTAGTGCATTCTAAGGGCCAAGGGAGATAATATGACAGTAGTAGCAAATTTTGAAATATTATAAGAAGACATAGTTATAAATATCTTTGTATGGTAATTTATAAGTGTTTGGATAACCCACAGGGTGATGAGTTTCTTATTAGCTTGTTTTTGAAATGTTTTCCTGAGTTATACATGTAATAAACATTATACATATATATATATATATATATATATTTATACATCCAATAAACATTGCCCAGTGTATGGCCGAATCCTGAAATAATCGACATAGAACAATGTGCATATCTTTGACCAGAAAAAAACAATGCTTAAACCTGCATTTCCCAAAGATTTCCTGGGAAATCACAGTTCTGTGGAATGTCCAAATTTCTGAACCCCTGCACTGCACCTCCTGGAAGTTAATTCAGTATACTGATCTGTAATAAAAATTTTTGGTTAACTTTGTGGATGTAACTTTCCCTCTCATTTGAAGGTCTCTATACCCAGGTACTGCTAATGTAATAGTGTAACAGTGTAATATAATAGTGTAACAATGTAGTGTAATAGTGTAACAGTGTAATGTAATGACGTATGCATTTGATATATTCTTTTTTTTTTTTTATTAACTTGAGTATTTCTTATATACATTTCGAGTGTTATTCCCTTTCCCGGTATCCGGGCAAAAATCACCCTCCCCCCTTCCCTTCCTTATGGGTGTTCCCCTCCCAACCCTCCCCCCATTGCCGCCCTCCCCCCACCAGTCTAGTTCACTGGGGGTTCAGTCTTAGCAGGACCCAGGGCTTCTCCTTCCACTGGTGCTCTTACTAGGATATTCATTGCTACCTATGAGGTCAGAGTCCAGGGTCAGTCCATGTATAGTCTTTAGGTAGTGGCTTAGTCCCTGGAAGCTCTGGTTGCTTAGCATTGTTGTACATATGGGGTCTCGAGCCCCTTCAAGATCTTCCAGTTCTTTCTCTGATTCCTTCAACGGGGGTCCTATTCTCAGTTCAGTGGTTTGCTGCTGGCATTCGCCTCTGTATTTGTTGTATTCTGGCTGTGTCTCTCAGGAGCGATCTACATCCGGCTCCTGTCGGTCTGCACTTCTTTGCTTCATCCATCTTGTCTAATTGGGTGGCTGTATATGTATGGGCCACATGTGGGGCAGGCTCTGAATGGGTGTTCCTTCATTCTCTGTTTTAATCTTTGCCTCTCTCTTCCCTGCCAAGGGTATTCTTGTTCCCCTTTTAAAGAAGGAGTGAAGCATTCACATTTTGATCATCCGTCTTGAGTTTCATTTGTTCTAGGTATCTAGGGTAATTCAAGCATTTGGGCTAATAGCCACTTATCAATGAGTGCATACCATGTATGTCTTTCTGTGATTGCGTTAGCTCACTCAGGATGATATTTTCCAGTTCCAACCATTTGCCTATGAATTTCATAAACTCGTTGTTTTTGATAGCTGAGTAATATTCCATTGTGTAGATGTACCACATTTTCTGTATCCATTCCTCTGTTGAAGGGCATCTGGGTTCTTTCCAGCTTCTGGCTATTATAAATAAGGCTGCAATGAACATAGTGGAGCACGTGTCTTTTTTATATGTTGGGGCATCTTTTGGGTATATGCCCAAGAGAGGTATAGCTAGATCCTTAGGCAGTTCAATGTCCAATTTTCTGAGGAACCTCCAGACTGATTTCCAGAATGGTTGTACCAGTTTGCAATCCCACCAACAATGGAGGAGTGTTCCTCTTCCTCCACATCCTCGCCAGCATCTGTTGTCCCCTGAGTTTTTGATCATAGCCATTCTCACTGGTGTAAGGTGAAATCTCAGGGTTGTTTTGATTTGCATTTCCCTTATGACTAAAGATGTTGAACATTTCTTTAGGTGTTTCTCAGCCATTTGGCATTCCTCAGCTGTGAATTCTTTGTTTAGCTCTGAACCCCATTTTTTAATAGGGTTATTTGTTTCCCTGCGGTCTAACTTCTTGAGTTCTTTGTATATTTTGGATATAAGGCCTCTATCTGTTGTAGGATTGGTAAAGATCTTTTCCCAATCTGTTGGTTGCCGTTTTGTCCTAACCACAGTGTCCTTTGCCTTACAGAAGCTTTGCAGTTTTATGAGATCCCATTTGTCGATTCTTGATCTTAGAGCGTAAGCCATTGGTGTTTTGTTTAGGAAATTTTTTCCAGTGCCCATGTGTTCCAGATGCTTCCCTAGTTTTTCTTCTATTAGTTTGAGTGTGTCTGGTTTGATGTGGAGGTCCTTGATCCACTTGGACTTAAGCTTTGTACAGGGTGATAAGCATGGATCAATCTTCATTCTTCTACATGTTGACCTCCAGTTGAACCAGCACCATTTGCTGAAAATGCTATCTTTTTTCCATTTGATGGTTTTGGCTCCTTTGTCAAAAATCAAGTGACCATAGGTGTGTGGGTTCATTTCTGGGTCTTCAATTCTATTCCATTGGTCTATCTGTCTGTCTCTGTACCAATACCATGCAGTTTTTATCACTATTGCTCTGTAATACTGCTTGAGTTCAGGGATAGTGATTCCCCCTGAAGTCCTTTTATTGTTGAGGATAGCTTTAGCTATC
Source organism: Rattus norvegicus (assembly GCF_021556685.1). Classification (NCBI taxonomy): domain Eukaryota; kingdom Metazoa; phylum Chordata; class Mammalia; order Rodentia; family Muridae; genus Rattus; species Rattus norvegicus. The sequence continues at coordinate 13,198,513 of NC_141537.1, read as the reverse complement.
CTGGGTTTTTTGTTATTCCAGATGAATTTGCAAATTGTTCTGTCTAACTCTTTGAAGAATTGGATTGGTATTTTGATGGGGATTGCATTGAATCTGTAGATTGCTTTTGGTAAAATGGTCATTTTTTACTATATTAATCCTGCCAATCCATGAGCATGGGAGATCTTTCCATCTTCTGAGGTCTTCTTCAATTTCCTTCTTCAGTGTCTTGAAGTTCTTATTGTACAGATCTTTTACTTGCTTTGTTAAAGTCACACCGAGGTACTTTATATTATTTGGGTCTATTATGAAGGGTGTCGTTTCCCTAATTTCTTTCTCGGCTTGTTTCTCTTTTGTATAGAGGAAGGCAACTGATTTATTTGAGTTAATTTTATACCCAGCCACTTTGCTGAAGTTGTCTATCAGCTTTAGTAGTTCTCTGGTGGAACTTTTGGGATCACTTAAATATACTATCATATCATCTTCAAATAGTGATATTTTGACTTCTTCTTTTCCGATCTGTATCCCCTTGACCTCCTTTTGTTGTCTGATTGCTCTGGCTAGAACTTCAAGAACTATATTGAATAAGTAGGGAGAGAGTGGGCAGCCTTGTCTAGTCCCTGATTTTAGTGGGATTGCTTCAAGTTTCTCTCCATTTAGTTTAATGTTAGCAACTGGTTTGCTGTATATGGCTTTTACTATGTTCAGGTATGGGCCTTGAATTCCTATTCTTTCCAGGACTTTTATCATGAAGGGGTGTTGAATTTTGTCAAATGCTTTCTCAGCGTCTAATGAAATGATCATGTGGTTTTGTTCTTTCAGTTTGTTTATATAATGGATCACGTTGATGGTTTTCTGTATATTAAACCATCCCTGCATGCCTGGGATGAAGCCTACTTGTTCATGGTGGATGATTGTTTTGATGTGCTCTTGGATTCGGTTTGCCAGAATTTTGTTGAGTATTTTTGCATCGATATTCATAAGGGAAATTGGTCTGAAGTTCTCTTTCTTGTTGTGTCTTTGTGTGGTTTAGGTATAAGAGTAATTGTGGCTTCGTAGAAGGTATTCGGTAGTGATCCATCTGTTTCAATTTTGTGGAATAGTTTGGATAATATTGGTATGAGGTCTTCTATGAAGGTTTGATAGAATTCTGCACTAAACCCGTCTGGACCTTGGCTCTTTTTGGTTGGGAGATCTTTAATGACTGCTTCTATTTCCTTAGGAGTTATGGGGTTGTTTAACTGGTTTATCTGTTCCTGTTTTAACTTCGGTACCTGGTATCTGTCTAGGAAATTGTCCATTTCCTGAAGATTTTCAAGTTTTGTTGAATATAGGTTTTTCTAGTAAGATCTGATGATTTTTTGAATTTCCTCTGAATCTGTAGTTATGTCTCCCTTTTCATTTCTGATTTTGTTAATTTGGACGCACTCTCTGTGTCCTCTCATTAGTCTGGCTAAGGGTTTATCTATCTTGTTGATTTTCTCAAAGAACCAACTTTTGGTTCTGTTGATTCTTTCTATGGTCCTTTTTGTTTCTACTTGGTTGATTTCCGCTCTGAGTTTGATTATTTCCTGCCTTCTACTCCTCCTGGGTGTATTTGCTTCTTTTTGTTCTAGAGCTTTTAGGTGTGCTGTCAAGCTGCTGACATATGCTCTTTCCTGTTTCTTTCTGCAGGCACTCAGCGCTATGAGTTTTCCTCTTAGCACAGCTTTCATTGTGTCCCATAAGTTTGGGTATGTTGTACCTTCATTTGCATTAAATTCTAAAAAGTTTTTAATTTCTTTCTTTATTTCTTCCTTGACCAGGTTATCATTGAGTAGAGCATTGTCAATTTCCAAGTATATGTGGGCATTCTTCCTTGATTGTTATTGAAGACCAGTTTTAGGCCGTGGTAGTCCGATAGCACGCATGGGATTATTTCTATCTTTCTGTACCTGTTGAGGCCCGTTTTTTGACCAATTATATGGTCAATTTTGGAGAAAGTACCATGAGGAGCTGAGAAGAAGGTATATCCTTTTGCTTTAGGATAGAATGTTCTATAAATATCCGTTAAGTCCATTTGGCTCATGACTTCTCTTAGTCTGTCTACATCTCTGTTTAATTTCTGTTTCCATGATCTGTCCATTGATGAGAGTGGGGTGTTGAAATCTCCCACTATTATTGTGTGAGGTGCAATGTGTGTTTTGAGCTTTAGTAAGGTTTCTTTTACATATGTAGGTGCCCTTGTATTTGGGGCATAGATATTTAGGATTGAGAGTTCATCTTGGTGGATTTTTCCTTTGATGAATATGAAGTGTCCTTCCTTATCTTTTTGGATGACTTTTAGTTGAAAATTGATTTTATTTGATATTAGAATGGCTACTCCAGCTTGCTTCTTCTGACCATTTGCTTGGAAAATTGTTTTCCAGCCTTTCACTCTGAGGTAATGTCTGTCTTTGTCTCTGAGGTGTGTTTCCTGTAGGCAGCAGAATGCAGGGTCCTCGTTGCGTATCCAGTTTGTTAATCTATGTCTTTTTATTGGGGAGTTGAGGCCATTGATGTTGAGAGATATTAAGGAATAGTGATTATTGCTTCCCGTTATATTCATATTTGGATGTGAGGTTATGTTTGTGTGCTTTCATTCTCTTTGTTTTGTTGCCAAGACGATTAGTTTCTTGCTTCTTCTAGGGTATAGCTTGCCTCCTTATGTTGGGCTTTACCATTTATTATCCTTTGTAGTGCTGGATTTGTAGAAAGATATTGTGTAAATTTGGTTTTGTCATGGAATATCTTGGTTTCTCCATCTATGTTAATTGAGAGTTTTGCAGGATACAGTAACCTGGGCTGGCATTTGTGTTCTCTTAGGGTCTGTATGACATCAGTCCAGGATCTTCTGGCCTTCATAGTTTCTGGCGAGAAGTCTGGTGTGATTCTGATAGGTCTGCCTTTATATGTTACTTGACCTTTTTCCCTTACTGCTTTTAATATTCTTTCTTTATTTTGTGCGTTTGGTGTTTTGACTATTATGTGACGGGAGGTGTTTCTTTTCTGGTCCAATCTATTTGGAGTTCTGTAGGCTTCTTGTATGCCTATGGGTATCTCTTTTTTTAGGTTAGGGAAGTTTTCTTCTATGATTTTGTTGAAGATATTTACTGGTCCTTTGAGCTGGGAGTCTTCACTCTCTTCTATACCTATTATCCTTAGGTTTGATCTTCTCATTGAGTCCTGGATTTCCTGTATGTTTTGGACCAGTAGCTTTTTCCTCTTTACATTATCTTTGACAGTTGAGTCGATGATTTCTATGGAATCTTCTGCTACTGAGATTCTCTCTTCCATCTCTTGTATTCTGTTGGTGAAGCTTGTATCTACAGCTCCTTGTCTCTTCTTTTGGTTTTCTATATCCAGGGTTATTTCCATGTGTTCTTTCTTGATTGCTTCTATTTCCATTTTTAATTCCTTCAACTGTTTGATTGTGTTTTCCCGGAATTCTTTCAGGGATTTTTGCGATTCTTTCAGGGATTTTTGCGATTCCTCTCTGTAGGCTTCTACTTGTTTATTAATGTTTTCCTGTGTTTCCCTAAGGGAGTTCTTCACGTCTTTCTTGAAGTCCTCCAGCATCATGATCAAATATGATTTTGAAACTAGATCTTGCTTTTCTGGTGTGTTTGGATATTCCATGTTTGTTTTGGTGGGAGAATTGGGCTCCGATGATGCCATGTAGTCTTGGTTTCTGTTGCTTGGGTTCCTGCGCTTGCCTCTCGCCATCAGATTATCTCTAGTGTTACTTTGTTCTGCTATTTCTGACAGTGGCTAGACTGTCCTATAAGCCTGTGTGTCAGGAGTGCTGTAGACCTGTTTTCCTCTCTTTCAGTCAGTTATGGGGACAGAGTGTTCTGCTTTCGGGTGTGTAGTTTTTCTTCTCTGCAGGTCTTCAGCTGTTCCTGTGGGCCTGTGTCTTGAGTTCACCAGGCGGGGTGCTGCCCAAGGGCTCTCTGTGGCGGCAGCAACCAGGAAGACCTGTGCCGCCCCTTTCGGGAGCTTCAGTGCACCAGGGTTCCAGATGGCCTTTGGTGTTTTCCTCTGGCGTCCGAGATGTATGTACAGAGAGCAGTCTCTTCTGGTTTCCCAGGCTTGTCTGCCTCTCTGAAGGTTCAGCTCTCCCTCCCACGGGACTTGGGTGCAGAGAACTGTTTATCCGGTCTGTTTCCCTCAGGTTCCGGCGGTGTCTCTGGCAGGGGTCCTGCCGCTCCTGGGCCCTCCCCCACGGGAGCCCAGAGGCCTTATACAGTTTCCTCTTGGGCCAGGGATGTGGGCATGGGTGGGCAGTGTTGGTGGTCTCTTCCGCTCTGCAGCCTCAGGAGTGCCCACCTGACCAGGCGGTGAGGTCTCTTTCCCACGGGTTCTGGGAGCAGAGAGTTGCTGCGGGCCGGGATCCGCGGGCGTGGGACCTCCGGCAAACACAGGACGTGCCCGGTCCTAGATGAACTCTGCCTCTGTGTGTCCCGATCTCACCAGGCAGCTCTCTTGCAGCAGACAAGTTGGTCTTACCTGTGGTCCTGAGGCTCAAGTTTGCTCGCGGGGTGCTGCCCAAGGGCTCTCTGTGGCAGCAGCAACCAGGAAGACCTGTGCCGCCCCTTTCGGGAGCTTCAGTGCACCAGGGTTCCAGATGGCCTTTGGTGTTTTTCTCTGGCATCCGAGATGTATGTACAGAGAGCAGTCTCTTCTGGTTTCCCAGGCTTGTCTGCCTCTCTGAAGGTTCAGCTCTCCATTTGATATATTCTTGCATAAGCTAGTATCCTATGACCATAGATGTCTGCACTTTAGTTGGAAAAACCTAAGCTGTTTTCACAGTGACAGCCATATTTAAATCAAAACCAGGGGCGTTTGCTGGATGAGCTTAGGAAATTTAAGTTCAGTTCCAAATAGGAAATGTATTTTGATTGTTTTAAAAAACTCAGTTTTCTCTCTGTTTGTCAATGGTCACGTGCTGGAATGTAGTGTCAGTTTATATCTTAGATTAAAGGAACTGTGTCTTGAGTATTTCAGATTTGAAAGATAATTCTATCATCCATGGAAACAGCCCGAGAATGAGGCATGTCTGGGAGATACAGGTAAAAACTGAAAATTAAGATAGCATTGTCAGTAGTGTGTGGAAGGTGCTTGTGGTATTTAAAATACGCAGAAGCTTGCCTCCTGTGGGAAGTTTTAGTAACAGTCCCAGACTCCATGGCTAACCTATTATTATTCCTGGGACCAGCAGACTGCGACTGACACTGAGGTAGTTTTAAGTCTACAGACTTAGGATCCTTTTAGATACACTGGGTAGGCGATGTGCAATGAAACTATTCTAGATTTCAGACAGATTTAAGTTGTGAACATCCACGTTCTGCCTGTGTGGTCCCCTGAGCATGGCACCCAGGGGACTAGCATCTATTTTGAGACAATTTTGGAACTCGATAGAAGAATAGCTTCGTCCACCAAACTATAAGCTTCTCAAAGCTGGCTTTATGCATCTTTCATATCCATTAATCCTTAGCACAGTGAAAGGTGTATGGGACATGTGAAATTATTCTTTGAATAGTCAATGAGCTAGTAGGATTGACAGGAGAATTATTTGGTCTCATCAGCCTCCCAGCACATATTTATTTGTGCTGTTGTCATGACATAGTTGTAACATAAGAGTGAGTGCAAACTTTATTTGAAATCAGTTTATAATGAATCTCGTCTGTAGAAATAATAATTTGGAGAAACATGGCACACTAAACATCCCGTGTGGTAGAATTGGGTGTGTTTGACAAGGTAGTTGTGAAGGTGAATCTGTTTAGTAGAACTGAAATCTGTGTGAACTGACCCAGGACAAGTTGGGCTTGTTGGAAAGTAATCAAAATATCAGACTAAGAGTCTCAAAATCACACATTTAGGTTTCCTACTTACCAGCAGCTGGCAGAAGAATGAGAGCTTAACATTTAGATTTGAAAAACTTGACCCTAAAAATAAAGAATTTGTAGAAACAGTGTATACCATGGAAACCTCACAGGGCCTACTCTTGATCCTCCTCTAAGCAGTGGGATTCTGAAGGCATGCCTGGATGCCTTAGATGGCTCTCACTTTCCTAGATGTTTTCTAGGATGCCTATTACTACAGTTCTCTGGCATTCTCTGTTGCCGTGCCTGCTAATTGTAGCTATCTGCCTTCATTGTCAGTATTAAACTATTTCACACCATACATTCCACACACCATTGGTTTTTAAGGGCTTTAACATCACGTTTGTTACCTCTTAAACATCTGGATTCTTCAGTGCCCACGTACCATTGAATTTGAATCTATTAAGATTTGGAACAGCGACCTATGTCTTTATACATATCAAGATGCTCTCATGAAAACTAAAGTCTGAAAGCTACTGTTTGATGATGTAGGAGTCACGATTTAAAAAATAAACACTTGGCATTTGACATGGGGAGGGACATAAATGGAACCATTGCTGGTGGGATGCCAAGATAAAACAAAGTCATTCATTTGTCAGTTTCTTCAGTCATTCAACACACTGTGAGGGTGTTGTATATGCCAGGCTCTGTTCAATTTGCTAGGAGTGTGGTGATCAAAAAGATGGAAATCTGATCTATCCTAATCAAGTCTACATTTGACTTTGAAGGAGTAAAAATGAACTATTTTCAGGTAGTGATTGTTGTAATGAACATACCCTAAGAAAGATTTTACACAAGACTTTGTAATGTATCTTAAAAGTCAAGAGTCCAAAAGAAGTTGGATACATTTAGCTGAAATATCCAGAGGTTAGGCATGGCCTCCCGTTGACGGATGGGGCCACCCAACCATCTCAAAATTTTAACCCAGAATTGCTCCTGTCTAGAGAAAATACAGGGACAAAGAGTGGATCGGAGACTGAAAGAAAGTGCCATCCAAAGACTGTTCTACCTGGGGATCCATCACATCTGCAGACACCAAACCCAGTCACTATTGCTGATGACAGGAGCCTGATATGGATGTCTCCTGAGAGGATCTGCTAGAGCCCTTGGAGCCTTACTGATACAGATGCGAATTCTTGCAGCCAACCATCAGACTGAGCACAGGAACCCAGTGGAGGAGTTAGGGGAAGGACTAAAGGAGCTGAAGGGATTTGCAACCCCATAGGAAGAAGAACAATATCAACCAACCAGACCCCCCTCTTCCAGAGCTCCCAGAGACTAAACCACTAACCAAAGAGTTCACATTGGGGGACCCATGGCTCCAGCCACATAGAGGATGGCCTTGTTTGGCATCAATGGGAGGAGAGGCTCTTGGTCCGGTGAAGGCTCAATGCTCCAGTGTAGGAGAATGCTAGGGCAATGAGGTGGGAGTGGGGGAGTGGGGGAGCACCCTCATAGAAGCAGGGGGAGGGGGTGGGATAGGGGATTTTTGAAGGGGAAACAGGTAAGGAAGTTAACATTTGAAATGTAAATAAATAAAATAACCAAAACATTTTTAAATAAAAGAAGTTGGATATTAGCAGAGACCTCCCAGGTCATTTATCTCCCCAGCAGAAGCAAACTCCCCCTTCTGTTCTTCTGATAATATACGTTCGTCCTCTCATAGAATGTTGGCTTTCATGGTGAGAAATGGGACTGAGTGGCAAGTGGGATCCTGACCAAGAATGCTCTAGGAAGGCTTTTGTCAAAATCTATTCCTTGGGCGGATATCAAGAAGCAAATGAAGTTGTTGACTTATCTACAGCCTCTGGGAAACGAGGGAGGCTTTGGCCAACACTGCTCCTTACCCTTGCCAGAATATACTGGCAAATCTCATTGCTGATAATATTTATACATCAAAAATTCATTATATATGGCTCTTTCCTTGAAAGTTGCAGGCATCTTGCAGAGAAAGTCAATGTTGTTGGAGCATTGAATTCTTTGTTTATGGCTTTAAAATTCTGATGCATAAGGAACTGTGAAGTTTAGTTTTCTAGTTGGAAATTTTGCTTGCTAAGGACAAAAAGGTAGCATTGCAGATTGGCTGCAGTTTTCCAAATATCTGGACAGTTTCCAGTGGCCAGTTCAGTTAGGGCCACAGGACGGTTGTGGATGGCAGAGGGCTGGGTGTCTTCTGACACCTTGTAAAGTTCCATTCCTTGTTAAATCACAGGACAAGGAGGAGAGAATTCGCTGACTCACTTATTATCACCACAGGTGTCTGGTTTAAACTATCCCAGGAAGGGTGCTGCAGAAAGCCGAATTCCTCAGGGAACACGTGGGCCTGCTCAAAACGCTTTTTCAGGCTTACTCATCATTGGAGGGAGGTTGTCTTCTATTCTTTGACATGAAAGGGGAAATCAGACCTGGATGTGTCACACAGACGCACGTGAACAAGGCCAAAGGGGGAAGCTACAGGAAAAGAGTCTTTTAAACCCGAATGTCTTTATTATAGGCATGCTTTGGGATAGAATTTTAAAGGCATAACAAAAGCTTCGCTGTTTAGAGTATTAAAAACCATCTAGAAGAGACAAGAATTTGCCTGTACCAGTGAAGAAGTAGGTCACCATTTTCTCTGGCAGCTGACAACACCACACCGTGACTCCTTTGCTGCCCACCTCACCCAGGCCAGATTACCACAGAACCTTCTTAGCCTTGCGCAACTCCTGAGAAGGATGAATCTGCACATTTTAAAAACTAATAATGTTTTCTAAGTTTCCCCATGCCTTCACAGTAAGCCTAGACATTATTTGCAGTTCAACTAAAAATCCACAGTTCACTTGCCTATGGTTTAATTCCCATAAAAACCCCATCTGGGAAAAGTAAAATATGTGTAATACTGCTACATGGTTTATAGCTCTCCCACTTGACCATTTCTTTTACCTTAATTTTTAAAATTAACTCTGTAGAGGTGTAACTTACACACAAGAAGACACATCCATTTCATGCATGCAGGTCACAGAGTTTTGAAAAAGCAGTATATCCATAAACACCATCATAGTCAAGAATATTTGTAACACACTTAAGACTTCTTTCTTGTCCCTTGACATCCTGCCACCACCAACTGCAGACCATCACTGATATCAATGAGTGTACTGTACCCAGAACTCCATCATGAGTGAACTACGTAGCATGAAGTCTCCAGTCTGTTTTTCCAGCATGCTTTTCAAACGTGCTGCTGTGTTCATTTGCTTTATTACTGAATAGTTTTCCATTGCATGGGTACAGCACACTTATTCTACTGTTAGTGGGCATTTATGTTCTCTTGGGTTTCAGCTATTAGGAGTAAGGCTGCTGTGAGCATTCTTTGCACAAGCCTTTGTGTTGACACACATTTTCACACTACTTGGACAAACATGGAGGAGTAGAATTTATTGGACATATGGCGAGTGCTTCTTGAGCTTTGAAGCAACTGCCAGACTGTTTTCAAAAGTGGCTGCACAGCTTTCATCCTGACAAGCCCATGGGGGTGGGCTTTACCTTCTCTATTTCTTTACATTCTGACAAGCCATGGGGGTGAGCTTTACCTTCTCTGCATCTCTGAACACGCTTGGTATTTGACAGAGCCATTCAGTGACTATACGGTGCTATTTCATCGCTTTCCAGTGAATCTCCCTGATAGCTAATGGTTTGGAGTCTCTTCATGTGCATAGCGGTTTGGTATGAAGCTTCTTTTGTGTCTTGAGTACAGTCTTTGATAGATATGTAGACCTGGAATGTTTTTCTCCCAGTCAAGCTTTGCCTCAGCAGTGGAAAAATGGACATTTAAGATAATTTATTCACCACTTTCCCCCTTTTCTCCCCTTTGATTGAGAAAGCTTTTCCCCCTTCACATAATGTACCCTAGTTACAGTTTCTCTTCCCTCTACTCCTCCCAGTTCTTCCTCATTTCTTCTCCCATCCGGATCCACCCCCTTTTTTTGTCTCGTTAAAAAACAATCAGGTTTGTAAGGAATAATAATAAAATACAAGATAAAACAAAGCGAATAGGTTGGAATAGGAGAAAACAAACAGAAGGAAAAGAGCCCCTCCCCCAAAGGCACATGAAACACGTACCGAGACCCACTTTTTGAGCACTTAGGAATCCCATAAAAACACTAAGCTGGAAGCCACAACATATACTCAAAGTATTTGTATGGTAGAGAGGGGAAAGGAGAAAGGAAGGGTGAAGGAAGGAAGAAAGGAGAAAGAGAAGTAGAGATTAAAATTAAAAAAAATAAGAGATAAAAAACCATTCTGGGACAAGGACCCTCTAATGGGTCCTTTGGGGCTTGTTTTGTGTTGACCTCCTGGAGCTGGGTGTGTGTCCTACCCTCTAGAGTAGTTTGCTTCCCTAGTGAGGCTCTGGAGAATATTACATTGTCATTTGCAAGTGGTTATCAATGAGGCATAGCTTCTGAATTAGGGATGGGGGAAGGTTCCCCTTTTCCTCTCAGCTCTAGGACTCATCTAGTACAGACACATGCAGACCCTATGAATGCTCCCGCAGTCTTTGTGAGCTCACTTGCCCATGGATCCTACTGATTTAGAAGCCTTGTTTCCTTGGTGTCCTCCATCCCCTTCCTCTTCAGCAGGGTCCCCTGGGTCCCGAGGGGAGGGATTTAATGGAGACATCCTGGTTGTAGCTGAGTATTCTAAAGTCTCTCCTTCTCATTCTCTGCATAATGTCTGGGTGTGGGCCTCTGTTCGTTCCCATCTGCTGCAAGAAGATGACTGAGCAAGGCACTGATCAGAGAGATTAGTATAGTGGCAATGGAAGCCATTCAATTGGACTTTTTTAAAAAAAGAACGGTAGTCTTTTGTAGTATTTGGTTTTACCCTAGGTCCCTGGGCTGTCTAGAGTCAGGTTCTAGATTCAAGCAATGTTGGGTAGGGGTACCATCTTGTAGAATGGGCCTTACATCACAACAGATATGTGTTGGTCACTCCCACAAGCTTTGTGTCACCGTTAGCATGTCTTTTAGTCAGGACACCATTGTAGATCAAAGGGTTTGTGGCTGGGCTGGGGTTTGTTTCTCCTTTGGTAGCATGAAGGATGCCTTCCTGTACCAAAGATGCTGGAATATAGGGGTGAAGGTTCTGTTAGACACCAGTGAAACTTCTCCGTGTTCAGTGAAATGTGTATGTGTTTTCCTCAGCAAGGGGGCCTTGCTATCAGTTTGTAAAGAGCACCCAACAGCCTTGCCAACAGTCTGAGGTCCCATTGACCCAACAACTCCATGTTACTCAAAGTAGATGTAACCCAATCCCAACACTTTAAAGCTTTATTTGGTGACAAGAGATGTCCAGGTGTGGTTGTTTCTCCCCTGATATTTGGCAATTTCATTTAGATCTCCTTTGTGCATGTATGCATTTTAATAAAATTCTGGGGTTTTATGGTTCCATCTACCCTCACATGGCCCTTAATGTTACCTGACTCTTACTGTATTACTCCCCCATATACCCCTTTACACTTGATGCTCTCTTTTCAGCCACCCTCATCCATCTATAAATATTCTATTTCCTCTTCCGGAAGAGATCTGCCCACCCCCATCTTTACTATATACCTAGCCTCTGTGGTTCTCTGTTGCTTATCAATAGCTAACATCCACATAAAAGTGAATATATACCCTTTGTGTCTTTCTGTGTCTGGAATACTTCGCTTTGGATCATTCTTTCTCTAGTTCCATCCATTTACCAGTGAATTTCATGATTTCAATTTTAATTGAGTAATATTCCTTTGTGTAAATGTATCCATCCATCTGTTCAGGGAAATCTAGTTGTTTTCAGTTTTGACTATAATAAGTAGAGCAGCAGACAGAGAACATGGCCGAGCAAGTGTCTCTGTGGTAGGATGAAGTATTCTTTGGGTATCTACCCAAGAATGGGTAGCTAGATCTTGAGATAAATCCATTCCAGTCTTCCTGAGTTACTGTCACAGTAATTCCCATAGTGACATACAAGTTTGCACTCCCACCAGCAATGGAGGAGTGTTCCCCTTACTCCATATCTCACCAACATGCGCTGCCATTTGTGTTATTGATCTTGGCCATTTTGACAGGTATCAGATGAAATCTTTGTATTTCCCTGACGATTAAGGATTTTCAGCCATTTGAGATTCTTTTTCTGAGAATTCTTTGTTTATATCTATTCCCCATTTATTAATTGGTTTATTTGTTTTCCTGATATCTAGCTATTTGAGTGATTTTTATACTTTGGATATTGACTCTCTATTGGATGTGTAGCCAATAAAAATCTTTTCCCATTCTGTAGTCAGGCGATTTATCCAAATGACAGTGTCCTTTGCTGTGCAGAAGCTTTTCGGTTTCACCAGGACCTATTATTGACTGCTGATTTTAGTGC